>NC_058082.1:440849189-441223646 GCF_014858855.1 Bufo gargarizans | reverse complement strand
GAAAAAAAAGGCAGCTAATTAACCTGTGTGTGGCTGGAAATGCTCCATGTCTGTGATGCTCATGGTGCACAGGAGTCTGCCAACTTCACATGTACTCCTATGCATCCTCATGTCTGAGGACTGCTAACAGAAAGATGTGTATTACTGGCATTCATATGTCACTGACATAGTCCTGTCCACAGAGGCACTGCCACTATTTCACTGGAGTCTAGAGCGCGCACATACTTTTCTGGTCAGATGACAATTCAAGAGCTTTTACCCCTGCATTAAATATATTCAATTACATTTAAAGGTGATGTGCCAGTGCATCTAAAGACTAAACTGGATACCTGCAATACGGTAGGTCTATACTAAAAATGGCCTATCATTTAGTTTATGCAGCGCCTATGCAAACCTATGTATCTCCATGGTAACAAACAATAGTCTGGCTGATTTATTTTCATGCAGTACCCTATTTATTGATAACCTAAGTATAACTACAGGATACGATTATATAGGGTTTTGTTTCTTGTCTGGTACCATGGAAATCCATCGGTTTGGAGGAGCTGTAGCTCAAAAATTATGGGTGTCATTTAAAGACCGGCTGGTCTTAATCCCCCTGCACTGGCGGCAGATACACCAAACTTTTGAGGTGCAGGCGTAGAAAATGGTAAATGACACAGGCAGAGTGGCCCGCTCTCTTCCCCGCCTACACCATGTCCCCTTTTTCTCTCACCTCGGAGAAGTGATGTGAGCAGGGACAATTCGCGGATTTTGCCACAAAACCTCTTTGTGCCAAAAACTGCTCCCTAAATACGCCAAAAAGGGCGTATATTTGGTAATAAATGACCCCCTATATTTCTAATCAAGATCACCCGCAATATAAGTATAACATGTCGTAGTTTTATTCCAGCCGCCTCTCGGCATGTTTGCTGTGCTGCCGCCGGAACTCCGGCCCGCCACTATTATAGTCAGCAGGGCTGGAGCGGACCTCCAGCAGCATGCGTGCACTAACGGCCGCACGGATCCGGCAGGCTGTTCACCCACCGGAACAGCCTGCCGGAGAAGGCTGCCGCTAGTGTGAAAGTAGCCTAAGACATAATACAACCGGAATCTGTTCATGACGGATGCATGCGGTTGTATTATTGTAACGGAAAAGTTTTTGTAGATCCATGACGGATCCGCAAAAAAACGCTAATGTGAAAGTAGCCTAAGTCATGACAAATGGTCACATGACATAAAGGAATCTGGTCACCACAGAGGCCAGTGATTGGTTGCAGCCAACATCAAGCTGGATATTTTCAGCAAGGGAGCCCAGTGGAGCATCGCAGGCCTGGAGGAGAAGGAGCGGGGATTTTAGGCTTAATGCACACATAGTTTTGGTGTGCATCCGTATTTTTTACAGATTGAATGCAGACCCATTCATTTCATGTGCTGTACACATCCGTATTTACATTCCACGATCCTGCAAGAAAAAAACCAAAAAAAAAACATGTCCACTTCTTGACAAAAATAGACATAGAAACATAGAAACATAGAAACATAGAATGTGTCGGCAGATAAGAACCACTTGGCCCATCTAGTCTGCCCAATATATCTGAATCCTATGAATAGTCCCTGGCCCTATCTTATATGAAGGATAGCCTTATGCCTATCCCATGCATGCTTAAACTCCTTCACTGTATTTGCCGCTACCACTTCTGCAGGAAGGCTATTCCATGCATCCACTACTCTCTCAGTAAAGTAATACTTCCTGATATTACTTTTAAACCTTTGCCCCTCTAATTTAAAACTGTGTCCTCTTGTGGTAGTTTTTCTTCTTTTAAATATTCATTCCTCCTTTACCGAGTTGATTCCCTTTATGTATTTAAAAGTTTCTATCATATCCCCTCTGTCTCTTCTTTCTTCCAAGCTATACATGTTAAGGTCCTTTAATCTTTCCTGGTAAGTTTTATCCTGCAATCCATGGACCAGTTTAGTAGCTCTTCTCTGAACTCTCTCTAGAGTATCTATATCCTTCTGGAGATATGGCCTCCAGTACTGCGCACAATACTCCAAGTGAGGTCTTACCAGTGTTCTGTACAGCGGCATAAGCACTTCACTCTTTCTACATTTTTAACATAGAGGGACCTGCGGAAGGGAAAATGTGGGATGCACATGGCCGGTATCCGTGTTTTGCGGATCCCTGATTTTGCATACCGCAAAAACGGATATGATTGTGTGCAGGAGGCACACTAGCAAAGTGGGGGAGTTTGCCCCTCTCCCTCTTTATTCTCGCACTACCCCTTTAAAGCTGGCCACATATCTAAAAAATTCTCCAGTTGGTGATAGCTGCACTGCATAAGTGCTTCCCACTTTCAGATCTTGTGATCACCCAAAAGACATTGACAACATATTGTAAAGGGGCTTTTACATGGGCAGTAATCAGTAGACAAGATGTGCAGCGTGAAAATACTAGGCCACGTCTCTAACTCCTCTGAAAACTTAATTATACACACCCAATCCCACCCAGTCCCCTTAATGCCCTAACATAGTAAATATTCTCCCTTTCTGCCACCACGCAGTAGTTATGCCCACATTATGCCCCCTTCACTTATGCTCACACTGTGTCCTGTCACATTAGTAATGCCCACATGTGCCCCATCAGGGGTGTGGAAATAAAAAATAAAACTACTTGTCGAAGGACTAAAGCGGGGGATCGATCTACTTGTCCCTCATGACAATCTACTTGTCCTGATACAAAAAAAAAATTTGAAATTAAAACCATATTTCAATGCACCACCATGCTTCCTTATGCAGGGAGGTGGCTGGCTTGCGTTCCAATCTTTGTAGTGTGAAATGACTCTAAGTTTAGTCCTCGTTCACACCAGATGATTCTGTCCAGAATGCACTACATCACTATGTTGTGGGGCAGGAGGGGGCGTGACGATCCATTGAAGTGAATGGCACCGTAGCCACAGCCGCAGGCGATCGGATGCACGGGATCGCAAGGCACAATTATGCCTGAGGTCCAATCAAACTGCTGCTTGCAGCATTTTGTTTGAACTGGACCACAGGCATAATGTGCCTTTGCGATCCTGTGCAGCCGATCGCATTGGAGCCGTTGGGCATGGTTATTGTGCCAATTGCAATGAGCTGGACCATGGGTACATTTACACGGAGGCCAAATTATGCAGTGGGTCAGGATATGAGTATAATATTCTATAGTTCTGTTCGTGACGCCAATTGCAGCATGCGCAGGGTACTGTCGCAGGGCCCTTTAAGATGTTGTAACTCACGCACCAGGTTAGGAATGCCAGAGTGGTGTAATGTCTCTGTATGGTAGTGGTAATGGTTTCAACAGTGTCTCCTACCTGGGTACTGCTGGACTCCTGGATCCTGGCTCACTTGCAATAAAATGAGTGTGGTGCTAGTAGGGGTAATAGAGGAATTTGCAGCAGTAATTGAGATCCAGACATTGGGTAAAGTTCAAACTTGTCTTTACTTAGAGTAGCTTTCATCCAAGCAAGGTACAGCATTAGTCTTTGGTCCCAGCAGGTATTGGCAATGTGTGGCAGGAATATATCTTCTGCGCTATCATGTGCCTGGAGCTTTTGCAGGAAAAGGACGTCTGCTTTGCAGCTCTGTAATGTGGCAGGAATTTAGCTTCTGCTCTGTCTATCTTTTGCTGTGTATGGGACTGACTAGCTGAGGAGGAATTTGGCTTCTCCTGGGTCTCTAGATGGTACTCACAGCTAGCTCCACAGGGTATGGTTCTTCCTGGAACTGGAGTCGTCTGCTTACTTCTTCCAGCTGAGGCTGCAATGCTCAGGCTGGGGATGATGATCAATTGTCTCAGCAGAGACAAGATTCTGGCTTGGATACCTATATCTGGGAGCTCCTAACATGCACACCCTACCCCTAGCAGGGGGTGGGTTACACTCTAACTTAACTTCCTTCTCCACCCATGAGGCAGGATGTGGGCACAGAGGGGGGAGCTAAACTGGAATGTACTATTCCAGCCTAGAAACACTAAACTGAAACTAAGTCCATGCTAACGCATTGTGCCACCTGCTGGTGAACATGGAAATTACAGCAATATACATTTAACAAGGCTTTCAATGCACATTTGTGAGATTATTAGGTGGAATTACATTAGATGACAATGTAAATGCTCTTAAGAGATTGTAGCGGGGTAAAAGAGTTTCGTAACACAACTCTGGGGTGTGACATTCCCCCTTACTTTCGAGTTAAGCCACCCTCGGCTTATGCTTAGGGGGGAGAGGAACCAGCTCAGGGGTACCCAAATAAGTACAGAGTGCTGCATGTATTACATATAAGACATACATAGACAAAACATATAACGCCTACCCGAGGTTCCTGCCTGCATGAATATGGTGTCCTATGTAACCAGTGAACCAAGGTCTGCACTAAGTAATTACTACTGACTAACTTTGAAGTGTTCCGGATCCTAACACCAAAGAAAGCATGGGAGTGTCTTTACTCATCAAAGTCAAAATATAAGGCTTATAGCACAATCACTATGGTGACTATGGGTAGCTAAAAGGCTCTAAGGTTTGAGGCGCCATACCTTAGGCAAAGGCACAGAAGGGGAGGTATTAGCGTCTCCATGCACTTCTGGCAGTCACAGGAGGAGGGTATGATAATCCCATGAAACTCCTGGAAGACACCTCAGGATGGGAGCAATCCTTAACACATAACAAGCGGGAAGGAGGGGTCAAAAACTCCTCTAACCATTCCCGAAGCAGCGGGGTTACCCGTGTAGTAACTAGACCTGCCAGGACTTACTACTTGGTCCTACCCTGGGTACCTAGGATATATAACACCGGTGTAGGCCATTAGTATTCAGCATCCGTACAGGCAGTCCGTTTAAAAGGGAGAAGAGAACAAGAGCTGTAAAGTAAGGCACACAAGAGTAAGTTGCTACATATCTGGTTAAGTGCAAAGTTAAGTGCAATCTCACAATAAGTGCATGAGGTTCACATTGCAGCACCTAGGAGAGAATACACACAATGGGCATATAATACTTGAACGTTACATAACCTGAAAACATTTGGCAAAATTAGTGCAATTATACGCTCAAATAAGGCTTGAGTCCCTTTTCTTGAAGTAGAATCCTCTGGAAACAGGCAAAAAGTCAATTGTAATCCACAGGAATAATAAAAGTTAATTGTAATACAATGGAAGATATAAAATGTCATATAAAACAGCATAAAAAAATAGCAGCATAATTTAGAACCGTAGTTCCATGAGGTAATGAAGTAACCTGAGAAAGGGGATAAAACAATTTAAACTTGGATGCAAAGGGGTTAAATGATGATAGTGGGAGTCCTTACAGTACATGACCATCAGGGTGAGGACAAAATAGGGCAACCTGTAAAAGAAAACATTAAAACAATGCCAACGGGTCCTCACCCATCAGGAACAGTCCATGACGTGGCTCCTATTAGTCCTTTATTTAGTAGTAAAGGATGCATTTTAGGGAAGGACGTCCAGGTCTTCCTCGCTGCTGGAGCTACTAAAGCGCATCAGGGGGCGCTCTTGCCTCTGGTAGCTCAAAGTCGCAGCTGTAGTAGTACGCCACTGCCCTCTAGTGGTGTCCTTTGGATTTGGCTGTGCAGACAGACTGGTGAAAGCAGTGGTGAACTGCTGCAACCCGGGATCCCTAGCCGGTGCAGAGGCGGTTAATACCTCCAGCTGAAGGGGTTCTGGTAGGCAAACGGAGGGTGCCTGGGGCTGATTCCGTTGTAGCACATATAGCTGCCCCCTGGGGTTAAATGTGAGAACCGAATTGTTCATCTGGCCCACCCGTAGGGTTGGTGGTGTGGCCAGGTCAGGGGTTCAGGTTCTGGCTGAAGCTGTTCCTTGAAACGCAATCTGCCATCTTGGGTCTCTTGAAGGCAGCGGACTTTCTCTGCAGAACCTGGATCTTCCTGCCAGGTCTCTGGGGTAACTGCAGGGGACAAAGGTTTGGCCAGAAGGGTCACACTGGCAGCAAATGGGCCTTGGATGGAGCTCATAGGGCCTTGATCCCCTGCGTAAAGATTGTGAAGGGCCTGTGGTAGGGAGTGGCGCTTGACAGAGCGGCGGCCCACAAATATTTCAGCACCGGAATGACTGTCTTGGAGGAAGCCCGCTTTCTGGCACAGAAACAAAGCAATAAAGTCACTTTTCAGGGTTTTGGCAGATTTCTCAGATCTTGCAGTACTGTAAAAAATGCAATTTGATCCTGTTGGCACACAACAGGATCCGGTTCTGTTGTAGCAGAAATAGGCACACAATTCAATCCGATCCTGTTAGTGGCGGCAAAAATGCAATGAGCCGGACCGGGAGAGCATTTACACGGAGGCCAAATTATGCAGTGGGTCAGGATATGAGTATAATAGTCTATAGTTTTGTTTGTGACGCCAATTGCAGCGTGCGCAGGGTACTGTCACAGGGCCCTTTAAGATGTTGTAATTCACGCACCAGGTTAGGAATGCCAGAGTGGTGTAATGTCTCTGTATGGTAGTGGTAATAGTGTCAACGGTGTCTCCTACCTGGGTACGGCTGGACTCCTGGATCCTGGCTCACTTGCATTAAAATGAGTGTGGTGCTAGTAGGAGTAATAGAGGAATTTGTAGCAGTAATTGAGATCCAGACCTTGGGTAAAGTTCAAACTTGTCTTTACTTAGAGTAGCTTTCATCCAAGCAAGGTACAGCATTAGTCTTTGGTCCCAGCAGGTATTGGCAATGTGTGGCAGGAATATAGCTTCTGCTCTATCATGTGCATGGAGCTTTTGCAAGAAAAGGACGTCTGGGTCTCTGGACGGTACTCACAGCTAGCTTCACAGGCAGGGCTGGCCCTAAATGTTCAGGTGCCCTGTGCAAGCTAATCTTGTGGCGGCATTTCCCCCTCCCTGTTCACCTAAACATACACAAAGAGGAAAACAATCTTTGTAACAAACAGGTTTTTTTTTATTACAGATAATTTAAGTGCAAGTGCAAACAAGTACAATCATACCCAGTGTCACCCATAGCCAGTCTCCTGCCCCCCTTAGGCCTCATGCACACGACAGTTGTTTTTTGCGTCCGCCAATTGTACGTCCGCCCAAAAAAAAGATGTGACATCCGTTTTTTGGGGAGGATCCGTTTATTTTCACAGATCCCTTGTAATAAATGCTTATCCTTGTCCGCAAATGTGAAAAAAGTAGGACATGCACTATTTTTTGGCTGAAGGGAAACATGGACAACGGACGCGGAACACAAGCAGGTGAACTATCAGCATTTTTTTGCTGACCCATTGAAAAACAACGTGTGCATGAGGCCTTAATCATACCCTGTCACCTTTGCCCAGTCCCCTGCCCCCCTTAATCATACTCAGTGTCACCCAGAGCCAGTCCCCTGCCCCCCCCCTAATCATACCCTGTCACCTTTACCCAGTCCCCTGCTCTACTTAATCATACTCAGTGTCACCCTTACCCAGTCCCCTGCCCCCTCAATTAGACCCTGCCCCCCTTAAATTAAGGGTGACAGACACTGGGTATGATTAAGGGGGCAGGGGACTGGATAAGGGTGACACTGGGTATGATTAAGGGGCAGGGGATTGGCTTTGGTTGACACTGGGTCAGATTAAGGGGGCAGGGGACTGGCTATGGGTGATACTGGGTATGATTAAGGGGGCAGGGGACTGGGTCAAGGTGACAGGGTATGATTAAGGGGGGCTGGGGACTGGCTCTGGGTGACATTGGGTATGATTAAGGGGGACAGGGAACTGGGAAAAGGTGACAGGGTATGATTAAGGGGGGCAGGAGACTGGCTATGGGTGTCTCTGGGTATGATTAAGGGCCTAAATTATACCCAGTGTCACCCATAGCCAGTCTCCTGCCCCCCTTAATCATACCCAGTGTCAACCAAAGCCAGTCCCCTGCCCCTTAATCATACCCAGTGTCATCCTTATCCAGTCCCCTGCCCCCTTAATCATACCCAGTGTCTGTCACCCTTATCCAGTCCCCTGCTCCCTTAATTAAACCCTGCCCCCATTAATGAAAGATATTTGGTAAAAAAAACATTAAGAACAGGTACTCATTATTTGAAGTCTTCTGCTCCCTCCCTGTCTGCAGAGCACCGGCCATTGCCCTCACACATTGAGCGGATCCTTCCGTGGCTCTCTGTGAAGGCGCAGCACTTGGACGCTGCGCCTGCGCCCCTAAGCTCCTCCTCCACGCTTCGGAACCTGACCTGGCAGCTGCAGCGGCTCAGGTCGCCAGGCTCGCCTCACACTATCTCGGGTCGGCCTGCTGTGTGAGACTGACTGCGAGTCGCACAGCTCGCACACCCCAAAGGCCGGCCCTGTCCACAGGGTATGGTTCTTCCTGGAACTGGAGTCGTCTGCTTGCTTCTTCCAGCTGAGGCTGCAATGCTCAGGCTGGGGATGATGATCAATTGTCTCAGCCGAGACAAGATCCTGGCTTGGATCCCTATATCTGGGAGCTCCTAACATACACACTACCCCTAGCAGAGGGTGAGTTAAACTCTAACTTAACTTCCTTCTCCACCCATGAGGCAGGATGTGGGCACAGATGGGGGTTCTAAACTGGAATGTACTATTCCAGCCTAGAAACACATAACTGAAGTCCTTGCTAATGCATTTGTCATGCCCGGCTTTGACTATGTGTGGAGGTCGGCCAGAATAGCAGCACGTGTTTAGTGTTTGTTTGGCGTGCTGGATCCGCCTCCCATCAGGTGCACTGGGTGGGGTCATAAGTTTAAATGACTCTCAATTCCAGTGCTCTGAGCGGGTTATAGAAATCAGTCTGGCCTAGGACGCAAGGAAGGAAGGTTGTCTGTCCCAGCTAAGATAAGTGTGGTTTCTGTTTTTGTTGTTTGCTGTTTTAGTTGTGTTTGTGTCATCTCTCCCATCCAGGTTCTGTGCGAGCAGGCTGCTCCTATTCCCCTTTTCACCATCCAGGGAATTTAGGGTGCATTAGCCCAGGCACGAGGACACAGCATTCCTACCACCAAGGTCTGCATGTGGGCTGAGCAGTGCAGGCAGAGAGGTCAGGGATTATCTAGGAGGTGACCCTTCCCCTGCTTCTCGCCCAGAGCCTGGTTGTTGGTTTTTCTGTGTGTCTGAGTGCTTGTCCGCCGTGACAGCATTGCTGCCACCTGCTGGTGAATATGGAAATTACAGCAGTATACATTTAACAAGGCTTTAAATGCACATTTGTGAGGATATTATGTGAAATTACATTAGATGACAATGTAAATGCTCTTAAGAGATTGTAGCGGGGTAAAAGAGTCTGGGGTGTTACATTCACAGACCACTACGCCCCCTCCTGCCCCATAATATAGTTAGCTGGCCGCAATGCAGTGCAGTGCATTCTGGACAGAGTCAGTCTGGAACGCACTGCCTGGTGTAAATTACGCACTGCCTTAATGTGATTACAGCTCCCTGTCAGAGGTCGGGTGCTGGGAATGTTTCTACAATGTTTGCATTGGTGGGCAGTGATCAAAAGTTTAGGACCACATCTCCCCCCCAAAAAATAAACCCCCCCAAAACAGAGATCCAACTTCCAAACATGAACTCAGTAATGAGTAGCTCTGCCGTTATTGTTTATCACTTCAAAAATTCATTTCGGCATGCTTGAGGCAAGCGTTTCCATGAGGTGAGTGGGAACATTTCTCCAAGTGGTGAAGACGGCCGCACGAAGGCCATCTACTGTCTGGAACTGTTGTCCATTTTTGTAAACTTCCCTTGCAATCCATCCCCAAAGGTTCTCAATTGGATTTAGATCAGGGGAACACGCAGGATGGGCCAAAAGAGTGATGTTATTCTCCTGGAAGAAGTGCCTTGTCCTGCGGGCATTGTGTACTGTAGCGTTGTCCTGTTGAAAACCCAGTCGTTACCACACAGACGAGGGCCATCAGTCATGTGGAATGCTCTCTGCAACATCTGGGCATAGCCAGCGGCCGTTTGACGCCCCTGCACTTCCTGAAGCTCCATTGTTCCACTGAAGGAAAAAGCACCCCAGACAATTATGGCGCCCCCTCCACTGTGGCGCGTAGAAAACATCTCAGATGCGATCTGCTTGTCATGCCAGTAACGTTGGAAACCATCAGGACCATCAAGGTTAAATTTTTTCTGATCAGAGAATAAAACTTTCTTCCACCTTTGAATGTCCCATGTTTGGTGCTCTCTTGCAAAGTCCAAACGAGCAGTTCTGTGGCAGTCAAGGAGATCTTTGAAGACGTTTTTTGTTTTTGAAGCCCTTCAGTCTCAGATGCCGTCTGATGGTTATGGGGCTGCAGTCAGCACCAGTAAGGGCCTTAATTTGGGTCGAGGATCGTCCAGTGTCTTGACGGACAGCCATTTGGATCCTCCGGCTCAGTGCTGATGAATTTGTTTTGGGTCTTCCACTTGACTTTTTTGTTTCATAACCCTCAGGATCATTTAAGAAATTCCAAATTACTGTCTTACTGCGTCCCACCTCAGCAGTGATGGCGCGCTGTGAGAGACCCTGCTTATGCAGTTCAACAACCCGACCGGGTTCAAAAAGGGAGAGTTTTTTTGCCTTTGCCATCACAATGTGTGACTACCTGACAGAAAATGACAATAAATCCACATCTTTGCACAGATTTGGCCTTTTAAAGGCATGTGGTCCTAAAATTTGGATCAGCTGAAAAACAGCCTGTTTCAGTTTAATCGTTATTTTCAATTAATTGGATGCTCCAAAAATATTTTGTCTCACTCTCATTTCTTCTTGTTGCACGTTGAAGCTCTTCTTGGAACCTTGTTAAGATCCAACAATGTAAAATAAGATTTTTTGCCATTTTTAAAGTGGTCTTAAACTTTTGATCAGGACTGTAGTTAATCCACTTGAGTAAATCGAAAAAAAGGATTGCATTGGATTTTCTTTAAAAAGGGGTTGTGCCATCTGTATTTTTGCCACCCAAAGGATAGGTGTTAATGATCTGCTCGGTGGGGGTCCCCCTACAATCCTGAGATAGAGGATAACTTTTACAGATGTCAAAACTCCTTTAAAGGGAGACTGTTTATGTGAGTAAGCAAATGCTTGGCAGGGACTGAATAGACTGTAAAGCTATTGCTTCATTTAATTTAAAATAATGTTGATTTCAATATGCAAATGAGCTCTTAAAGGGGTTGTCTCATCATGGACAATGGGGGCATATCTCTAGTATATGCCCCCATTGTCTTATAGGTGTGGGTCCCACCGCTAGGACCCGCACCTATATCGAGAACGGAGCCCCTTAAGTGAAGGAGGGCACACTGCGCATGCGCAGCCACCTTCCATTTATTTTCTATGGGGTCGGTTAAAATAGCCGAGCCCCATAGAAATAGAAATGAATGGGAGCGGGGGGCCGCGCATGCGTGCTATGCTCCCATTCACTTCTATCGGGGGCCGGCTTGGTGGTGGCCGGATCGGAGTCCTCCAGCCACCACCTTGCGGGGCTCCGTTCTGTATATAGGTGTGGGTCCCGCACCTATAAGACAACGGGGGCATATTCTAGCAATATGCCCCCATTGTCCATGATGAGACAACCCCTTTTAGTGCACTGCAGGCCAGCCCTAGCCGCTCTGCAGAAGAAGCCACCCTGTAAGTCACCTAGCCCTGTAATCTTGCATCTGTACGATGTGTTGCTTCATCAGCGCAGTACACAGGGGCCCTGGAAAAATACTAAAAGTGGCCCGTTTTGTAGTCTGGTCCGAATTGATGTAAGGCAGGGACAACACAAGTAGGCAGGGCCAGCAATAATATTTTGCAGCACATTATACCAACCCCAACAGAGCCAAATTCAACAGCCCTCAGCAGCACAAAATACATTCCACTGGCGGCTGTGAGGAGGACTAAGGCGGCCCCCTGGGCATGAGCCCACCAGGAAATTTCCCTGTAAGCTCTATGGCCAATCCGCCCCTGGCAGTACAAACCTTTTCTCTCCGCCAGGGACCAGGTCCTGTACTGCGCATGCTCCAATGAAGTAATGCATGTGGCGCAGGCATGAGATTACAGGGCCAGGTGACAGCAGAATTCAGAGGCCTGGCTCTGACAATCAAGCAAAAATGGTAGCTTCATCCGTAGAGCAGCTAGGGCCCACCGTCAGTGCACTTAAGCACTCATTTGCATATTAGAATAACCTTTATTTTGTGCAATAATATAGAGCATAAGAAAGATACTTTTTAATAAGTTTTAATAGTCTATTCAGTCCATACCAAACATTGAGTTTACTTACTATATTGCTATAGATATTGATATAGGACTTATATGTGTGTTTGTGTTATGTATCATTTTCTATTCATCAAAATCACTTTTTAGAATGGTTTATGTAGTCAAATTTACAGAAGGATGTATTTTGATCATGTTCTATATGTAGCATTTTTGTGGTGATTTTTTTCCAGTTATTTCAGTGGAGAAAACTGAAATATAAAATAAAGCATGTAAAAAGAACATAAAATGTTTTTACTGCAAAACTGCTCATGCGTTTTTCTATTGAAACAGGTTTTGGAACATTTCCTAGAGAACGGTTTCTTTGAATAATAGATGCTCTCAAAAGCATCCAGAAGACAAATATCAGATTTTTGCAGTATTTTTTTGGTTTGTTTGTTGTGTGTACTTAAAGGGAACCTGTCACTTTGTGCATGTAGTTCCATTTGTTATACAGTTTCACAGGAAAAGAGTCAGCTTGAAGTTTATTCATTTAAGTCCTTGATCTTTCTATGCTTAAGCACTCATTGGGAGGTCCTTATCAGTGACGGACATCTGCCTGCACAGTCATACAGGATAGGACCTCTCACTAGATTCCTAAAATGAATAGTGTACAAAGATAAACTGAATCCTTTCCCCCAAAACCTATATATCTGCTCTGTACCATTATGCCTGCAGATCAGACACATGGGGGAGACTGAAATTCCAGCACTGCCAGAGGATGCGACTAATTTATGACGAGGTACATATTATGCGCATCCTCTGGCAGTGCTCGGAGCTGCTGTGGATTTCTGTCTACATTTGCTCCTGAAAAGCAACACAAATGAAGATAAATGTGGCTGACCTGCTGGCCCCACCCACTCTCCACCCTCACCACGCCCCCTTTACAGAAAGTAATGAGGATGTTGCAGAAATATCACTTGCGACAAGGAAGGAAAGTATTAAATTAATTAAACATGTTACCAATGACTGGTTTAAAACGCCTCCATTTCTGCTCTGCTACTCCTATACTCTTGGCTGGGCTCTGTTTACATGACTGCACATAAACATTGCAGTCAATCACTAGCGTCACATGCAGCATGAGGGCATTTTCTTGCTGCAGTTAATTACATGATGTCCTAGCTGCAGAGGCAGGAAGGATCGGCGAAGCTTCGCTTGCGCTGAGGGGTTTTGTATTGGTAGAAATATCTTTTAAGTTTTATTGTTTTAAAGGGGTTATCCACAGTGGCGGATTATAATTGGAGCGTTTGGGTCTGTAGCCCTAGGCTGGGCATTGCTGGGGGGCCCAATGCCGACCCAAACGCCCACAAACTGCGGTGGGGCTAGGGAGTGCATAGTTCCCTGCCCCGCAGCCTATCACCGCCATAGGCTTCAAGCCTAGTAGGTCTGAAGCCAATGTGCTGGTAAAAGCCCGTCGCGGCGTGCGTGGTGAAGTCATCGCGTGGCGTGCGTGATGACGTCATCATGCACCTATATAGGAGCGCGCGTAGGGCTTTGACGTACGCGCGCCTGCCTCACCCTTTCGGACTTTCTTATTATTATTTTTTTGTGTGTGTGCCAACTTTGAGGGGCAGAAGAGGACATATTACTACAGGGACAGTGGGGGCAAATGTTTCCATGCGGGCAAATGACTTTATTGAGGGCAGTGTGGGAGCAAAGTACTTAGTGAAGGGCAGTGTGGGGGTAAATTACTTAATGAAGGGCAGTGTGGGGGCAAATTACTTAATGGATGGCAGTGTTGGGGAAAATTACTTAATGGGGGGCAGTGTGGGGGGTTATTACTTGATGGGGCAGTGTGGGGGAAAATTACTTTGTGGGGGCAAACTACTACATGGGGAACAGTGTGGGAGAATTACTATATGGGGCCAGTGTGGAAGAAATTACTGTATGGAGCAGTGGGGGGGGAATTACTGTATGGAGCAGTCTGGAGAAAATTATTATTACTATAACGTGTAGGGGAAATTACTATATGGGGCAGTGAGGGGGGAAATGACTATATGGGGGTAGTGTGAAAGAAATTACTGTATGGAGAAATGGGGGGAAATTACTGTATGGATCAGTGTTGGGGAAATTACTGTATGGAGCAGTGTCGGGGAAATTACTATATGGGGCAATGTGGGGGAAATTACTACATGGGGCAGTGTGGGGTAAATGACTATATGGAGGCAGTGTGGGTTGTGACGCTTTGCGATCCACAGCGATACTAGGAAATCACAAATGCGCCATATTTCTCAATCACAAAGACAAAAGAGCCTTCACTAAGAATCTTCTCTTTCACTAAAGGAGTAACTCACAGATCAGCGGTACAATTAGCACCTTCTTGCCAAAGAATCTTCCTGCCCCATGCCAGGTTTAAGTACCCATCAATCTGGTATTCTCTTGACAGAACCTCATAAAAAACTGTCTCTCTGCAGCCATAGTGTCTCCAATACCAGCAGGGGTCTCACACCTTTAGCCTGGGCAGCGAGCTTCAGAAGAAAAGGACAGATCCTTATCACACAGCTGGCTGGTACAGGAGGGAAAATGACCTGAAAGTCACCTCCAATCCATAAACTTCATATTCTTCCCATATTTTCCTAATATTTCATGGGTTATGGAAATGGGAAAGGAACCATCTTTTCAGAGATGGTTTTGGATCTCCTAACCCACCTTCTAGGAAACCCGCGGACAAATCAGAGATTCCCGCTCTGAGATATAAAGGTTCTCGGGCACCCGGTATTATCTTCTAGTCGTATTTGTTATCAGATGATGCGTAAAATTGTACTGATTATCAATATCTACTATATTTCTTGATTGGACTTACGGGATATGGAGAAATGGGCAAAGCAAAGATGCTGCCAGGTTTTCTCCCTATGGGGCAAAGGACTGCCCCTGTTCCAATTACCCAAGGCTGGACCTGAACGTGTCATAACCACTCCCCGCTTCAGAGTAGGTAAAAACAGTGACACACTCAGGTCCTGGGTCCTTCACCTACCATCTGACGTCGTCTAACATCTCGACCGCCCGCAGGGACACGGGCACCCCACCATCTTGGATTATTATTTCAAAGACTTTGCCTATTACTGGACACTACCACGGTAATTCTGAACTTACAGACATTCTATTCCCTTCCACCTCTAACTATTTCTATCCAAACCAATCTGTTCACCTGGCAGGTATATTTATCTGTCAGCTTTAATATATATATTTTTGTGTGTAGTTTTAGAATAAAAACTAACGATTTCATCGTTCCAGTTTTGCCCTTGTTACTTGATGACCTGATCTATGCTAAGAGCTCTGTCCTCAGAAGACATACTACCAAATTGTGTTATTTTTATAAATTGTTAATGTACTAGCTAGGTTGCAAATAACCGTTTCGTCCCTTTAGGATTAGCTAGCCGGGGTCTCTTCGCCCCGATTCAATACGAAGAGTGGTGGCAGCAAATTAATTTGATTTCCAGCGTGAAATCAGTCATTTTATTTTTACCGATTGTACATACAATCGTGATTGCATCCTTTCTGGGCCCACCAACCAATCTTAAACGTCTTCTGTGCTCACAGTGGATTCGCCTCCAGGAGTCTCTAGTTGACGAGACCTGTATGGCAACTGTGGCATAGTACGACGGGATTGGCGGGTGGTCGTCACATTGTTGGCAGCTAGTGGGATAGCAGAACCCAAAACCAGGCAGAAGTCAGCTTTTGGGAGATCAGAGCACAAAGAACTGACAAGTGCAGCTTTTTGCGCAATCATAACAATAGGACAGTGGTTACTTAGTATCCTGTCCTGCGGAACTTGAGTTCCGGGTGCAAAACGGTACACATTGATAGGAATAGATTGGTTTACATTTTCCACCTTTTCCTTGCTATATCCTATTCTTTTTCTCTTCTTTTCTGAATGTCTGATTCAGTTCCAAATTACCTAAGTTGGTCTGTCGCCGACTTACAAGCTGTGTGTGAGTCGCAAGGCATTGCCATTCTGAACAAAAATCGATCACAGCTGATCAAAGCTTTGACGGAGAGAGACGGCCAAGCGATGGAGGATTCCAATCCCGTGCGGGAGGCTTCGCTGCCCCTTCGTTCAACGTCACCCAGCATCGCCAGCTATGGGAGTGCTGATGTTGCTACTTTAGCTCCGGGTGATGTGGATACCCTGGATTACGCTATGTCCACAGCTCCTGCTAACCCTCAGCAAGGAACAAGCAGCTCTGGACTGAACTTCACTGCCTTGGGCCCTATGAGCCAGCAGTTGATGCCAGGCCTGACTGGCGCGGATTTACGTTTTTACCTGGAGATACAGCAACAGCAGCAAAGAGAGGAGCGGCAGTTCCAGCTTCAGAGAGAAGTGCTGCAGCACCAGCGTGCACTAGAACTGGCCCAAGTGAGACAGGCCGAGCGGTCTGCCTCTCCTAACACTCCTGCTGCAGGAGGCATTCCTCTACCCGGGGTCCCCAAAGCAAGGTTTCCGGTTATGGAGAAAAACGGGGACATTGATTTATATTTACGCTCGTTTGAGAGAGCGTGCCGCCAGTTCTGCATCCCTGAGGATCAGTGGGCTCTACACCTGACGCCTCAGCTGACTGGTAAAGCGCTGGATGCTTTTGCGGAACTACCCACAGACCAAGATTGCGATTATCAGACTATCAA
Organism: Bufo gargarizans; assembly: GCF_014858855.1. Classification (NCBI taxonomy): domain Eukaryota; kingdom Metazoa; phylum Chordata; class Amphibia; order Anura; family Bufonidae; genus Bufo; species Bufo gargarizans. The sequence goes on along the minus strand of NC_058082.1, from coordinate 441,206,841 downwards.
GGATGCCATAATTGCTAAGTTCCAGTTAACCCCTGAGGTTTACCGGAGAAAGTTCCGTGCCATCCTGAAAGGATCCACAGACTCTTACGCGGATGTGGCTAGCCGCTTATGCACCACATTCCGCCAATGGACTAGAATTCTTAAAGAAAAGACTTATGCTACCCTTGAGGATTTGATGATCCATGACCAACTCCTTGCGATATGCCCTACAGATGTGAGACAGTTTGTGCTGGAGCGCAAGCCCCAGTCTGTGAAAGAAGCTGCTGAGCTGGCAGACATGTTTGTCGCAACCCGGGTACCGGACATTCGCAAACCTGTGATGACGGACATCCGCAGGCCGGTGGTATCAGACATCCGCAAACCCCTGGTACCTGACAGCCGCAAAACTCCAGTACCCAACCAGGACAGAGCCATGTCCCAGAACTGGAGAGAAGGCAGGCCCACTGGCCCTGTGAACCGTGAGACAACCAGGCCCTGGTGTGAGCTGTGTCGCAGGCCCGGTCACACCAAGCAAACCTGTTACGCAGGGAAGCCGGCCCAACCTCCTAGCACCGCGACGACGCCAAGCCCTAAGGGGGCCAACGCTTCCTCACCTACCTCATCTGCTGTATTGCTGGTCGGAGGACCCGAGGTGCACCGCGGATCCCAGAATCACCAGCCTGTCACTGTGAACGGCCAGACTGTCATCGGGTTCCGTGATACCGGTGCAGATGTAACCTTGGTCCGTTCACATCTTGTTACGGAGAAGGATATCCTTCCAGGAAAGTACCTCGCTCTGACCGGAGTTGGGGGCACTCGCACTCATGTGGCCCAAGCCCAAGTCACCATTGATTGGGGAATGGGACGGCAAAAGCGAGTTGTTGGGGTCCTGGATGATATTCCCGTTGCCACAGTGCTTGGCACTGATTTGGGCACCCTTGTTTCCCATTACGAATACCCTGCAAGCGCGCAGGAGGCCCAAGCAGGACTCCCTGACCAAAACCAGGTACTGTACAGCCCTTTGGGGAAACAGGGAGACGGGGACACTTTGCCTGCTATTTCTACTGTCCCTAACGCACCTAGGGAGGTATCAGATTTAAATGTACAAGCAACCGAATGTCATTTGCCTACTTCTGCACCTGTCATTGTTGATCCGAATGCGTGTGTTAGTGTTAGCAATGGTGATATAAATGATGCTGTACCTGTTCTGGCCATTACACGTTCTATGGCCAGCCGCCTGAACTCAGAACCGACCGAAGGGACCCCCTCGGGCGATTCTGACCCTCAGGTGGATAACAATGCGAGAAAGACCTTTTCATGTGATGATGATGATGATTGTGTCACTGCGCTGGTAGACGCTTCCAGTGTCGCCAGTAACCTGGGCTCAGATGGGGCTGCGGGGACAGAACCAGCCGTCCCTCCACCCACCTCTGACCCCAGCATTGAAGGTAACTCTCCACAGCTGACCTCATACGTCACTGGTCAGCTGGAGGAGACCGGTGGCGCTGCATTCGTGCAGGCCTTAAAGGGTGACCCTAGTCTGGAGGCACTTAGGGCCCGAGCTGGCCAGCCTCCAGGTGAGGGCACTCCATATAAAATCTATTGGGAGAACGACCGACTGTACTGTGAAGCTGTACAGCCTACAAAAGATGAGAACACGAGACAGCTGGTACTCCCTAGGGAATTTCGGGCACAGGTGCTCAAAGCAGCCCACGACATTCCACTTGCAGGACATTTGGGTATCAGAAAGACCCACAAACGTGTTCAGAACCATTTTTTACTGGCCCACGATGGGAACGGACATAACGAAGTACTGCCGATCGTGTACCACTTGCCAGAGGGTTAGGAAGGCTGGAGGACCCCGCAAAGCTCCTTTGCAGCCACTGCCCGTGATCACAGAGCCCTTCCAGAGAGTGGCAGTGGATATAATTGGTCCCCTTCCCATTCCTAGCAGTTCTGGCAAGCGCTACATCTTAACGGTCGTGGACTATGCCACCCGTTACCCAGAGGCAGTAGCACTGTCTTCCCTTAGGTCGGCCACGGTGGCGGACGCCTTGATCGGGATTTTCTCGCGTGTAGGTTTCCCCGCCGAGATGATCTCTGATCAGGGCTCCTGCTTCATGTCGGAGCTAATGGAAGCCCTCTGTGAGAGGATGCAAATCAAGCACACCACTTCCAGTGCGTATCACCCGCAAACCAACGGCCTTTGCGAACGTTTCAACGGAACGTTAAAGCAAATGCTGGCCACGTTCGTGGAATCGCAGGGGAAGGACTGGGAGCGGCACCTGCCTCATTTGCTGTTCGCTTACAGAGAAGTGCCACAGGAGTCCACTGGGTTCTCGCCCTTTGAACTCCTATATGGACGAGACGTCCGAGGGCCCTTAAAACTGATTCGGGAGACCTGGGAGGGAAAAGGTGACCCCTCAGAAGTCTCTGTGGTTGAATATGTCCTAAAATTTCGGGACAAGATGGAGTCCCTCATGACCATAGTGACGGGAAACCTTGCAAAGGCACAGGCCAAACAGAAGGCTTGGTATGATCAGCATGCCAGAGAGCGGTCATACGCAGCAGGTCAGAAGGTATACGCCCTACTCCCTGTCAGGCAGAACAAATTGCAGGCTGCCTGGGACGGGCCATACACCATTCTGAAACAGGTGAACCCAGTCACTTACCTAGTGAGTCTCGGGGGTAAGCGACAGAAACTGTTCCACGTGAACATGTTAAAAGCACACGAGGAAAGGGAGCAGTATGTATTAGCAGTGTGTAGCCAGCTAGAACCCGAAGAGCCAGATCCACTGATAGACTTGCTAGCAGAGCTACGAGACGTGGCAGATGATTGGAACATCAACCCCCACCTCTCGTACCCACAGAAGCTTCAGCTCACCACTCTCCTGAGTGCGCACAGCGCCATATTCTCAGGCATCCCTGGCCAAACCAACCTAGCAGCTCACCGAGTTGACACAGGGACCCACAAGCCCTTACGGCAGGGCCCCTATCGCACCTCACCCGAAGTGCAGGCTGAAATCAAACGAGAGATTGATGAGATGCTACAGTTAATGGTCATCCAGAAATCCTCTAGTCCATGGGCCGCCCCGGTTGTTTTAGTCCCCAAAAAGGACAAGACAACCCGGTTCTGTGTCGACTATCGGAGACTGAATGACATCACCATAACCGATGCGTATCCCATGCCTCGAATTGATGAATTGCTGGATCAGCTGGCGTCCGCCAGCTATCTAACAATCATGGACTTGAGCCGTGGATACTGGCAGATTCCGCTTGCGCCAGAGGCGAGAGCGAAATCCGCATTCATCACCCCTTTTGGCCTCTATGAGTTTACTCGTATGCCCTTTGGGATGAAGAATGCGCCCGCCACCTTTCAGCGGGCCATGAATGAACTGTTGGAAGGAATGCAAGGTTATGCCCTAGCCTATCTGGACGATATAGCCATATATAGTCCAACCTGGGAAGATCACCTTGATCATCTGTCACAGGTATTGGGAAGACTGTCCGCTGCCAATCTGACCATTAAGCCCAACAAATGTCAGATTGCCATGACAGAGGTTCAGTACTTAGGACACAGAGTAGGCAGCCAGACCCTGAAACCTCAGATAGGGAAGGTCGATGCCATTGTAGCATGGCCACGGCCTAACACCAAAAAACAAATACAGGCATTTCTGGGAACGGCAGGGTACTATAGGAAGTTTGTTCCATCCTATAGTACTCTGGCTAAACCGCTGACCGATGCAACGGGCAAAAAACAACCCAACACGGTCACATGGAACTCGGAACTAGAACAGGCATTTCGGGCCCTGAAGGAAGCGCTAGCTAGCGCTCCTGTCCTTCAAGCTCCCGACTTCTCCCGTCAGTTCCTAGTACAAACTGACGCCTCAGACCACGGTCTGGGAGCCGTCCTTAGTCAGGTGGACGCAACCGGGCATGAGCACCCTGTCCTCTACCTGAGCCGAAAACTACTCCCGCGGGAAACCGCATACTGCACCACTGAGAAAGAGTGCCTAGCGATCGTATGGGCCCTACAGAAACTACAATCGTACCTATACGGACGATCCTTCATGGTCATCACAGATCACAACCCTCTCAGCTGGCTGAAACGTACTTCTGGTACCAACGGAAAACTTCTCCGCTGGAGCTTAGCGCTCCAACAGTACGATTTCACGATTCAGCACAAACCGGGAAGTCGCCATCAGAATGCTGACGGACTTTCCCGCTGTAACTAGCTCAAATAGGGAGTTGGGATTGCTTCAGTCCCAGTCTTGCTGACCACTCCTTCCCCAATCTTCCAAAGGGGGGAGGTGTGACGCTTTGCGATCCACAGCGATACTAGGAAATCACAAATGCGCCATATTTCTCAATCACAAAGACAAAAGAGCCTTCACTAAGAATCTTCTCTTTCACTAAAGGAGTAACTCACAGATCAGAGGTACAATTAGCACCTTCTTGCCAAAGAATCTTCCTGCCCCATGCCAGGTTTAGGTACCCATCAATCTGGTATTCTCTTGACAGAACCTCATAAAAAACTGTCTCTCTGCAGCCATAGTGTCTCCAATACCAGCAGGGGTCTCACACCTTTAGCCTGGGCAGCGAGCTTCAGAAGAAAAGGACAGATCCTTATCACACAGCTGGCTGGTACAGGAGGGAAAATGACCTGAAAGTCACCTCCAATCCATAAACTTCATATTCTTCCCATATTTTCCTAATATTTCATGGGTTATGGAAATGGGAAAGGAACCATCTTTTCAGAGATGGTTTTGGATCTCCTAACCCACCTTCTAGGAAACCCGCGGACAAATCAGAGATTCCCGCTCTGAGATATAAAGGTTCTCGGGCACCCGGTATTATCTTCTAGTCGTATTTGTTATCAGATGATGCGTAAAATTGTACTGATTATCAATATCTACTATATTTCTTGATTGGACTTACGGGATATGGAGAAATGGGCAAAGCAAAGATGCTGCCAGGTTTTCTCCCTATGGGGCAAAGGACTGCCCCTGTTCCAATTACCCAAGGCTGGACCTGAACGTGTCATAACCACTCCCCGCTTCAGAGTAGGTAAAAACAGTGACACACTCAGGTCCTGGGTCCTTCACCTACCATCTGACGTCGTCTAACATCTCGACCGCCCGCAGGGACACGGGCACCCCACCATCTTGGATTATTATTTCAAAGACTTTGCCTATTACTGGACACTACCACGGTAATTCTGAACTTACAGACATTCTATTCCCTTCCACCTCTAACTATTTCTATCCAAACCAATCTGTTCACCTGGCAGGTATATTTATCTGTCAGCTTTAATATATATATTTTTGTGTGTAGTTTTAGAATAAAAACTAACGATTTCATCGTTCCAGTTTTGCCCTTGTTACTTGATGACCTGATCTATGCTAAGAGCTCTGTCCTCAGAAGACATACTACCAAATTGTGTTATTTTTATAAATTGTTAATGTACTAGCTAGGTTGCAAATAACCGTTTCGTCCCTTTAGGATTAGCTAGCCGGGGTCTCTTCGCCCCGATTCAATACGAAGAGTGGTGGCAGCAAATTAATTTGATTTCCAGCGTGAAATCAGTCATTTTATTTTTACCGATTGTACATACAATCGTGATTGCATCCTTTCTGGGCCCACCAACCAATCTTAAACGTCTTCTGTGCTCACAGTGGATTCGCCTCCAGGAGTCTCTAGTTGACGAGACCTGTATGGCAACTGTGGCATAGTACGACGGGATTGGCGGGTGGTCGTCACAGGGTGAAATACTATATGGGGCAGTGTGGGGGAAATTACTATATGGGTCAGTGTGGGTGAAATACTATATGTGGGCAGTATGGGGGAAATTACTATATGGGGGCAGTGTGGAGGAAATTACTATATGGGGCAGTGTGGGGGAAATTACTATATGGGGCAGTGTGGGGGAAATTACTATATGGGGGTAGTGTGGAGGCGTTGCTATTAGGGGACATTATTTTTGGGGACACTATACAGGCATTACTACCTGGAGCACAATATTATTACTGGTGGCACTCTAGGGGACATTATAATAGCTGTAGACACTATAGGGACCTTTGGGGTAATTTATCAAACTGGTGTAAAGTAGAACTGGGTTAGGTACCCAAAGCAACAGATTCCACTTTTCATTTTTGACAGCTCCTTTGGAAAATGAAAGGTGGAATCTGATTGATTTCTATGGGCACCTACGCCAGTTCTACTTTACACCCAGGCTCGGACTGGCCCACAGAGGTACAGGGGAAACCCCCGGTGGGCCCCTGAGCAAGGTGGGCCCCTAGTCTTCCACCCCCTGCACAAGTGGCACATAACACAGTAGATTTACTGCTCTACAAACATGTATTCAATGCAGAGCACCTCAACCAGCCTATGTTTATATAACAAACTTGTTTAAATATTTATTATATTTGAATGTATCTGTACAGTGGGCCCCCAAAATTAATTTTACTGGTGGGCCCTAGGTATCCCAGTCCGACACTGTTTACACCAGTCTGATATATGACCCCAATTATGAGAACTCTAACGTGTCTGTGTAACAAACTCTGTAGAGACGAGATGCGGCTAAAATAATTTGTCATGGCGGTCTGGGTCAAACGAACGAGAAGAGGAAAGAGAAGGTCTACATGACAGGAGATGTCAACTGGATGTAACAGGTATGTGGTGTATTCCCCTATATGTAGAGCTAACTAACTACTGTGACCTGCGTCTCATCTTCTCCTCCAAGTCTGTTTTTTTTTATCATAATCATATGTATTTTAAATTTGGCAACTAAAATTTTAATTTGTCACCTGCAGTCCTATGTAACAGCCCAGATAACAATGATAACTTTCTGTGTGTAGATAATGTAGTAGATGTTCCATGCAGTCCTATGTAACCCCCCACATAACACAATAGTTCACTGTGTTATGTGGGGTGTCACATAGGACTGCAGGTAACATCTATGACATCTGTATTCAGAGAGTTATGAGATGGTGGGGGTCCGACTCCTGGCACCTCCACCAATCAGCTGTTTGAGGAGACCGCGATGTTAAAGTGAGCGCCGCAGCCTCTTTGCTCCTTACCAAGCACAGCGCTGTCCATTGGATAGCACTGTGCTTGGTACTGCAGCTCAGACCCAATCACTCTGATGGGACAGAGCTGCACCTAAACCATGTGAACAATGTCATATGGCCTAGGAAGAGACTGTGGCGCTTACGATGCACCGCAGCCTCTTCATACAGAAACAAAAACAAAAATGGAGGGGGTAGACAGCCCCGGGCCTATCATGCACTTAATCCGCCCCTGTTATCCAAGATCTATAATTCCCCCTCCCCCCCATATGCCCAAGCCCCTCACAGAGGTTGTACTTACCTCACTACCCAGCACCCACGTTGCTTCTTATACAGGCATCAGGGGGGAGGCCGAGCTGATTGTTGGCCAGCTTCCAACAATCCATTTGCAGAGGGCTGGGTGACCAAGGTGCAACAAGTGGGCGTAGTGTAATGGCTGGATTAAGCTCAAGCTGCGGAATTTTGGGAGCTGTATTTTTCTATATCACACTGAAATTACAGATATGCTCCACATACATAGGAGTGAAGACTACATGAACTAACCTAACCAGGAAAGATTAAAGGACCTTAACATGTATAGCTTGGAAGAAAGACGAGACAGAGGGGATATAATAGAAACTTTTAAATACATAAAGGGAATCAACAAGGTAAAAGAGGAGAGAATATTTAAAAGAAGAAAAACAGCTACAAGAGGACATAGTTTTAAATTAGAGGGGCAAAGGTTTTAAAAGTAATATCAGGAAGTATTACTTTACTGAGAGAGTAGTGGATGCATGGAATAGCCTTCCTGCAGAAGTGGCAGCTGCAAATACAGTGAAGGAGTTTAAGCATGCATGGGATAGGCATAAGGCCATCCTTCATATAAGATGGGGCCAGGGACTATTCATAGGATTCAGTATATTGGGCAGACTAGATGGGCCAAATGGTTCTTATCTGCCGACACATTCTATGTTTCTAACTAGTTTCTACCTACTTACTGTAGGTGATTTTGTTTTGACAAGCAGAAAAAACGCTTTAAAGGGGTTCTCCGAGCTATTAAAAAAAATTCAGCCAAGACAAGATTTCTTATAAAATAACATTCACTCACATATTTTATCCCCCACAGCTTCCAGCACTGCCACTCTGATCCCACCGCTGCAGCCACAATGTCATCTTTGTGGCTGCAGCACTGACAGGCCCCTGTACTCCATACACTAGTGCAGCCGGCCAATCACTGGCTTTAGAAGTACAGGTGAAACTCGAAAAATTACAATATCGTGCAAAGTTAATTTATTTCAGTAATGCAACTTAAAAGGTGAAACTAACATATGAGAGACTCATTACATGCAAAGCGAGATATTTCAAGCCTTTATTTGTTATAATTTGGATGATTATGGCTTACAGCTTATGAAACCCCAAAGTCACAATTTTGAGGTACCCTTTGCTCAGGGAGTATGGATTAATTAGCTGACTAGAGTATGACACTGAGCCTAGAATATTGAACCTTTTCACAAAATTCTAATTTTAAGCTGCATTACTGCAATTCCTTTTAATTTGCATTACTGAAATAAATGGACTTTTGCACGATATTCTAATTTTTCGAGTTTCACCTGTATACAGCACATGACCATTGAGGACAGCAACTGGCTACAGTGGTCATTGGCGTATATGGGTACTTCATAACTGCAGCCAAACACAGCCCTGCGGAGAAGGGGGTGTTGGAGCAGAGGCGAGGGATGAAATATGTGAGTATATGTTATAAAATTATTATTTTTTTATCACAAATGCTGCTAAGATATTTAGATAATTTTCTTCAAGCAAAGATTAAGGCACATGCATCAGATAGAGAGAGTGACTCATTCCTGTATTCACTTGCAAGATTAACTATCTGAGACATGTTAATTAATTATCTTCGAATGGGTAGATTAATCAAGCCAGTGGAAAATGTATACTGCTACTAACAAAGACAAGTGCAAAGAATGCTTCACTTAAATGGTATTTTTTAACATTCTCCTTTGAAAAATCCCCCCCCCCCCCAAAAAAAAAGATAAGGCCCCTTTCACACGGGTATTGCGGATTGGGGCCGGATGTGCTCAGGGAAAATAGTGCAATTTTGACGCTAAAACAATAATGGCGGCACTAATAATAGCAGCAATTCAAAAACAGTGGCGGCACTAATAATAGCAGCAATTCAAGTGGCAGTAATGAATAATGGCAATTAATATGGTATAGCAACAGCAATATGAATCCAAAAATATATGTCCCAAAAAATATATATAAATGTAGATCCAAAAGAATATAAGTCCAAAAAAGATCAAATAGGTTAAAAATTTCACTTGACGGCATCATTTTACATTGAAATGCATTAATGCCGGATCCGGCCCTAAGTGTTCCGGAAAAGTGGATCCGGTTTTGCGGTCTGCACAAGCGCAGACCTTTAAAAATGTGATAAAGATAAATACCGGATCAGTTTTTCCGGATGACAACCGGAGAGACGGATCCGGTATTGCAATACATTTGTGAGACGGATCCGTCTACAAATGGTATCGGTTTGCATCCGTCGGCGGAACTGCCTGCTGGAATCCAGCGACGCTAGTGTGAAAGTACCCTAAAACGTGCTTGGCTTATGTATACGTTGCTGACCATCAGATTTAAGCTACTTTCACACTTGCACTAGGAGGGTCTGGCAGAGGACCAGCCTCCCGGGACTAGCCCAAGTGTGTGGCCGGAAGTCCGCTCTGGTCCCATTCACTATAATGGGGACGGGCCAGAGGTCTGGCCGCAGCATGGTAAACATGCCGAGAGGTGGCTGGAATAGAAAAACGGGTAGCACGCTGTAGTTTTTTACGGAATGTCTGCCATGCTGCGGCCGGACCTCTAGCCCTTCCCCATTATAGTGAACGGGGCCGGAGTGGACTGAAGGCGGCACACTTGGGCTAGCGTTAGTACGGATCAGGCAGGCTGTTCCCCTGCTGGAACAGCCTGCCGGACCCTCCTAGCGCAAGTGTGAAAGTAGCCTTACAGTGCTTTATTTTATTACATAACTCGGACAACCTCTTTAAGAACTATCTTCAACTTAAAGAAAAAGACGCCCTAGAAGCCATGATCTCAACATCATTGAGTCTGTCTGGGATGTCATGAAAAAAGGGAAGGATTTGAGCATACCTACATCCACAGAAGATCTGTGGTTAGTTCTCCAAGATGTATGTAACAACCCCCCTACCATGTTCCTTCAAAAACTGTGGGAAAGCGTATCTAGTAGAGATGATAGTGTTTTGAAGGCAAAGGGTGATCATAGCAAATACTGATTTGATTTAGATTTCTATTCTGTTCATTCACTTCATTCATGTGTGTATGTGTAGACATGTATCTGCAGAACACTTGTCGTGTTTGTTTGTATGTACACTCACCTAAAGAATTATTAGGAACACCTGTTCTATTTCTCATTAATGCGATTATCTAGTCAACAAATCACATGGCAGTTGCTTCAATGCATGTAGGGTTGTGGTCCTGGTCAAGACAATCTCCTGAACTCCAAACTGAATGTCAGAATGGGAAAGAAAGGTGGGCTACAACAGCAGAAGACCCCACCGGGTACCACTCATCTCCACTACAAATAGGAAAAAGAGGCTACAATTTGCACGAGCTCACCAAAATTGGACTGTTGAAAACTGGAAAAATGTTGCCTGATCTGATGAGTCTCGATTTCTGTTGAGACATTCAAATGGTAGAGTCCGAATTTGGCGTAAACAGTATGAGAACATGTATCCATCATGCCTTGTTACCACTGTGCAGGCTGGTGGTGGTGGTGTAATGATGTGGGGGATGTTTTCTGGGCACACTTTAGGCCCCTTAGTGCCAATTGGCCATCGTTTAAATGCCACGGGCTACCTGAGCATTTTTTCTGACCATGTCCATCCCTTCATGACCACCATGTACCCATCCTCTGATGGCTACTTCCAGCAGGATAATGCACCATGTCACAAAGCTCGAATCATTTCAAATTGGTTTCTTGAACATGACAATGAGTTCACTGTACTAAAATGGCCCCCACAGTCACCAGATCTCAACCCAATAAAGCATCTTTGGGATGTGGTGGAACGGGAGCTTCGTGCCCTGGATGTACATCCCTCAAATCTCCATCAACTGCAAGATGCTATCCTATCAATATGGGCCAACATATCTAAAGAATGCTATCAGCACCTTGTTAAATCAATGCCAAGTAGAATTAAGGCAGTTCTGAAGGCAAAAGGAGGTCCAACACCGTATTAATATGGTGTTCCTAATAATTCTTTAGGTGAGTGTATATATATATATACAGACGTGGACAAAATTGTTGGTACCCTTTGGTCAATGAAAGAAAAAGTCACAATGGTCACAGAAATAACTTTAATCTGACAAAAGTAATAATAAATTAAAATTCTATAAATGTTAACCAATGAAAGTCAGACATTGTTTTTCAACCATGCTTCAACAGAATTATGTAAAAAAATAAACTCATGAAACAGGCATGGACAAAAATGATGGTACCCCTAGAAAACACAGAACATAATGTGACCAAAGGGACATGTTAATTCAAGGTGTGTCCACTAATTAGCATCACAGGTGTCTACAACCTTGTAATCAGCCATTGGGCCTATATATATGGCTCCAGGTAATCACTGTGTTGTTTGGTGATATGGTGTGTACCACACTCGACATGGACCAGAGGAAGCAAAGGAAAGAGCTGTCTCAAGAGATCAGAAAGAAAATTATAGACAAGCATGTTAAAGGTAAAGGCTATAAGACCATCTCCAAGCAACTAGATGTTCCTGTGAGTACAGTTGCACATATTATTCATAAGTTTAAGATCCATGGGACTGTAGCCAACCTCCCTGGACGTGGCCGCAGGAGGAAAATTGATGACAAATCTAAGAGACGGATAATCCGAATGGTAACAAAAGAGCCTAGAAAGACTTCTAAAGAGATTCAAGGTGAACTTCATGCTCAAGGAACATCAGTGTCAGATCGCACCATCCGTCGTTGTTTGAGCCAAAGTGGACTACATGGGAGACGACCAAGGAGGACACCATTGTTGAAAACGAATCATAAAAAAGCAAGACTGGAATATGCCAAACTACATGTTGACAAGCCACAAAGCTTCTGGGAGAATGTCCTGTGGACAGATGAGACAAAAATCGAAGTTTTTGCCAAGGCACATCAGCTGTATGTTCACAGACGAAAAAATGAAGCATATCAAGAAAAGAACACTGTCCCTACTGTGAAACATGGAGGAGGCTCTGTTATGTTCTGGGGCTGCTTTGCTGCGTCTGGCACAGGGTGTCTTGAATCTGTGCAGGGTACAATGAAATCTCAAGACTATCAAGGAATTCTAGAGAGAAATGTACTAGCCAGTGTCAGAAAGCTTGGTCTCAGTCGCAGGTCATGGGTCTTGCAACAGGACAATGACCCAAAACACACCGCTAAAAACACCCAAGAATGGCTAAGAGGAAAAAATTGGACTATTCTAAAGTGGCCTTCTATGAGCCCTGACCTCAATCCTATTGAGCATCTTTGGAAGGAGCTGAAACATGCAGTCTGGAAAAGGCACCCTTCAAACCGGACACAACTGGAGCAGTTTGCTCATGAGGAGTGGGCCAAAATACCTGCTGAGAGGTGCAGATGTCTCATTGACAGTTACAGGAAGCGTTTGATTGCAGTGATTGCCTCAAAAGGTTGCGCAACAAAATATTAAGTTAGGGGTACCATCATTTTTGTCCATGCCTGTTTCATGAGTTTATTTTTTTACATAATTCTGTTGAAGCATGGTTGAAAAACAATGTCTGACTTTCATTGGTTAACATTTATAGAATTTTAATTTATTATTACTTTTGTCAGATTAAAGATATTTCTGTGACCATTGTGACTTTTTCTTTCATTGACCAAAGGGTACCAACAATTTTGTCCACGTCTGTATATATATATATATATATATGGTCTATATGTTTTAACATATGTGTGTATATACATGTATTTATAATATGCATGTGCATATTATATTGTTGCTCCTTTTCCAAGGCTGCTATTTCATGTGCTGCTTGTTATAAGTGCATTGGAGGTATTCAGGAGATACTCAGGAGGTAATCTGGAGGTGGATACAATCTAAACAAGTAAGATTTATTTGTTTAAAATCTTTCCCCTCTTTACAATGGCAGACCTGGTTCTGTGCAGGAATTGTTGTGCTTTTATTTCAGGTTCCACTCTTCAGAAGTTTGGATACTGTCTGATCTGTAGACAGCTCTCCATAATGCAGCAGGAAATTACCTTTTTGAAATATGAGATTTTTAAATTAACCACTAAACAAACTCAGGCTGAGAACATTGCAACGCCACTGCCACAGAGGCCCCCTAGAAATGGAAGATAGGTTACTATAGGTGCAGGTAGACTGAGAGTTGTGGATAGAAGGCATGTCCCACAGTCTGTGGCTCTCCATAATTCATTTGCAGCACTTTCAGAGTGCAAGAGCAACATGGAGGGTGGCTCAAGCACAGTGGGTGAGAAACAATCATCTCCCATGCCTAAAGTATGTAAGACTGCAGCCAAAGACAAAAAGGAGAAGGTGAGGATTGATAGTAAGCAGCTGTTGGTGGGCGATTCCATCATAAGAGGTGTGAAGTTTGAGGAGAATGGTGTTGTGAGATGTCTCCCAGGTGCTACCGCTAGCAGGGATAGACGACGGATCCTAAATATTGTTAGGCAAGTAAAGCAGGAAAGGGAAGTGGATGTTATTCTCCATCTTGGGACAAACAATCTGGCTTGCAATGAGGTTTCAAAGGTGAAAGAAGCTTTTCATACACTTGGAAAGGATATACGGGAGGTTGCATCAACTGTTTCATTCTCTGCAGTTTTGCCTGTGCAGAACCTTTAGCATGACAGGAATATGCGCATTAAGGAATTCAATGTATGGCTTGGTGAATGGTGTCTGAACCAAGGGTTCGGCTTTGTGTCTCATGTTAGCTCTTGTTGGAATGGAAAAGAACTGTACAAGAAAGATGGTTTGCATCTTTCTCTCAAGGGAACGGATGTCCTCGGTGAACAGTTCCAAGTATTTGCTAAGAAGCATTTAAACTAGGAAAGGGGGGCAAAAGAGTGATAATCCAGCAGTCCAACTGCCCCCCGGAACAATGCCAGAAGAGGCCAGTAGCACAAAGGTTAAGAAATGAAAAGCTCAGAGTCTTGTCTACAAATGCTCGCAGTCTAGGGAATAAGATCAATGAACTGGAGGCTATAATGGCATCTGAGAATATAGATGTAGTGGCTGTTACTGAGACGTGGTTCAAGGGGAGTAATGACTGGGATATATCAATACCAGGGTTCTCTCTATACAGGAAATTCAGAGAAGGCAAGAAGGGGGGAGGGGTGGCCCTGTATGTGAAAGATAGCATAACATCTAATTTGATACAAGTTAGCGAGAACAATTTAGAGTCAGTTTGGGTTACCTTGCAGCTTGATAATCATAAGGTAACTCGTGTAGGTGTGATATATAGACCACCTAGCCAAGTCAAAGAATTAGATGATCTACTAGTTGAGGAAATAGCTAAAATGACAGGGGGAAGTTATCATTATGGGAGACTTCAATCTTCCAGATGTAAACTGGAAAACCAAAATAGCTAGTTCTACCAGGAGTACAGATATTCTAAATTCCCTACAGGGATTATCTCTACAGCAAGTAGTGAAGGAGCCGACCCGGAAGGAAGCCATTTTAGATTTACAAACCGGATTCCAAAAAAGTTGGGACACTACAAATCGTGAATAAAAACTGAATGCAATGTGTGGAGGTGCCAACTTCTAATATTTTATTCAGAATAGAACATAAATCACGGAACAAAAGTTTAAACTGAGAAAATGTACCATTTTAAGGGAAAAATATGTTGAATCAGAATTTCATGGTGTCAACAAATCCCCAAAAAGTTGGGACAAGGCCATTTTCACCACTGTGTGGCATCTCCCCTTCTTCTTACAACACTCAACAGACGTCTGGGGACCGAGGAGACCAGTTTCTCAAGTTTAGAAATAGGAATGCTCTCCCGGTCTTGTCTAATACAGGCCTCTAACTGTTCAATCGTCTTGGGCCTTCTTTGTTGCACCTTCCTCTTTATGATGCGCCAAATGTTCTCTATAGGTGAATGATCTGGACTGCAGACTGGCAATTTCAGTACCCGGATCCTTCTCCTACGCAGCCATGATGTTGTGATTGATGCAGAATGTGGTCTGGCATTATCTTGTTGAAAAATGCAGGGTCTTCCCTGAAAGAGATGACGTCTGGATGGGAGCATATGTTGTTCTAGAACCTGAATATATTTTTCTGCATTGATAGTGCCTTTCCAGACATGCAAGCTGCCCATGCCACACGCACTTATGCAACCCCATACCATCAGAGATGCAGGCTTCTGAACTGAGCGTTGATAACAACTTGGGTTGTCCTTGTCCTCTTTGGTCCAGATGACATGGCGTCCCAGATTTCCAAAAATAACTTCGAATCGTGACTCGTCTGACCACAGAACAGTCTTCCATTTTGCCACACTCCATTTTAAATGATCCCTGTGAAAACGCCTGAGCTTGTGGATCTTGCTTAGAAATGGCTTCTTCTTTGCACTGTAGAGTTTCAGCTGGCAACGGCGGATGGCACGGTGGATTGTGTTCACTGACAATGGTTTCTGGAAGTATTCCTGAGCCCATTCTGTGATTTCCTTTACAGTAGCATTCCTGTTTGTGGTGCAGTGTCGTTTAAGGGCCCGGAGATCACGGGCATCCAGTATGGTTTTACGGCCTTGACCCTTACGCACAGAGATTGTTCCAGATTCTCTGAATCTTCGGATGATGTTATGCACAGTTGATGATGATAGATGCAAAGTCTTTGCAATTTTTTGCTGGGTAACAGCTTTCTGATATCGCTCCACTATCTTTCTGCGCAACATTGTGGGAATTGGTGATCCTCTACCCATCTTGGCTTCTGAGAGACACTGCCACTCTGAGAAACTCTTTTTATACCCAATCATGTTGCCAATTGACCTAATTAGTGTTAATTGGTCTTCCAGCTCTTCGTTATGCTCAAATTTACATTTTCCAGCCTCTTATTGCTACTTGTCCCAACTTTTTTGGGATTTGTTGACACCGTGAAAATTTGAATCAAAGTATTTTTCCTTTAAAATGATACATTTACTCGGATTAAACGTTTGATCTGTCATCTACGTTCTATTACAAATAAAATATTGACATTTGCTATCTCCACATCATTGCATTCAGTTTTTATTCACAATTTGTTTAGTGTCCCAACTTTTTTGGAATCCGGTTTGTAGTATTCACAAATGGGAATTTGGTATCTGATATTACTGTAGGGGAAATCTTGGGATCTAGTGATCACCAGTCAGTGTGGTTTACTATAAGTACAGTGACTGAGTCACACCACACAAAAACAAAAGTTTTAGATTTTAGAAAAACAGACTTTTCTAAAATTAGATTAGTGGTATACGAGTCCCTATCAGACTGGAACAGTTTCATTGGAGTCCAGGAGAAATGGGACTACTTAAAAGTGGCACTATTAAAGGCAACAGAAAATTGCATTAGGCTTGTCAGTAAAAGCAAAAAAGGAAGAGACCACTGTGGTACTCAGCAGAAGTGGCCAAAATCATTAAAAACAAAAAGATAGCATTTAGGAATTATAAAAAAAAAAAAAAAACGAGGATGACAGACAAATTTATAAGATTAGGCAGAGAGAGGCCAAACAAGTTATAAGAGCTTCTAAAGCACAGGCAGAAGAGAAATTAGCTCAGTCAGGGAAAAAAGGCGATAAGGCATTCTTCAGATACATAAATGAAAAAAGGAAACTAAAACAAGGAATTACCAAATTAAAAACTAAAGAAGGAAGGTATATGGAAGAAGATAAAGAACTAGCTGACTGCCTCAATGAATACTTCTGTTCAGTTTTTACAAAGGAAAATGAAGGAGAAGGACCTCAGTTAGGAAAGAAGACTAATGAATCTTTTGACGCATGTGTCTTTACAGAGGAAGAGGTTCTACGTCAACTGTCTAAAATTAATACAAATAAGTCACAGGGGCCTGATGGGATACACCCAAAGCTATTAAAAGAGCTCAGCGGTGAACTAGCAAAACCATTAACAGATTTATTTAACCAATCACTGGCAACAGGAGTCGTCCCAGAAGATTGGAAATTAGCAAATGTTGTGCCCATTCACAAGAAAGGTAGTAGGGAGGAATCGGGCAACTATAGGCCAGTAAGCCTGACATCAATAGTGGGGAAATTAATGGTTGAAAGATGAAAAACAGCATGGGTTTACTTCAGGGAGATCATGTCAAACTAATCTTATAGATTTTTTTGATTGGGTGACTAAAATAATAGATGGAGGAGGTGCAGTAGACATCGCTTATCTAGACTTTAGTAAGGCTTTTGATACTGTCCCACATAGAAGGCTTATCAATAAAGTGCAGTCATTGGGCTTGGACTCCCATATTGTTGAATGGATTAGGCAGTGGCTGAGGGACAGGCAACAGAGGGTTGTAGTCAATGGAGTATATTCAGACCAAGGTCTTGTTACCAGTGGGGTACCTCAGGGATCTGTTCTGGGACCCATATTGTTTAATATCTTTATCAGCGAAATTGCAGAAGGCCTCAATGGTAAGGTGTGTCTTTTTGCTGATGACACAAAGATTTGTAACAGGGTTGATGTTCCTGGAGGAATACACCAAATGGAAAAGGACTTAGGAAAATTAGAGGAATGGTCAAAAATCTGGCAACTAAAATTTAATGTTGATAAGTGCAAGATAATGCACCTGGGACGTAAAAACCCAAGAGCAGAATATAAAATCAGTGATACAGTCCTAACCTCAGTATCTGAGGAAAGGGATTTAGGGATCATTATTTCAGAAGAATTAAAGGTAGGCAGACAATGTCACAGAGCAGCAGGAAATGCTAGCAGAATGCTTGGGTGTATAGGGAGAGGAATTACCAGTAGAAAGAGGGAGGTGCTCATGCCGCTCTACAGAGCACTAGTGAGACCTCATTTGGAGTATTGTGCTCAGTACTGGAGACCATATCTCCAGAAGGATATTGATACTTTGGAGAGAGTTCAGAGAAGAGCTACTAAACTAGTACATGGATTGCAGGATAAAACTTACCAGGAAAGACTAAAGGACCTTAACATGTATAGCTTGGAAGAAAGACGAGACAGAGGGGATATGATATAAACTTTTAAATACATAAAGGGAATCAACAAGGTAAAAGAGGAGAGAATATTTAAAAGAAGAAAAACTGCTACAAGAGGACATAGTTTTAAATTAGAGGGGCAAAGGTTTAAAAGTAATATCAGGAAGTATTACTTTACTGAGAGAGTAGTGGATGCATGGAATAGCCTTCCTGCAGAAGTGGTAGCTGCAAATACAGTGGAGGAGTTTAAGCATGCATGGGATAGGCATAAGGCCATCCTTCATATTAGATAGGGCCAGGGGCTATCCATAGTATTTAGTATATTGGGCAGACTAGATGGGCCAAATGGTTTTTATCTGCCGACACATTCTATGTTTCTATGTTTCTATGTGTGTATATGCAGTATGTATATGAAATGTTTAAGTAGGCATATGTGTGCATGAGTATCTGTGTATGACAGTATGTTTATCCTTATATACAATAGTCTCTATTTATGTAGCGCCAACATATTCTGCAGCGCTTTACAATCAGTGCGTTCAAGTACAGAGTCATAAATAACATGGCAGCAAATAGGTCAACAATTAAAACAAGAGGAATGAGGGCCCTGCTCACAAGAGCTTATAATCAGGCTCGGACTGGCCCACAGGGGTACAGGGGAATCCCCCGGTGGGCCCCTGAGCAAGGTGGGCCCCTAGTCTCCCACTCACTGCACAAGTGGCACATAACTCAGTAGATTTACTGCTCTACAAACATGTATTCAATGCAGAGCACCTCAACCAGCCTATGTTCATATAACAAACTTGTTAAAATATTTATTATATTTGAATGTATCTGTACGGTGGGCCCCCAAAATAAATTTTACTGGTGGGCCAAAGGTATCCCAGTCCGACACTGTTTACAATCTATGAGAAGATGCGGGTGACACAAAAGGTTACACAATAGGTAAAAAGTGCATGTTTTATACAATGGTCCGGCTTATCACAATGTGCGAGTAGATATAAGGCTGCAGGAGCCAGTCACCAGCCGATATCTGTAGTGCTTCTGAGTGCAGAGGGTGTGATGGATACTGATAGATAAGGTTTAGAGATATAATTCAAAAGGAAGGGGGGTGAATGGAGAAGGGTTAGATCAGGGGATGTGATAGGCTAACCTAAAGGATGTGTTTTGAAGGAAAGTCTAAAACTGTGGATGTTATGGATTAACCTAATTGCTTGAGGTAGGGCATATCAGGTAGGATGGTAGACAGGAATGAGGGAGGAGATTTAGGGGGATGCAGCACTGTGGAGAGCAGTTTAAATTGAATCCTGTACTGTATGGGCAACCAGTGCAATGACCAGCACAGGACGAGGCATCGGAGTAGCAGTTAGATAGATTAGCCTGACTTAGTGCGTTCAGGATAGATTGGAGAGGGGGAAATCTGGTAAGGGGGAGAACAATTAGTAATGAGTTACAATATTCGAGGCGGGAATGGATCAGGGCAACAAATTGAGTTTTTGTTGTTGCCACAGTAAGAAAGGGGTGGATTCTAGAGATGTTTTTGAGGTGCAGGCGGCATAAGCAGGCAAGAAATTGAATATAGGGCTTAAAGGAAAGATCAGTGTCAAACATAACACTAAGACAGTGGCCATTCTGCCTGAAATTATGATAGTGTTACACACTGCGAGGGAGATATCAGGTTTAGGTAGGTTAGTAGAAGGAGAAAACACCAGTAGTTCAGTTTTTGAAAGATTCAGTTTCAGATAAAGGATGTGATGTTAGAGAGCAGACACACAGTCACTGGTGTCCTGTAGTACAGCAGGGGTGATATCACAGGAAGAAGTATATAGGTGAGTGTCATCAGCATAGAGATGGTACTGAAAACAAAATCTGCTGATAGACTGTCCAATAGGGGCTGTGTAGAGAGAAAAGCGGAAATGGAAAGCCAGCAAATGATACACTGAACAGTGTCCCTAAGGCTGATAAACTGGAGCATGGTGAGGAATAGATGAGTCTACACTGTCGAATGCAGCAGAGAGATCAAGGAGAATTAGTAAAGAGTAGTCACCATTGCATTTAGCCAACAGGAGGTCATTGGTCACTTTGGTGAGAGCAGTTTCTGTAGAATATAGGGTGCAAAAACCAGATTGTAATGGATCAAGGAGAGAGTTAATGGAGAGATAGTGGATGAAGCGAGAGAAGACCAGATGCTCCAGTAGTTTAGAGACAAATTCGAAACGGATCTGTAGTTAGTTGCGCAGGACGGGTCAAGAAAAGGTTTGTTTTAATAATAGGGTTATGACAGAATGTTTGAAAGAAGAGGGGAAGATACCATAAGAGAGAGGGAAAGATTAAAGCTTTTGGTTAGGAGAGTGGTGACAGCCGGGGATAGAGACTGGAGGAGGTTTAAGGGAATAGGGTCAGTAGTGCATGTAGTAGGTCGAGAAGATGAGAAGAGCCTGAAGACTTCTTCTTTTGTGACTTGGTCTAATGTAGAGAGTGAGCCAGAGGAGATGTGGGTGGGAACGGGATCAATGACATTTAGACGCTGGGAACCGATTTCTGTTATCTGTTTTGTGAAATTTGGCAAGGAATTTGACAACTGTGCCATGGTGGATAGGTGGTCTGTTAGGGTGCTGAGCATTAAAATCTACTGCAATGTCTCAGGTACTGCGCACCCCAGAGATTAGCACAATCTCTGTCCTCCCCTCACATGTTAATCTCGCAGCCATATCTGTGCTTGTAACAAAGAGAAAAGTAATAGCTTTGGCAGGAATAAAGGTACGTCACATTTAAGCACAGATACCTCACCAAATTATCTATCAGATACACATGTCCCTTGATTTAAAGATGGCAGCTTTAAAAATGTTGCTGTGTTGGAAAATGCCCCTCACAGATTTGCTGCCTTCGCCTTAGCAACATGCAACACAGAGTGGAATTACCAAGCATTGTTATCCATTTATTCAGGTGTCTCCAGGCTTTTGAACACCCTGTAGTTCTCCAAAACTTGACTGACTTGTTCAACTTGGTCACTGGACTGTGGATGATAAATTAAGCTTGACCTACAATAAACCACAGAGCTCTCACTGGAATCTGAATCTTAAGTAGACTTCCCTGTATGAGACTATATGCAAAGAAAAAACATGTAGGTGGAAGATATTATTAGCCAAATTCCTCCAACAATACTACAATATGGGAAGTAATAGAGTGCTTCTCTACTGGCACAGTTGGTTCCTCATTCAGGTCTCTGCTCTGCAGTCCAATTATCCTCTCCATTATCCTCTCCATTTATGGAGAGGATAATTGGACTGCAGAGCAGAGACCTGAATGAGGAACCAACTGTGCCAGTAGAGAAGCACTCTATTACTTCCCATATTATAGTATTGTTGGAGAAATTTGGCTAATCAGTGATAAAGTCCATAGCGATATGAGTCAAAGGGGAATCTGGAACTGGTACAGGGTGTAATAGTCCAGCAGATTTTTTATGTGAACAATTGTTTTGTGAAGAAATAGAGCAAGCGTCTACAAACTCTTTGACATCATAAGCCAAGAAGGGCCACCAATAATGGCATACTCCTGAGTGACCTGCCAATTTACAGCAAACCCAGGAAAGAATGTAATTTCTTTGTACTTTAGGAACAAAAATTTTTCTTGGAGGAATGTCATGAACTTGGACCAGAGTGACAGGCAAAATGTGTGTTAGCCCAGCGGCCTGTGTCGGCGCCGCTGCCCCTATCAGCAGGCACGGGCGCCGGGGCTCCCTCTTTTCCCTCCTGCTGCCCAGCTGACAAACACGGGCAGCAACTAACTTGACTCTGCTACATGTGATCCATGCCAGTGTTTCCTTGCTGCTGGAGACTTGCACTGCTGCTGAAGCTTGTGTGGGTGTGTCTCTCTTTCCTATGTGGCAACACATACACACCCTCTGTCTCAGCAGCCAATGGCCGGATTGCAGCTTGTATTTAAAGGCGCTGTCACAGCCTTTGGTTTTCGCTGTGACACTGTTGCCTCACTTGTGGTTTCCCACGGCAACGTGTTGCTGTGTGTGCATGCAGTGGCAATGTCTCGCCCTTCTGGGTGATTGCCGAGACATGGTTGCCACGCATGTTGTTGCCTGCGGCAACGTGTAGCTTTCTATGCTTGTGTGTGCACTTCCCCTTTAAGTGGCATCCTTCCCTTGTCTGGTGTGGAAGGGTTATCTCCCTTCCTAGTGTTTTGTTAACACTGGGTTTATGTGTGTGTGGGTGTGGCTGCTTGGGCTATTTAGCCTCTGCTGGATGCCTGAAGCTGGGGGGTACTCCAGCCATGGTGTATGCTGGCGCTATCCTCCTGGTCTTCATATTCCATCTGTCCAGTGAGGGCCACCCTTGTGATCATAGATGTTTTTATGGTGTCTTATGTTTATTGCAACTATGGGTGTCCTGGGTCCCTGTGTGGTTTGTGGTGTGTGCTGTGTCCTTAATGTTGGTGTGGACAGCAGCACTAGTGCACGGGTTCCAGTCAGTGTGTCTGTGGCAGGTAAGTGTGTTACTGGTTTCACTTACCTGCCATCTCCTTATAGCTGTATGTGTTCCCCTCTCCTTGCAGCCTGGCCTCAGATAGAGACTCCTGTTCCTCCATGACTGGGATGAACAGGTTGTCTCTCCCCTGCTCCTAAGTGAGGGATTACCAGGGCGACTTAGGGTTTCTAGGTATCCTGAGTATGAGTCGTCCTACCATCGGGGTCCACTCATACAGTGAGGAGTCAGGGAGAGGATTAGGGACGCGGTAGGAGGTGACCTGCTCCCTTATTACTCATTTTGGCCAGGCTGATCCCCTTTTTCCCTTTGACACCGCACGGTGAGGGGTTTCCCCCACTCCTCGTCGTGACAGGCGCTTCCTGCTACAGGAAGTTGCCTGAGCAACCTCAGTGTCTAGCTTGTCTAGTCCCAGTGCAAATGTGTTTATCTTGTCTGCCTTCCTCTGTACCAAATCCTGCTATTGAATTCCTGGACTTTGCCTGTTTGCTGCCTGCCTCTGACCTCGGATCTCGTTTATGGACTTTGTTTGTTTTCCTCCTGCCTCTGACCTAGGACTTTGCTTACTGACATTGCTGGATCGCTGTCTGTCCTGACCCGAATCCTCCTGGCCACGCTCGTCCCCTCTGACCCCCTGGTCAGCTGCCACTGACTTGGGGACTACTCTGGAGTGGCACCTGGCAGCTACCCTACGCCCCAAGCCTATCCCCACCATCAGGGGCTCTAGTGAATACCAGGTAGATGCTTAGTTACGCCCCTCCGGAGTATACCCAGTCAGTGGCGCAGTGGGTCTACACCCGCTTGCATAACAATGTGACAGTGAATGATATAATGAGGTTCAGCAACAATACCAAATGAGTCATAAGACTGAGACCGGCCATCTGCCTTGACATTCTTATCTGCAGGGCGAAAATGAGTGAGAAGCGAGAAGCGAAAAAATGAAGAAAACTCGAAGTAAAGAGAAATAAGGGCCAACTGTCACGGTGCGGTTCACTGAGACAGTTTTGGCTGTGTAGGCTGGCTGCAGGCTGACACCTGTGTATGCTGGTTGCTTGGGGTTGCGTGCTGGCTGCGGTGTCTTGTGTGAACTATGCCCATGAATGAGTGTATTCCCCATGTCTGTATCTCTGTGCAGTTCCTGTCTCTGGTGCCGTGTAGGCTGGCTGCAGGCTCCCTCGTGTACTGGCTGCAGGCTGACACCTGTGTATGCTGGTTGCTTGGGACTGCGTCCTGGCTGCGGTGTAGTGTGTGACTTTTGGCCTGTGTTTGTGGCTTCCCGAGTCTGCATCTCTGTGGCTCCTGTCTCTGATGCTGTGCCGGCTGGCTGAATGCACTTTGGGTACTGGCTGTGGGTGTTTCTATGTATGCTGGTTCTGCGATTCATGCTGGCTGTGGCCTTGTGTGTGAACTGTGACCTGTATCGCTATGGTTCTGGTTATTTTGGTTCTGATAGGGTTAACATTCCCTGATCTGTTTCTGGGTGTGGCTTATCAGGTGCCCTTTATCCAGCTATATCTATCTGTGAGCTGTGGGGCTTGAGGTCAGTCTATCTTATGTTTTGCTGGGTGTCGCACCTTGCTGGTCACCCAGGAGGGTCAGTCTATCTTGTGTGCTTACTGGGTGTAGCCCCTTGCTACTGACCCAGGGGGTTTTGCCATCTGCCCTTGTTTGTGGTGTCGCCTGGTGGTGTTGATGTTATGTCCTTGTCTGATCTTCTGTACCTGTCTTGTGATTATGTTAATGTTGTTATCCTTGTCCATGCCTTGCCTGTTCTTCTGTACCTGTTCTCTGTCTGGATCCACTCTGTTCCTTGTATAGCCTAGCAGTGCTCTACCTGCATCTGGTAGCCTGGCAGTGCTAAACTGCTTCTGATCTAGTCTTTTTCTTGTCTGTCCTGCAGTGTCTTACTGCTTCTGGTCCTGTGTCTGTCCTGCCTTTGTGAGAGGGCCCCTGGGTTCTCCAGCGGGAGGATCTCTAGTCTGTGTACAGCTCTGCCTAAGACTGCCATGCTTCAATTCCGCTTGGGGACCAGGCATCTGCTTCTGTGCTGGTTCCCGTTTGTCTTGTTGTCTGTTCCTTGTCCTGTGTTTGTTTGGGTTCCAGTTCTGTTGTCTGTTCTGCTGGTGGTTTCACCAGCGTGGTTCTCTGCATGAAGGGACCTTCCTGGTAGACCGACCAGTGAGCCCTCGGCCCAGTTCATCCCTACCACCAGGGGCTCTGTGAAGAACAGGGCTCACTGGCTCTCCGCTCTCTGGGTTTTGCCTCTGGTCTGCCGGTGCACTTGGTTCTGTGGTATTGTTACCACTATTGCCTAACCTGCATATCTTACTGTCATGTTCTTTTATTACATGTGTAATAAAGTACTCTGTTGGTCCTTGGTCTGTATCTGCCTGTGTCCTGTTTGCTAGATGTCCTGGAGGTCTTCCTTGGGCTTCCGATACATGACACCAACAAACTTGACAAGAATTTAAACAATAAAAAAAACTGTAAATATAGCAATTTTTTATGGTCTGTATAGGTGGTCACTGGGTGACAAGCATTCAGCAGATGCCTTCATTCATGCCAATTTGATTCCCAGCAGTTCAATACTGGAGAAAATACTTTAGAGAAGAAGGGTTTCCCCTTATTTCCCTTTTGTAACAGGACTACCCTTACACCAATAAAAGAGACATTAATCTCCAGGAAAAAAGGGTTAGTGGTGTCAGGATGATGAAGACCAGAGGCAAAATGGAAGGCTTTTTTAACTGTAGAAAGGTAATTTTAGCTTGAAGAGTCCAGTTCTTGGGGTTAATTCCTGTCTTGGTTAGAGCAGTAATAGGTTCAACCACAGATGAAAAGTGGGGAATAAACTGGTAATAATAATTAGCAAATCCCAAACAACGTTGGATCACCCATAGACCCTGAGGACAAAATCAAGGGAATGCAGCAGTTTATCTGGGTCCATTTGCAGGTCCTGGTTAGAGATCATGTAAAGGGCAGCAAATCTTCTCAAAGAAGCACTTCATCAACTTGCCAAATCCCCCCTCATTCTTACACAACCCCTTTAAGTAATATATCTGCTCCTCAAATTCTATAAAGGAGCTCATAAATCAGAGGAAGCGAGCACTTGCCTTTGATTATTTAACCCCTGGTGATAAATACATGGATGAAGCGACCCATCCTAATCTAACTGCATTGTTACTGCTTTGCTCCTAAAATTCAAAAGTTTAATTTTTACTATTTTGTAAATCCACCTTTTGGCTTTCAACACTGCCTGAATCCTTCTGGGCATGCTCTTGGTCAGATTCAATTATGTCTCAACCGAAACCTGTTCCCAGGTCTCTTCTATACGTTCCCAATGTTGGTGTATACTGGTCAACTCACTTGGGTACGAATACAGCTTTTTCTTCAACTCTATCCACAAGTGTTCGATTGGGTTTTAAACAACAATTGTCCAGTAACCAGATCCCTAACACATTTCTTAACACAGACCAATTCTAAAGGGAAACTGTCACCATGAATATGTTATGTAAGCTACAAGCGGCATGTTAAAGAGCAGGGGAAGCTGAGCAGATTGGTATGTAGTGTAGTATTATGGGAAAATATATTTAGTATAACTGGTATTTTATTGATTTAATTTCCTGCGCCTTCTGGGCTTTGAAGCCAAGAAGGTGGTCCTATCAGTGATGGATAGACTTCCTCCTGTGACTGTACATACAGACATAGCTGTCATTCACTGATAGGACTGTACCTTTGACAGCAAGGCCCAGAATGAGCAGGAATTTAAATAAAATACAGAATCTTTTCCCACAAAACTATATACCAACAGTGCCTCCTGCTTTATAACATGCCGCCTGCAGCTCAAACACCATGTTCAATGTCACAGGTTCCCTTTTAACTTCTCTCTATTATCACCATTATATCTCTCCGTCTTCTTATTCACGGTCCCCTTACGCACCTCAGAGATAGTTAAATCCAATTCTTCTCTATAATTCTTCTCCATAAATCTATTTTTTTTTTAAAAGACCTTGGAGCATATTTATTAAGACCAATGTTTTAAACACTGGTCTTAATAAAGCTCTAAGCTGGTGGTGGTTCAACCAAAGTTATGAAGAGGCGCCATGCTCTACATAACTTTGGCGGGTCCTCCACTAGTTCTAAATGTAAGATAGCTTCCTTGCTGTCTTACATTTAGAACATTTTCTACACCTAAACCAGGCGTATAAGATGATGAATGAGACGGGTCTACCGGCCTGTCCCCTTCCCCGACATGCCCCTTTTTGTAGACCTGGTGTGAGTGGCGAAGAAGTCTCAGATTCTGCTGCACGACAGAATCTGTGACAGATATACGCCACAAAAGTGGCGTATATCTGTTCATAAATGACCTGCTTTGTTTTTTAAAGGAGGACTGAAGCAGGATATTGAAGAGTGTGCTTGTCCCTAGCAACATGAATAGTGGTGACTGACTGCAATCAAAAAAAGATTGTTGATAGTACTGGACAAGACTGATATACACTCACCTAAAGAATTATTAGGAACACCATACTAATACAGTGTTGGACCCCTTTTGCCTTCAGAACTGCCTTAATTCTGCGTGGCATTGATTCAACAAGGTGCTGATAGCATTCTTTAGAAATGTTGGCCCATATTGATAGGCTAGCATCTTGCAGTTGATGGAGATTTTATGGGATGCACATCCAGGGCACGAAGGTCCCGTTCCACCACATCCCAAAGATGCTCTATTGGGTTGAGATCTGGTGACTGTGGGGGCCATTTTAGTACAGTGAACTCATTGTCATGTTCAAGAAACCATTTTTCCAGTCTTTAACAGTCCAATTTTGGTGAGCTCGTGCAAATTGTAGCCTCTTTTTCCTATAGTGGAGATGAGTGGTACCCGGTGGGTTCTTCTGCTGTTGTAGCCCATCCGCCTCAATGTTGTGCGTGTTGTGGCTTCACAAATGCTTTGCTGCATACCTCGGTTGTAACGAGTGGTTATTTCAGTCAACGTTGCTCTTCTATCAGCTTGAATCAGTCGGCCCATTCTCCTCTGACCTCTAGCATCAACAAGGCATTTTCGCCCACAGGACTGCCGTATACTGGATGTTTTTCCCTTTTCACACCATTCTTTGTAAACCCTAGAAATGGTTGTGCGTGAAAATCCCAGTAACTGAGCAGATTGTGAAATACTCAGACCGGCCCGTCTGGCACCAACAACCATGCCACGCTCAAAATTGCTTAAATCACCTTTCTTTCCCATTCTGACATTCAGTTTGGAGTTCAGGAGATTGTCTTGACCAGGACCACAACCCTACATGCATTGAAGGCAACTGCCATGTGATTGGTTGACTAGATTGCATTAATGAGAAATAGAACAGGTGTTCCTAATAATTCTTTAGGTGAGTGTATATGTGTATGTCTGACTTGAACTTTACCATCTGGTGGTAAACTAAGCAATTTTACTTTGTTGATCCATCCAAATGAAATGATATGTTCTGCAGAATCTGGAACTGGTGAGAGAGTTCTTGAGCAATGCCACATATATATAGTGGATCCTCTTGAATAGCCCTAGAGTTTAGTAGTGTATTGTTGCTGAACTGGGAGTTGTCAGCTAGAGTCAGTGAGCACTAATAGCAGACCTGAACTTGAGAAATGCCATTCTGTCAGTGGCGACAGACACAACAGTCTCAGAGTGTGACAACTACTGAAGTGGTGTAAGCCAAGACCATCACCCGCCTGGGTGGGGTTCATTTTGGCAGGAGCATCTGCTATGATTGTGGGGGTTAGGCCAGCCTGGTGTCATGGAACCATGAACCAGACGTACAACAAGAGATGAGTGGAAATAAGAAGGCTTTATTGAAAATAAAGCTGTAAGGCAAAAGTCCAAACGGATGGCTAAACCGAAGCAGGGTCTTGCGAAACCAGAGATCAGGAACCAGAAGGGTAGTCAGATGAAGCCAGGATCAGGAACCAACAGGGTAGTCAGACGAAGCCAGGATCAGGAATCAGCAGGGTAGTCAGACGAAGCCAGGATCAGGAACCAGAAGCAGCAGCAGTCTTAGAAGCATGTGAGCACAGGAGGACCAAGCAGGGAACTGAAGCCACAGACCTCCTATATATATGAGCTAGGCATCCAGCTCCTCCCAGTGGGAAGGAGGAGCCGCAGGGTGGGAGGCTACAAGAAACCCAGAAACCAAGATGGCCGCCAGCACATGTCAAACGAAGGAGAACAGCAAGGAGGTAAGACCATGACAGTACCTCCCCCTCAAGGGCCCCTCCTCCGCGGAGTAAGGAACGGTTTCTGAGGGAAGCGTGCGTGGAAGGCTCGGAGCAAGGCAGGAGCATGGACATCTGCGGAGGGAACCCAGGAACGCTCCTCTGGACCATAACCACGCCAATGGACCAAAAACTGCACCCGGCCGCGGACCAGGCGTGAGTCCAGGATATTGCTCACCTCATACTCCTCACGATTGCCCACTTGGACCGGACGAGGCCGAGGAATCGAGGAAGTGAAACGATTACACACCAGTGGCTTCAAGAGGGAGACATGAAACACGTTGGAGATCCGCATGCCAGGAGGAAGCGCAAGGGCATAGGCTACCGGGTTTACCCTGCGAAGCACTCGGAAGGGACCAACAAAGCGAGGCGCCAGCTTGGGAGTGGGCACTCGAAGGTTGAGGTTGCGGGTGGACAACCACACGCGGTCTCCGACATGGTAGGAAGGAGCGGGCGCTCGTCTGCGATCAGCCTGGAGTCTCTGGCGCTGCGCAGAGACCTCAAGGGACCTCTGGATCTGTACCCAAGAAGCACGTAGGACGGAAAGGTGATCCTCCACAGCCGGAATATCCTGGGGAGAGAATACCTCCGGTAACACGGCAGGTTGGAACCCATAATTGGCCATGAAGGGAGACGTCCCAGAGGAAGAGTTCACCGCCGTGTTCCTGGCAAACTCAGCCCAAGGCAGGAGGTCAACCCAATTATCTTGGTGATCGGAGACATAGCAACGAAGGAATTGCTCCAAGGCCTGATTGGATCGTTCTGCGGCCCCATTGGACTGAGGGTGGTAGGCCGATGAGAAAGAGAGATGAATCCCCAACTGGGAGCAAAAGGCGCGCCAGAACCTGGACACAAACTGACTCCCCCGATCCGACACAATCTCCTTGGGCAAACCATGCAACCGGAAGACCTCCCTGGCAAAAATCGAGGCCAACTCTTGTGCAGAGGGTAACTTCTTGAGAGGTACACAGTGGCACATTTTGGAAAACCGATCCACTATCATGAGAATGACCGTATGGCCTCGGGATGCAGGGAGGTCCACAATGAAATCCATCCCCAGGTGTGACCATGGTCGCTCCCCGGTGGCTATGGGTTGCAAAAGGCCCAACGGAAGGTGCCAAGGGGACTTACTCTGGGCACAAACGGAGCATGCCGCTACATATGCGGCGATGTCGGAACGTAGAGAAGGCCACCAGAACAGACGTGAAACAGCCCAGGACAGCTGATTCTTTCCAGGATGCCCCGCGGCCTTGGAGTTATGGTAGGTTCGCAACAACCGAGTGCGCAACTCCTCAGGCACAAAACACCTGCCGTTGGGTCTCCCAGAGGGAGCACCAGATTGAGCCGCCAAAATCTGCTCACCCAGGGGAGAGGTCAGGCTGGTGCGAATGGCGGCCAGGATCTGATTCGGAGGTATGACCGAAGTCGGAATCGACTCCTCCCCGGACAGCTCGGAGTACTGCCGTGATAAGGCATCCGCTCTGATGTTCTTGGAACCGGGTAGGTAGGAGACCACGTAATTAAAACGTGACAAGAACAGAGCCCATCTAGCCTGACGTGGTGTCAATCTCTTGGCCTCAGAGAGGTAGGTCAGATTCTTGTGGTCCGTCAGGATGAGAACCGGAACCACCGAGCCCTCGAGCAAGTGCCTCCATTCTTTAAGGGCCTGCACGATGGCCAATAACTCCCTGTCACCAATCTGATAGTTGCACTCCGCGGAAGACAGTTTCCGGGAGTAAAACCCACAAGGAAGCAGAGGACCCTCTGGTGTTCTACGCTGAGACAGGAGGGCGCCTACTCCCGTCTCAGACGCGTCCACCTCGAGGACAAACGGCAACCCAGGGTTGGGATGCGACAGAATCGGAGCCGACACAAAGGCGGACTTTAGAGCCTCAAAAGCTCGGATGGCCTCGGGCGGCCAGACCTGGGGATTACTGCCCTTCCTGGTCAGATCCGTGAGAGGCTTGGCTAGCATGGAAAAGTCCCTGATGAACTTCCGATAATAATTGGCGAAGCCCAAAAAGCGCTGCAGGGCACGAAGACCACTGGGCTGGGGCCACTGTAAGACAGCCGAAACCTTCTCAGGATCCATGGAGAACCCCTCAGCGGAAATGATGTAACCTAAGAAGGTTACCTGGGATCGGTGAAATTCGCATTTCTCAAGCTTACCGAACAGCTTGTTCTCTCGTAACCGTTGCAACACTCGTCTGACATCCAGAATGTGGGCCTCCATGGATTCAGAATATACCAAGATGTCATCCAAATAGACCACCACACACTGCTGCAACAGGTCACGGAAAACATCGTTGATGAATTCCTGGAAGACTGCGGGCGCATTGCACAACCCAAAGGGCATAACCAAGGATTCATAATGACCGGTCCTGGTGTTAAACGCGGTCTTCCACTCATCGCCCGCCTTGATCCTTACCAGGTTATATGCCGCCCTCAGGTCGAGTTTGGTAAAGACCGTGGCCCCTTTGAGGCGATCGAACAGCTCGGAAATCAAGAGTATCGGGTAAGCGTTCTTGATCGTGATGCGATTGAGACCCCTGTAATCGATGCAAGGCCTCAACTCACCGCCCTTCTTTTTCACAAAGAAAAATCCAGCCCCTGCCGGGGACGAGGATTTGCGAATGTGTCCGCGTGAAAGCGCCTCCCTCACGTACTCCTACATGGCCTCATTCTCCGCTACCGACAGTGGATAGACTTTGCCACGAGGAGGAACGGCACCAGATTGTAACTCTATGGCACAATCGTATGGGCGGTGCGGAGGTAGGGCAACCGCACGCACCTTATCGAATACATCCCGGTACTCCTCGTATTCAGGAGGCAACAGAGAGTCCGAGGAAGTACACAGCAACTTGACAGGCCCATGGATGCAACTAGCCCCACACTGCGGTGACCACGAGAGGATCTCGGCCGATTTCCAATCGAAAGTCGGATTATGCTTCTGGAGCCAGGGGTACCCCAAGACCACCGAGTAGTGTGGAGACGAAATAACCTGGAGACAGACCGACTCTCTGTGAACGGCACCAATGGCCATCCCCACTGGAAGGGTCTCATGAGTCACGTGTGGCGGCAGAAGGGGTCTGCCGTCTATCGCCTCAAGAGCCAGTGGGGAACCTCGAGGCTGCAGAGGAATGGAATTGGCGGCAGCGAACACACTATCAATGAACAAACCACCAGCACCAGAGTCCACCAACGCCTGGGTCGTCACCGAGCCCCCGACCCAGGAGAGGACAACAGTAATCAGTGGTTTGTCAACACGGGAAACCGGGGACGAGGAGACTCCACCCAAGATCTGCCCCCGACAGGATCTCAGGTGCGAGCGTTTCCCGGACGGTTCGGGCATGCCAACCGAAAATGCCCACCGAGACCACAGTACATGCATCGGCCCTCGCGTCTCCGGAGTACCCTCTCCCCCTCGGACAGGCGAGCAAACCCCAGCTGCATGGGTTCACCCCCAGACAAGTCATCCCCAGGAGGCGTGGGAGGAGAGGGAGGCACGGGTGGGACAGCAAACGTAGGCGCCAATCTGTTAGAAGGCCTCCGCAGGCTCTCCTGAAAGGAAGGTCTCTCCCTGAGTCTGGTGTCAATCAAAATCAGGAAAGAAATAAGAGACTCGAGCTCCACAGGTAGGTCCTTAGCTGCAACCTCATCCTTCAAGGCATCCGAGAGACCATGAGAGAAAGCAGCGACCAGAGCCTCATTATTCCAGCCCACCTCTGCTGCCAGGGTACGAAACTCAATGGCGTATTCAGCTACGGATCGTGAACCCTGTCTGATGGACATAAGGAGCTTCGCAGCAGAGGCAGCACGAGCCGGCACATCGAATACCTTCCGAAGAGAAGCAACAAAACCGGAAAACTCGGCAACCACCGGATTGTTGTTCTCCCATAAAGGGCTGGCCCAGGCCAAGGCCTTGTCCGAGAGCAGCGAGATCAAGAAGCCCACCTTTGATCTCTCAGTAGGAAAGGCATGTGGCAGCAACTCGAAGTAAATGCCCACCTGGTTAAGGAAACCTCGGCACTGAGTTGGCTCTCCCCCAAAGCGCTGTGGAAGGGGGGCAGAACCGGTCATACCCCGAAACACCGCAGGCGCAGCAACAGGTGTCGGGGTAGACTCTGGCGCAACAACCGGAGCGGCAGTAGGAGCGGGCCCAGGAGCGACAACCGACCCATCGGCAACGGAAGCTAAATGAGCCGTGCGTTCAAGCAGGGTTTGCAACGCCACAGCGAACCGACCCAACAGGTGATCCTGCTGATCAAGTCTGGCAACCAGCGTAGGTAGCGAGGATGGCCCTGTACCGTCAGAATTCATGGCTTGGTCCTAATGTCATGGAACCATGAACCAGACGTACAACAAGAGATGAGTGGAAATAAGAAGGCTTTATTGAAAATAAAGCTGTAAGGCAAAAGTCCAAACGGATGGCTAAACCGAAGCAGGGTCTTGCGAAACCAGAGATCAGGAACCAGAAGGGTAGTCAGATGAAGCCAGGATCAGGAACCAACAGGGTAGTCAGACGAAGCCAGGATCAGGAATCAGCAGGGTAGTCAGACGAAGCCAGGATCAGGAACCAGAAGCAGCAGCAGTCTTAGAAGCATGTGAGCACAGGAGGACCAAGCAGGGAACTGAAGCCACAGACCTCCTATATATATGAGCTAGGCATCCAGCTCCTCCCAGTGGGAAGGAGGAGCCGCAGGGTGGGAGGCTACAAGAAACCCAGAAACCAAGATGGCCGCCAGCACATGTCAAACGAAGGAGAACAGCAAGGAGGTAAGACCATGACACCTGGATAGAATCAGGGAGTAGTGAGTCAATGAGTCGCAGTTTTTAACCGGGGAGGCTGTTTGTTGGCTCAGTATGTCTGCGATAGGTGACAACTCAGTGGAATGGTTTCTGGAGACTGGCGGGACAGTATTAATTGCATGATGTAAATAGACAGAGCACTTAATAGTCAGTTACATAGTATATCCAACTGAGTGCACCGGAATTTGGTGGGAGGATAGAAGGAGTGGAGCCCTGAAGAGTCAGGTCCCACTTCAAGGGTTGCCTTCAGGAAGCTAGAGCGAGCAGAGGGACAGTCCGGTTTGTGTAAAGATAAATAATCCATTGAACAGAATTACTGTGAAGTAAACAGGAGCTGTGGTTAAGATAATTAAACACTGTTCTTTATGTACTATATCTGCACCAAGCCCCTGAGGTACTGGAGCGAGGATGAGAGTGGTAGTAGCTCTGGCTGTCACATTCAATCACAGTGACTTTTCTCCCACCGTTGCTCCCTAGGGCCATGCAGTGAAAGGTGGGAACACCCTTTCTTCCCTTGGGGCATAACTTGGGGTGCCCGTGAAGTCTGTATGGGTGCAAAGCAGATATTGTAATTCTCTTCAAGATAGTGATGTATGGATTTCAGCAAGGATGGGAGTTATGGCCTTCATTCCGCTCTATCTTGCTATAGTCTCAGTAGAATCTATGGCTGGTAACAGTACCTTGGCAATAATGGCTGTAGTGTCCACTGCGGGATAAAGGGTTTAGAAGGCAAAACTGATCTCATAGTTTTATATATCATTATTTATAATTAGCAAAGGCATTAGTAATTATAATGCAGGTCCCATCTCTAGGACCCGCCACGGTCTCTAGAACAGAGCCCCGAAAGTGAACGAGAGCACACCGTGCGGCCGCTCTCCATTCATTGCTATGGGAGTTCTGAAAATAGCCACTCTCCATTTATTTCTATGGAACAAAATTTGCAGAGCGTGCTTTCTTCGCTCTTTTTGGAACTCCCATAGAAGTTAATGGAGAGCATGGTGTGCTCTCATTCACTTTGGGGGCCCTAGAGAACGTGGGACCTGCACCTATCTGACATTGGTGAGATATCCTAGTGTTATGCCATCAATGTGTGAGGTGACACAACCCCTTTAATCCTTGTTTGAATGGGCTATTTTGAGCATCAGTTTGTGTCAGTTCTGTCAGGTTTCAGTTATTTTTAACAGAAGAAAAGCCTTGACAGAACTGAACCAAAACTGATGTAAACTGAGCACTACTAAAATGATCATTTTGTTTTCCATTTTTCTCTTCCTATGATGGAACAGAAATACAGAAAGCAGAACGCTGAAGTGAACTCAGGCTAGGATCAAATCCTCAGTACTGGGTTTGAAAGGAGCCTGTATTGCAGTTTCTAGTAAAAAAAAAAAAAAATATATATAAATAAAACGAAACACCAATATTTTTTTGTCTGGTAGTATGCAAGCATCCACGCTGGAAACCTGATAAACCCTTAAAGGGGTTATTCCATCACAATGATCACTGTTAAATCTGTTAATGATTTGACAGTGATCATTTTTGTAAATATATTTGATTAACCAATTCCCACCATTTAGGAGAAAATTCATCCCTACTTACCTCATTGTTGTCATTCGGTCTCCCCTGGTTACGGCCACTGCTCTTCTCCGGAATCCCGGTGGCCGCGTTTGCGCAGAAGACTCCTTCTTTTCTCCTGGCCAGGCCGCTCGCTGTCCTGATGCGCCATGGTGACTTCTTCCTGGACAGAATAGTACAGAGCCGCGAATGCGCACGCCGGCTCTGTACTATACTGGCCAGGAATAAGTCACCATGGCGCATGCGCGGTGGCGTACGCGTTCAGGACAGTGAGCGGCCCGGCCGGGAGAAGACTTCAATCAAGATGTAGCCCGCCCCCAGCCAGAATCCAGGAAGTGAACGGCGTGCTGGCAGCAGGTAAGTATGAAAATGCAAAGTGGGATAACCCCTTTAAGCCTATATTACACTGACCGACAGTCGGCGATGATCTAGCAGTGTAATACTGCCGCCGATTACCTGATAAACAAGCAAATGATCATTCATCAGGCAATCCAGATTTTTAAGTAGGCCTTCTTTGTTGCACCTTCCTCTTTATGATGCGCCAAATGTTCTCTATAGGTGAAAGATCTGGACTGCAGACTGGCCATTTCAGTACCCGGATCCTTCTCCTACGCAGCCATGATGTTGTGATTGATGCAGAATGTGGTCTGGCATTATCTTGTTGAGAAATGCAGGGTCTTCCCTGAAAGAGATGACATCTGGATGGGAGCATATGTTGTTCTAGAACCTGAATATATTTTTCTGCATTGATGGTGCCTTTCCAGACATGCAAGCTGCCCATGCCACACGCACTCATGCAACCCCATACCATCAGAGATGCAGGCTTCTGAACTGAGCGTTGATAACAACTTGGGTTGTCCTTGTCCTCTTTGGTCCGGATGACATGGCGTCCCAGATTTCCAAAAAGAACTTCGAATCGTGACTCGTCTGACCACAGAACAGTCTTCCATTTTGCCACACTCCATTTTAAATGATCCCTGGCCCAGTGAAAACGCCTGAGCTTGTGGATCTTGCTTAGAAATGGCTTCTTCTTTGCACTGTAGAGTTTCAGCTGGCAACGGCGGATGGCACGGTGGATTGTGTTTAATGACAATAGTTTCTGGAAGTATTCCTGAGCCCATTCTGTGATTTCCTTTACAGTAGCATTCCTGTTTGTGGTGCAGTGTCGTTTAAGGGCCCGGAGATCATGGGCATCCAGTATGGTTTTACGGCCTTGACCCTTACGCACAGAGATTGTTCCAGATTCTCTGAATCTTCGGATGATGTTATGCACAGTTGATGATGATGATAGATGCAAAGTCTTTGCAATTTTTCGCTGGGTAACACATTTCTGATATTGCTCCACTATCCTTCTGCGCAACATTGTGGGAATTGGTGATCCTCTACCCATCTTGGCTTCTGAGAGACACTGCCACTCTGAGAAGCTCTTTTTATACCCAATCATGTTGCCAATTGACCTAATTAGTGTTAATTGGTCTTCCAGCTCTTCGTTATGCTCAGATTTACTTTTTACAGCCTCTTATTGCTACTTGTCCCAACTTTTTTGGGATTTGTTGACACCGTGAAAATTTTAATCAACGTATTTTTCCTTTAAAATGATACATTTACTCAGATTAAACGTTTGATCTGTCATCTATGTTCTATTACAAATAAAATATTGACATTTGCCATCTCCACATCATTGCATTCAGTTTTTATTCACAATTTGTTTAGTGTCCCAACTTTTTTGGAATCCGGTTTGTACCATTATGCTGTAGACTCTTTATCAGCGCAGGGCGCACTATGAACAGCACTGAATGCAGGCAGGATAATATAGCTAAATGATAAAGTACATGGAAGATATACTATATTGGACTGTAGTATTCAGGTTACATTGCCGTGTGGGCACTTAAATAAGTGGGTTTTGCATTGCAGTTCGGGCACTGGGTCTCTAAAAGGTTCGCCATCACTTGCCTAGGCCATCTTTACGTAGAGCATCAATTCTTTTTTCAGGTCCTCAGAGAGTTCTTCACCATGAGATGCCATGTTGAACTTCCAGTGACCAGTATGAGAGAGTGTGAGAGCGATAACACAAAATTTAACACACCTGCTCCCCATTCACACCTGAGTCTTTGTAACGAGTCACATGGCATCGGGGAAGGAAAATGGCTAATTGGGCACAATTTGGCCATTTTCGCTTAGGGGTGTATTCACTTTTGTTGCCAGTTTAGACATTAATAGGTCTGTGTTGAGCTATTTTGAGGGCACACCATATTTACACTGTCATACAAGCTGTACACTGACTACTTTACATTGTATCAAAGGGTCGTATCTTCAGTGTTGTCCCATGAAAAAATATAATAAAATATTCACAAAAATGTGAGGGGAGTATGAGATACTGTATTTGATAAGTTTGGTGCATCTTTAAATATGTCTAGAGATACTATTTGTGACAGTCACGTACACTACACATAGGGGGGAGCATAGTGACCGCAGCTCCACCCTCACCCCTGGCCCTGCCTACTTGCCTCGCAAGTCCTAATGACAGGGGACAACTAGACGGCAGTCCCTAACTTAGGATACGTGCTGGGAAGACATACAAGACAAATAACGGAACGTGAACGGACCGGGTCAATACCTAGAGAGCTACGCAGTACTAAGGAATGAGCAGAGAATAGTCAGGTGGAAGCCGGGGTCAGGATACCAGGAGAGATGCGCAGTACAGGAGGAGCAGGCAAAGAATCGTCAGGGAACAGGATCAGGTAGTATTCAGTAGT
This sequence comes from Bufo gargarizans, assembly GCF_014858855.1. Taxonomy (NCBI): domain Eukaryota; kingdom Metazoa; phylum Chordata; class Amphibia; order Anura; family Bufonidae; genus Bufo; species Bufo gargarizans. Next base: position 441,168,734 of record NC_058082.1, on the reverse strand, counting down.
CCAACAAATAGCCAAGAACCTAGAATTAACAGGCAACCTGTGGCCAGCAGGCTGCCTGTATTTATAGTGGGGTCTGAGGGTCATGTGACGTGGCCAGCGTCACATGACCGATAGACAGACAAGTCGAGCACCGAGTGATCAGCTCGGCGCTCAAGGCAGACCTAGGAGCAGGGTGCCTCCGAGCTATCAATGAGGCCAAACACAGATCCTCGCTCCCGAAGCTAAGCAGCAGGTCTGCGGCTGATGGGAGACCGAGTGCGCTTTTGGCGCCCCGTGACAGTACCCCCCCTTTTACGAGGGGCCACCGGACCCAAGACTTCAGGCGATGGCCTTTCAGGGTGTTCTAAATGAAATTTTAAAACAAGTCTAGGAGCATGAACCTCCCTGGCGGGTACCCAAGATCTCTCTTCGGGTCCATACCACTTCCAGTGAATCAGGTACTGTAAGGAATTACGCACTCTCCTGACATTCACTATCTTAGACACCACATACTTGACAGCATCACTAACAAGAAGCGGCAGAGGCGAGGCTTTCAATGGTACAACAGGTTCAAAATACTTTTTAAGTAGAGATTTATGAAATACATTATGAATGTGGAACGACTCGGGCAGCTCCAACTTAAACGATACCGGATTAATCACCTCCTTGATCTTATACGGTCCAATAAAATGAGGAGCAAATTTTCTAGAAGCTACCTTGAGAGATAGATTCTTGGAGGACAACCATACTTTATCCCCAACCTGAAAGTTCACCCCCTTGAAACGTCTCCTATCGGCCTTGAGTTTTTGAAAACTTTAAGCCTTTTCTAGGTTCGATTGAACCTGGGCCCAAACTGTGCACAGTTCGGAGGAGAGTTTATCCGCTTCAGGGTTAGAGGAGGAGACAGACGACCCAGGATGAAAACCGGGATGAAAACCATGGTTACAAAAGAATGGGGAGACCCCAGCAGAAGAATTAACACGGTTATTCAAAGCAAATTCAGCCAACGAAGGTATTTAACCCATAATTGCTGGTCAACAGCAACATACGACCTCAGGAATTGTTCCACAGACTGATTAGTGCGTTCAGTCTGCCCATTACTCTCAGGGTGGTAGGCGGAGGAAAAAGACAACAAAATCTGACATCTTTGACAGAAAGCCCTCCAAAATTTGGACACAAACTGCACACCCCTGTCAGATACAATATTTTCCAGGATACCATGTAACCATACAATTTCTTTCACAAAAATAGACGCCAGGGTCTTGGCATTCGGGAGTTTAGACAGAGGAATGAAATGAACCATCTTGCTAAACCTATCAACCATTACCCAAACAACAGTCTTACCCTCCGCCGGCGGCAGATCAGTAATAAAGTCCATCGAGATATGGGACCAGGGTCTACTGGGAATGGGTAGGGGGTCATAGGTTACCAGCAGGGCGAGTCTTAGGTGTCTTAGACCTAGCACAAACCTCACAGGCTGAAACGTAGGACTTGACATCCCTAAATAGAGTGGGCCACCAATAAGATCTAGAAACCAGCTCTCTAGTGCCCTCAAAACCAGGATGTCCACAAAAGGCAGAATCATGACAGCTGGAGACGAAATTGTATGGGGACAAACAACTTATCTGTTGGGGTGGTTGCCGGTGCCAGATGTTGTTCAGCCTTAATGAGAGCCGAGATATCTTGGGTTAAGGCTGCTACGAAGATATTTGCTGGTAGGATGGATTCAGGCGGTGCCTATGTAGGCTGAAAAGCATGGAAGCTCCGAGATAATGCATCAGCCTTCACGTTTTCACTTCCAGGCCTGAAAGTAATGGAGAATTCAAAACGAGTAAAAAACAGTGCCCATCTAGCCTGACGGGGATTCAACCTCTTAGCAGATTCGAGAAACATAAGGTTCTTATGGTCAGTGACAACAGTTACACAATGCCTTGCCCCCTCCAAAAAATGCCTCCACTCCTCAAATGCCCACTTAATGGCCAGCAACTCCTGATTCCCTATGTCGTAGTTTCTCTCGGTGGAAGAAAATTTTCTGGAAAAGAATGCACATGGTCTCAGGTTAGTTAGACTAGCAGGACCTTGTGAAAGGACTGCTCCTGCGCCGTCCTCAGACGCATCCACCTCCACAATAAAAGGTCTCTCCTGATCGGGCTGGATCAGAATGGGAGCGCTACTGAATGCCTTTTTTAGTGTTTCAAACAAAGTAATGGCCTCAGTAGACCAGTTCTCCAGGACTAAGAGGGAACATTTCTCAGAGTGGCACACCCCCACGGTTAAAGAAATCTCTGAGGTATATGACCTCACCATACCACCTACTAGGGGAGTGGCGTCAATAGTCATGACATGGATAGGTGTAGGAAGAGAAAAAATTGGAATACCCAGTCTAATGGCGTACTCAGAGTCAATAAAGCTGGCCGCTGAACCAGAGTCAATAAAGGCCTTACCCGGCCATTTATTAACCCCCAGAGATATTGTTATAGGTACCAAAAGCTTACATTTTGTAATATCAGGGTGTACCCGGTCTTTAGGTTGCCTTGCCTTGGGAGACTTAACGGAGAGGGCCTTCTTAGGACATTGGTTGATCCAATGGTCAGGATCTCCGCAGTAAAAACACACTCCACGTCTGCGGCGCAGATTCCCTTGAGTCATGCCTCTCTGCATGGGTTCTTAGGTAGAGACCTTAGCATTGTTTCTGGGATAGACCTCAGGCTGGACCATCACCTGAGGAGAGAACTGTCGTTCCTGTCGTCTTGCTCTAACCCATCGGTCAAGTCGTACTACAAGGGTCATCATCTCCTCTATGGTCTCTGGAAGCTGATAACTCACTAGAAGATCCTTTAAGTTATCAGACAGACCTGACTCTTAAGTGCTGGTTCATTCCATCCTGAGGGAACACACCACCTTCTGAATTGGGTGCAATACTCCTCCGCAGGTAGATCGCCCTGAACCAGAACCTTTAGAGCAGTTTCGGCTACCAGTGTCCTGTCTGGTTCATCATACAGGGTACCCAGGGCCTGGAAAAAAAACCTCCACTGATGTTAAACAACTGGCGTCAGCAGGTAAAGAAAATGCCCAGTCCTGGGGATCACCCTATAACCGGGAAATGACAATGCATTGACTCTCGGGGCCAGAGGATACGTGGCGCAAACGGAAAAAAAGTTTCCAATTTGTCCTAGCTCAAAAGAACAGAGTTTCTCCCCTAGCTCCTGCACCATCTGCGTCAGGTTAGAGACATGGTCAGTCAGGGTCACCAGAGGATTCATGATACAGTGGTTAGGTTATGGCCTATTAATCTGTGATGTCACGTACACTACACACAGGGGGGGGGGGGGGGATAGTGACTACTGCGCTCCACCCTCACCCCTGGCCCTGCCTACTTGCCTCGCAAGTCCTAATGACAGGGGACAACTAGACGGCAGTCCCTAACTTAGGATACGTGCTGCGAAGACATACAAGACAAATAACGAAACGTGAACGGACCGGGTCAATACCTAGAGAGCTACGCAGTACTAAGGAATGAGCAGAGAATAGTCAGGAAAAGCCAAGGTCAAATACCAGAAGAGAAACGAAGTACAACAGGAGTCCGCAAAGAATTGTCAGGTGGAAGCCGGGGTCGGGATACCAGGAGAGATGCACAGTACAGGAGGAGCAGGCAAAGAATCATCAGGGAACAGGATCCAGTAGTATTCAGTAGTCCAAAGAATAGCCAGGAACCTAGAATTAACAGGCAACCTGTGGCGAGCAGGCTGCCTGTATTTATAGTGGGGTCTGAGGGTCATGTGACATGACCAGCATCACATGACCAACAGACAGACAAGTCGAGCACCAAGTGATCAGCTCGGCGCTCAAGGCAGACCTAGGAGCAGGGAGCCCCCCAGCTAGCAAAGCCGCACTGGGAACGAGGCCAAACACAGATCCTCTCTCCCGAAGCTAAGCAGCAGGTCTGCGGCTGATGGGAGACTGAGTGCGCCTTTGGCGCCCTGTGACACTATTGTTTTGCCCCCTCCCCACTGGAGTGAATTTTCCTCTAGTTTGCCAACACCTTTGGTTTTGGCAAACCCATCCTCTGGGACAGACCTGTGAAGGGAAGCATAATTACTAACCTGCTTTCCAGTGCTGGTTCCTTGCTCCTTCTTTCCCGGCCTCAGCTGTAAACTCCCAGGATGTAAACTTCAATTTTGACACTGCTGCAGCCATGACCTGCTCCCCTTGCTTCACGTGACCATTTGACATGATGTAAGTTTTCATCCTGAGAGTGCAGCACCAGTCACAAATTATTGTGCAAGTAGGCCAAAAAAGTTGCAAAAGCCAGAATTCTGGAATGCAATGCTTGATAAATCTCCCAACTGTGTGTCTACAAAAAGTTCACATTTTCAGTAGATCTGATACACAGTATTTGTTCAATTGTTCCACTACAAAAGTATATTTAAGGTTGGATCCATAACACGTTTTTGTGTTACAAAACAGATACAGATGGAACATGGTTAGCACTCCAGCTCTTAACTCAAATTTCTTAACTCATCGCGTTATCTTGAGACAAAAGCCATTGAAAAGCAATTGAAGGTGTTTGCTTAGATTAGATAACACAACTCAGAAAAAAGGAGTGTTAACTCTGCTCCATCCGTATGTTAAATTGATACCTCTGATGAATGCCATACAGTGGCATCTGTCACCATAGAGGTCCACTGTAAAACAAATGGGCACATTTATTAAGACCGGCGTCTTAGATGCCAGTCCTAATAAAGACCCATAGCTGGTGGTGGATCGCCAAGTTATTAAGAGGCGCCAGCCTCTTCATAACTTCGGTGGATCCTGCGCCAGTTCTAAATGTAAGACAGCTTCCTCTGCTGGAACAGCCTACCAGATTCCTGACATGGAAAAATTTTTAAAAATTTACAAAATTGTAAAAACAATATGTTTAACATAAAAATGTGATTTAAACAATAGGTCATTTTCTGATAACATATTTCCTATAAAACACATTTTTGGCGCTTACACTTTTTCCTCGATGCCTGTGGTGATGAGCACACAAAAGTGAAAAGAAACTATTTAAAACTATTGTAGCAGTGCGCCTACATGCAGATGAAACCAGAAATGTAAAGCCCCAAAGGATATTTATACTAAAGCACTGTGTCTACTGACAGTGACAGAATGAAGTCACTTCTGATAAAAAAATAAAAACTACACTACATACACAGGCTGGGCGGATTTATTGGATGAATCATTCAGTCATTCTTGGTGCAGAGAAAATCCTAGCTCGTCTGCCCCATTGGCTGATTTTAATTAGTGTTAGTATATAGCTTGGCCCGCTCCCCCTCACTCACTGAAGCCATCTGGCACCAGGAGAGAGATAGTGTGTGGACTCTCATTGCAGTCTCTGGTGACCTTTTGGCGCCAGGGGTGGTGTGGAGTGGGCCCGGCGTGCATGCTGGTAACTGCTTTCCGTGGATATAATGGAGGCCATTTTGGCAGCAAAAATGACAGAAATTGAGGCGGATCCAGCATGCATGTGGAACCTGCACTTTCTGAATTATATGATAGCCGTCATGGCACATAACAGGTAAAATTTTGTGTTAGGAACCCGTCTAACTAGAGATCGCCTTGATGTGCAGCAGACGGGCTCAAATAATTTTGTACAAAACGATTTGCCAAGCATCTCTAACTTATTAGTATAGCATTTGCAATTATGATGCAATTTTGTACTTTATTTGGTTTGCAGAGAGCTGTTGCATTGCATGTTTTGTTTAACAGTCTTGTTCTCAGCCATAGCAACGTGCCCCTGCGCTTTGGGATGTGCTGACTGACCCCCTTTTTCTTTGTAGAGAAAATCCTATGTCTGGAATAAAAGTTGGCTATGTATCTAAAACAGATGGTAGCCAACTGTACTGTAAAAAATGCAAGTGGTTTTCCACTGTACTATCAGATGGCAAATCGCTGACCGATCACCAGTACCCCCACCAACTGCTGGAAACCCCATCTATCATCAGCCAGAAGGGCATTCATTTGAACAGGTATGTGCAGTAATTCCCTTCACTGCAGCTGGACCTCCATTCGTCATAATTAGGTTTGAGCAAATCGAGCTTCAGATCATACATCCGAAGTCGATTTGTTAAAAAAAACTTTGTAATGAAGTTCCCGTACAGCATTAAAATGTATGGGCTCCGTGTAGCAAAACTTTGTCTTGGTGGAAGTTGTGCGAGACTTCGGTGAATGACTTCAGTATTGCTATCTGTGTATTTAAAAACATTTTATAATAGGAATCGGCTTCGGTACTGAGGTACCCGCCAGTACCAAAGCCCATTCAGATTCCTATTTTAAAATGTTTTTAAATACGCAGATAGAAATACTGGTCATTCCCCGCCAAGACAAAGCTTTGCTACACAGAGCCTATACATTTTAATGCTGTATGGAAACAGCATTACAAACAGATTTTTTTAACTAATCGACTTCAGATCTATGATCCAAAGCTCGATTCGTTCAAGCCTAATAATAACGTTATGGCATATCCTTGTTATATGTATAACATTATTAGATTGGAATACCCTTTTAAATGGGTATAGACAATCTTTTATTTAATGAGCCTAGACTAGAGTCAGTCTTGAGTCACAAGATGTCTGCCAAGTTTCGCCCTGTAATCACTATCAACACAATGAAATACACCCCCCCAACAAAAAATAAATAAAATAAAAATTGTGAGATAAAGTATGAGGTAACAACACATTTCCATTTTATTTTTTAGCCCCCAAGTGTGCCTTCTGCTTTAAATGTAAAAAAAAAAAAAAAAAGTAGACATATTAGGTATCGCCGCGTCCGTAACAACCTGCTCTATAACAATACTACATGACCTAATCCCCCCAGGTGAACACCGTAAAAAAATGCCATTTTTTGTCACCTTACATCACAAAAAGTGTCATATGCACCCAAAAATAGTGCCAATCAAGCCGTCATCTCATCCCACAAAAATGATACTCTACCTAAGACGATCGCCCAAAAAAATAAATACAAATATGGCTCTCAGACTATGGAGACATTAAAACATGATTTTTTTTGTTTAAAAAATGCTGTTATTGTGTAAAACTTAAATAAATAAAAAAAAGTATACATATTAGGTATCGACACGTCCATAAGAACCTGCTGTATAAAAATATGACATGACCTAAACCCTCAGGTAAACACCAGAAAAATTAAAATAAAGTGTCAAAAAATAGATTTTTTGTCACCTTATATCACAAAAAGTGTAATACCAAGCGATCAAAAAGTCATATGCACCCTAAAATAGTAACAATCAAACCATCATATCATACTAAAAAAAATAAGCCCCTACATAAGACAGTCGCCCAAAAAATAAAAAAAAACTATGGCTTTCAGAATATGGAGACACTAAAGAATTATTTTTTTCAAAAATGCTTTATTATGCAAAACTGAAACAAACAACCGAAAAAAGTAGTCATATTTGGAATTGTCGCATCCGTAACAACCTGCTCTATAAAAATACCACAAGGTCTAACTTGTCAGATGAACATTGTAAATAACAAAAAACAGTGCCAAAACAGTTATTTTTTGTTACCTTGAAAAAAATGTGGGGGGTTCAGTCAGCACAACCCTGTAGGCGCTATAAAAGCAGACTCAGTTTTATACTGACTTTAAAACCAGCCTCCAGGGCAGACTAACTGGTCAGGTGTGCATGACTGCATGGAGATCGCCACGTCTCCGATATATACTACAAATAAAAAATGTGGGGGGTTCAGTCAGCACAACCCTGTATGCAGGTGCACATTGCTATGGCGAAATACACATACAAACGCAAAAACACAAATGCAATCGCACTCTGTGACCAGCACTCTGCCCTGCCTCTATGCTGGATGTTGAATGAGGCATTAGTGTACATTTTGGCCAAAGCGTAATAAGCCACTCACCACGTCAAGGTCGCCTCTATGAGTGGTCCCTAACACTAGTTCCTACCTGTTATGGGCCATGACAGACACACAAAGTCCAGGTGGTATCATATTTTTTGTTACCTTGCCTTACAAAAAGTGTAATATAGAGCAACCAAAATAGTAGCAACAAAACTGCCACCTTATCCCGTAGTTTCCAAAATGGGGTAATTTTTGGGGAGTTTTTACTCTAGGGGTGCATCAGGAGGTCTTCAAATATGACATGGCAACTTAAAATTATGGCAGTGAAATCTGCCCTCCAAAAACCATATGGCGTTCTTTTCCTTCTGCGCCCTGCCGTGTGCCCATACATCAGTTTACAATAACAAATGGGGGGTTTCTGTAAACTACAGAATCAGGTTAATAAATATTGAGTTTTGTTTGGCTGTTAACCCTTGCTTTGTTACTGGGAAAAATTGATTAAAATGGAAAATCTGCCAAAAAAGTGAAATTCTGAAATTTCATCTACATTTTCTTTTAATTCTTGTTGAACACCTAAAGGGTTAACAAAGTTTGTAAAATCAGTTTTGAATACCTTAAGGGTTGTAGTTTCTAAAATGGTCCTTAATAAGTAAGTTTTGCTTCTAAACTTCTAAGCCTTCTAATGTCCCAAAAAAAGAAAATGTCATTTACAAAATGATCCAAACATGAAGTAGACATATGGAAAATGTAAAATAATAACTATTTTAGGAGGTATCCCTATCTGTTTTAAAAGCAGAGAAATTTAAATTTTGAAAATTAAATATTTTGACTTAATTTTACCACTGTCATGAAGTACAATATGTGACGAGAAAACAATCTCAGAATGGCCTGGATAAGTAAAAGCGTTTAAAAGTTATCCCCACATAAAGTGAAAAATGGCTGTCTTGAAGATGGGTCCTCCGTCAGTTCTATGATAACTTCCGAGCTGTCTTACATTTAGACCTTTTTCTATGCCTAAAACAGGCATAGAAAATGGTAAATAAGCACTGTGACAGAGTCCAAATGTAGTCACCATCCTGGCGCAGCCTGCATGATATGGTGACATCAATGCGCCACCTGCTTTGGGATACATGCATCCCTGCTTAGTTTTGCTGGACTGAAGGCCGCAGGAATAAGGCTGCCTGAGGCCAGTGGTGGTTTTGGCGATTATGCAAGCCTCACAATCAGGGGGGACCCCCCTGCTGCTCCTTGAAACTCGGACACCCCCTCCCCTTCCCCGACACCTGCTTCAACAGCATCCACATTCCTAGCGCCTAGCCACTGGACAGGTGAGTATGCCCTGTCTGGGGAGACACATGTAGAAGCATTATCCTGTATGAGGGGCACCCGGTAGGCCCCCTACATGTACCCCTCATATAATATATTTTGTACTGTATGTTGGACACACATAAGGGGGCATTATACTGTGTGTGAGCAAATAAGGGGGCATATTAGCTGTGTGATGGGGAGGAGCTTAGCAGTCATATGGGGCACGGTTTAGTGGCACAACAGGAACCCCCAGATATAACTTTGTCGTGGCCCCAGAAATGCCACATTCACCCGTGCCCGCAAGACAGCAAATGGTTGGATAGGGAGTCTTAGGCCCCTTGCAGACGAACGTTTGTCACTCGGCGAGTCCGCAGCGCAGCTCCCTGTCTGACCTCCCAGCACTGACCAGGTCGCATAGCATTATATTGATTTATGATGCTATGTAACCCTTACAGTTCTGGAATGTATTAGATAACACTGGCAGCATTATGTCAGTAATACATTCCAGAACTGTAAGGGTTACATAGCATCATAAATCAATATAACGCTATGTGACCCTCGGCAACGCTGGAAGTTCAGGCCGGGAGCTGCGCCGCGAACTCGCAGCATGACAAGCGCTCGTCTGCAAGAGACCTAAGGCTTCCTGATCTATCACACAATGTAACTGTATCGGCATTCTGCGGACACAGATACATTTGAGTGTGGTGCTCACCTGTGGATTGCCATTTCTCCCCTGGGGGCCATCATCCCTCCCCTGAACCTATGGCCCCAGTATTTGAATAGGCAGACTTCTGCATTTTTTAACTACAATATTTAGTGGTGCAGAGGTTGCATTTGCACCCATGTCCTATGACTATAGGTGGACCACATAAGAGGACACTAGTATTATATTTCACATTAAAATCTGGAACTAAAATGGATTTTAATTTAGATTTTATGTATTGGACCTCAGAAAATAGCCCAAATAGGTTTAATGGAATAGAAAAAATACCTTCTTTAAAAAAAATATATATATAAAAACTAAAAAGTTCTGAGTTTAAATGTGTTCACCCCATTTGCTATGAAACCCCTAAATAAGGTCTGTTCCAGTCATCTTCCCATAACTAATTATTCCCTTAAATATGGTCGTCTCCTTTAAGATGGTGCCTGCTCTGGGCAAGAGAGGTCGCCATAGTTGCTCTCAGCAGACACAGTAAACACCCGAGGCTAATGCCTGCAATCGGTGATAACGCCGACTGAAGACATTTAACCCCTCAGATGCCACGGCCAATTGTGACTATTGTAACTGAGGTGGTTTTCCCCTGGGTGCCCTGTGCTCCCCGGGCCCGAACGGCTTCCCTGAGCTGAGACCAGGAAGACCATTAGTTTGTGTTCATAGTTTGGGGCTCTCTGAAGAGTTCCTGGCTATTACAGCTGTAGTTCTTATGGAGGCCCAGCAGGTGGCAGGGATCCATAAGAAAATAACAAATCTGCCATATGATGCAATGCAATTCATTGCAGTGTAAGGGAGAACAGATCTGAAGATTATATATTGAAGCCCCTTAGGGGGGCTTAAAAATGTAGAAAAAGAAATAAAAAAAAGGTTTTAAAATATAATAAATAAATAAACTACAGCAAAAGATAATATGCACCACTGTCTCACAAAATGATCAAAACTATTAAAATCTAAATGTATTTATCCCATACGGTGAGCATCATAACAGGACAAAAAAAATCTATATGGCCAATTTGCATTTTTCATCGCTTCAGAACCCCAAAAAACGTAATGAAATGTGATCAAAATGTCATACACACTCCAAAATGGTATCAATAAAAACTAGATTCCCCCCTAAAAAAAAAAAAAAAATTATCTTAGACCAGGCAAGGAGGGCATTAATCAGAGATTCAGTAAAGTCACCAACAATAACACTTAAGGAGCGCAGAAGATCCACAGCGGAGGTGGCAATATCCGGACAAAGGACCACTATAACTGATACAATCCACACAGTGGGGTGTTATGGAAGAATGGCCAGAAAAACAAGGAATTGCTTGAAGAAAACATGCTGGAGTTTGCCAAACAGCACATGGAGGGCTTCCTAAACACATGGAAGAAGGTTCTCTGGTCAAAGATGAGTAAAATGGACTTTTGGGCCATCATGGGAAATGCTATGTGTGGTGCAAACCCAACATTTCTTATGACCTCCATGAACAGCATTTCATCAGATGGGACTGGAAAATTGGTCACGATGCAAGGAAAGAAGGATGGCGGTAAATACAGGGCAATTCTTGAGGAAACCCTGTTTCAGTCTGCCAGAGATTTGAGACTGGGATGGAGGCTCACCTTCCAGCAGGACAATGACCCTGAACATACCACTAAAGATACACTCGGTGGTTTAAGAGGACACAGCTACATTTCTTGGAATGGCCTAGTCAAGGCCCAGAAATGGGAATCTGTGGCATGACGTCAAGCCTGCTGTACCAATGCAACCTATTTAACTTGAAGGAGTTGAAGCAGTTTTGCTTTGAAAAATGAGCAATGATCGCATTGTCTAGAATAGATATGCTAAGCCAATGGAGACATGCCCTAAGAGGCTTGTATATGTAATTTCAGGGCATCTGTCTGCACTCTGATTGACAGGGCCGGGTGTGATCACTTTTACACTGCTTGGCCCTGTGCCAAAGTGCAGCGGGCGCAGTAGTTGCAGAGAGAGCTGAGCCTGTAGGTGTAAGAGCAACGCCCCTGTTGCTCCTAGAGGCTCATTTGCATATACAAAAACATAATTTTTCTCAGTAAGGCCTCTTTCACACGACCGGTTTTTATTTCCGTTTACTGGCCGTTTTTTGCCCTCCATATACGGTCCGCATACGGAATCATTCATTTCAATGATTCCGACAAAAACGGAATGTACTCTGTGTGCATTCCGTTTCCGTTCAGTTGAAAGATAGAACATGTCCTATTATTGCCCGCAAATCACGTTCCGTGGCTCCATTCAAGTCAATGGGTCTGCAAAAAAAAAACAGAACACATACGGAAATGCATCCGTATGTCTTCCGTATCCGTTTTTACAGAAACATCTATTGAAAATGTTATGCCCAGCCCAATTTTTTCTATGAAATTACTGTATATGCCATATGGAAAAATGGAACAGAAACAAAAAACGGAACCGTGAAAAACGGACTGCAAAACACTGAAAAAGCCATACGGTCGTGTGAAAGAGATCTAATGCGGACACATATGAACATGGGACCAACACAGATGCCTTCACCCACCAAGCGCACATACAACAGGCCAGACAGTGTCATAGGTACAAAACTGCTGACAGATGCCCAGACCTTGCCTCACGTAGGGCATATACCACCGTATACAGAGTGAATTGAGCCCTTGAGCGATATTTCCCAGTCACAAGTCACATGGACCTTTCATTATGGCTAATAAAACCTGGTCAGCCATGAGGAACACTGCCACACGGTGCTGTGCTGTATAAAAATGGAGCACGTGCTGCTCACCCATTCTAAATTCCCATATCTAGAAAAAAAAAGACAGCAACAAAGCGCACATTTACTGTGCATTCAGCAGGTTCGGAAACCGCCTGAGTCTATACAGACGTTTAAACCAAGAAGCCGCGCCGTCCAGCACTTCATGACTTCAGAGGCAGAATTCTCCTCACATAGCTGTGTACTGTCCCTTTAAAGAAGAAGAAGAAGGAAAAAAAAAAAAGAAAAACCCGAGCGCGCTCCCATTGGTGCGGGGCCACGTGACGTGCAGGGGATGGGATGTAATGGAGGGGGCGAGGGAGAAGCACGAAGAAGTCACCAAGTCATTCCCCCTATGGAAGCGGCGGGGGAAGGCGTCTTCATCACCGGGCAGGCCTCTGCTGGAGCAGGGAAGAAGACGGGCTGGGCCCGGACAGGCCCTCCATGTGCCCGGTGGGGGAGGTCATCCCAGAGGACAGCTCCGGCCATTGCTGGTGAGTGTGCAGGGCTCATGTCACTTCTGACACGTGTTCCCTGGCAACAATGGGCAGCCTGCAGAGCTCACATGGGGCCCCCACTGCATGGAGGCCTGGGCCCTGCATCTCCTTCCAGGCAATGTGCTGACCCCCCCAGGGGGGGTGTAATATTAAGATATCAGCCAGAATCTAGACTAGATTGCGGATGAGGATCCGTCACGTAGGCGCCATATTTGTAGGGATTGCCGTTTTCTCGCCTGTTGCCTAGATTGCGGATGAGGATCCGTCACGTAGGCGCCATATTTGTAGGGATTGCCGTTTTCTCGACCTGTTGGGCGTTGCGGGAATCGCCCCGGATCGGTACCGGGATTCTCCTCATCAGTGTGTATTACGTTGTGTCTGATAGTTTATAATGTGGACTGTATATGTGATCGTGGGTAGGCTATTATTTCGTGTTCCGTCCGTGCGTGACGCCTCGGTTTATTTTCTGCTAACACATGCGTTTACGGATCCTGTGCACTTCCAGGCCTGGTCTGCAGCAGTGTCATCTGATGGGTGCACGCGTGGCAGAGCAAGAGACACCCTAACCTAGCTGGATCCCGCCCTGCCGCGTCTCATTGGCTAGGAGCACGGCTTTTAAAGGCTGTGGCCTCCGCCATTGGCCGAGCAGGCGGTCTGTTAGAGCAGCACCTTTCCCCTCTGCAGTAAGGATGGCTGAGGCATAGCGGGGAGAGCTGTTAACCCCTTGCAGGTCGTGGAGGAACATTTGCCGCCTAAAGTTTGTAAACTGAGTTTAAAATGGAACGCGGGCACAGTTCCCGAAAAAGTGGATTGCTAGCCAAAAATAAAATGCCAGTTCTTCTGACACATTTTCCATCCTGCTGGCACATGCTGGTGTCGGTTATTGTGGGAGGCGCATATCAGGTTTTTACCGGACCCACATCAGCCTGTGGGCGACCACATCACACGCTGATCTTTGGGTTTAACCGCTCGTTGCCTTGACAGATCTTGGTTTTGTGGGTTTCGTCCTCTGCACCTTGCAGTTGGGATCCCTTGTAATTCACAGAAATCCGGATATTTGATTACATATAAAAAATAAAAAACTTTGCTGTGCTACGTCTCCTCCTTTCCTGGTAACAATTTAACCGAACGTGTTTTTACTTTTAGGCCTCGTCCCTGATGACCTCCGTGACAAGATGGTCAGTACTTCACAAGTGAAGGTGTCCGCGAAGAATCCGGGTTTGGTCTGTGTCCGTGTTCTTTATTATTATTATTTTTTCCCTACATGTATTGTCCGTATTCCATGGAATATTAATTTCCAGAGCATCTCCTTCCAATGGTCAGTGAAAATCACGGACCAAACGCGGATGCCGTCTGTGTTGCATCAGTGGTTTTCACAGACCCATAAACTTCAGATGTTTGGCCCACATCATGGACCAAAGTAGTGCATGTCTCTGATGTGTGGGCAAACATGTGAAAGTCGGTGGAGAACACGTCACGGAGGTCGGAATGAGGCCTCATTATTGCTGGGGTAAGTTCTGCTTGTCTGAATAAGGTTCGGCACGGAATTCTGTCCTAGGGGCTCAATACCGGAAAAGAACTGATCAGTTTTATCCCCATGCATTCTGAATGGAGAGCATTCCGTTCAGGATGTCTTCAGTTCAGTCTTTTTGACTGATTAGGCAAAAGATAAAACCGCAGCATGCTACGGTTTTATCTCAGGCGGAAAAAAACTGAAGACTTGCCGGATCCGGCATTTTTTTTCCCATAGGAATGTATTAGTGCCGGATCATTCAGAATGCCGGAATGCAGGGTCCGGCCTTCCATGCGCAGACCAAAAAAAAGGTGAAAAAAATAAATGACGGATCCGTTTTGCTGGTTGATACCGGGAAGACTGATCCAACACTTTAATGCAGGATCCTGATCAGTCTTACAAATGCCATCAGTTTGCATACGTTTAGCTGGATCCGGCAGGCAGTTCACTCTGCCGCAATCGTGAAAGTAGCCTTAGGGTACTGCCTGCCGGATACGGCAATCCAGACGCAAACTAGTGGATTTCTGAGACGGATCCAGATGCGGGTCCATCTGACAAATGCATTGCAAAATCGGATCCGTATTTTCAGTTGTCATCCGGAAAAAACT
This sequence comes from Bufo gargarizans, assembly GCF_014858855.1. Taxonomy (NCBI): domain Eukaryota; kingdom Metazoa; phylum Chordata; class Amphibia; order Anura; family Bufonidae; genus Bufo; species Bufo gargarizans. The sequence goes on along the minus strand of NC_058082.1, from coordinate 441,153,520 downwards.
GATACGGTATTTATTTATTTTTCACATTTTTAAAGGTATGCGCAGATCGGTAAACCAGATCTGTTTTTCCGGGAACACTTAGTACCGGATACGACATTAATACATTTCAATGTAAATTAATGCCGGATCTGGCAAGTGTTCAGGATTTTTGGCTGGAGTTAAAACTGCAGCATGCTGCGGTATTTTCTCAGTCCAAAAAACATAAGAGGGACTGAACGGATTTCTCTCTATTCAGAATACATTAGGGTGAAACTGATCAGTTATTTTCCGGTATAGAGCCCCTAGGACGGAACTCAATACCGGAAAAGAAAAACGCTAGTGTGAAAGTACCCTTAAAGGGGTTATCCAATCCCCATAATGACCCACCCCCAGAATGCCCGGGCCCCTCGTCTAGAGCATACTTGCCTGCTCCCCGGATTCCCGCACGGCCACTGCTGCATCTCCCTGTCGTGCAGATCACAACATCTGGCAACGGGGGGAGCAGCCAATAGCAGACCGTGACAGTGACCAGCCACCCTAGTGTCACCCGCCCTGCTTGGGAGGCTGGTCACTGTCACGGCCTGCTATTGGCTGCTCCCCCTGTCACCAGAGCGGTGGCCTTGCAGGGATTCAAAGGGGCATGGGTGCCAGAGAGCAGGTAAGTATGCTCCAGATGAGGGGCCTGGGCATTGTGGGGGTTATTATAGGGATTGGATAACCCCTTTTAAGACCTTTCACAATAAGGCCTCATGCACACGACCGTTGTGTGTTTTGCGGTCTGCAAATTGCGGATCCGCAAAACACAGATGGCGTCCGTGTGCGTTCCGCAATTTGCAGAACAGCACAGACAGCCATTAATATAACTGCCTATTCTTGTCTGCAAAACGGACAAGAATAGGACAAGTTATATATCTTTTTTTTTTTTTTTTTTTCTGCGGACCACGGAATGGAGCAACGGATGCGGACAGCACACGGAGTGCGCATCTTTTGAGGCTCGGATGCGGACCAAAACAACGGCCGTGTGCATGAGGCCTAATATTGAACCTTATTCAGACAGCAGACCGTATCCCTGCAATAATGAAAAACCTAATAAGGCCTCATTCATTCTAGGGATTTGATATCCCCTTTAAAGCAGATCTGTCACCAGGACACGGTGCCTCCCGAATACGACTTTTCCAGAGAGCCCTTATAAAAGTGAACTGGAGGACACAGGGAAGGGCTGCATAGACTGAACTGGCCGGGGCTCAGATCGTAGCTGAGCCATGTGAAGGTTAGATCTATCTGGCTTCCAGGTTCCTTCTGGACACATTGGGAAGATTGATAGTGGGCGCTACTGCACCATCAGACCCATTGTCTGTTCGATGTCCTGGTGAGGAAATCCTTATTAACAACCAACCAAAAGTATGACCTTTACAGCGATCCAGAATTGGATCGCTGGGTATTTGACTTCTGGGACCCCCAGCTATCTGGAGAACAGAGGGTCCTGGAGTCCAATGCTTCATTCACTTTTTTGGGACTGATAATTCATTAGGTCATTTCCATAGAAGTGAATGAGCAGTGATGTGCATTGCTGCTTTTACTCAGGGCCTTAGGAACATTCGTTCTCAGGACTGCTGGGGGCTCCAGTGGTCAGACCCCTAGTGATCTGACGTCACCGATCCTGTGGATAGATGAGAACTACATATCATGGGAACCCCCCCATAGAGGAATTGTCCACTCCTTTTCTCAGGTTAGACCATCAATAGTTGATCGGCAGGGGTCCCACCCCCACAGATCAACTGTTCAGCAGTAGCTCCAACGCCAAAACCACACAACTCCAACCGTTGTGTAGTGGATGGGTCTGGTTATTGTAGTGCTGCCGCTCACTGAAGTGAATCCACTACACCTGGGATCAGCAACCTTCGGTACTTCAGCTGTTGTGCAACTACAACTCTCAGCATGCACAAGCACTAACTTTGTTATAGAAGTAAATGGAGGATTCTGGGAGTTGTAGTTTCAGAACAGCTGGTGTGCCGGAGGTTGCTGATCCCTGCTCTACACCATGGACAGCTGTGTAGTCCCAGCACCGAAGCTAGTCCTGATCAGCTGATTGATGTGGGTGCGGGGTGTCCAGCTCCAGCTCCTGACGATCGAATATTGACCATCAATATGATGGTATTGAACAACCCCTTTAAGGCTGTTCCGCTATTTGCATCAAATCCTATGACAAACCATCTCCAATGCAAGTGAATGGGTTTTATGTGACCCTGTTCACGTGCATCGGTTAATTTTTTTTTGTGTGAATTTATATCTTCATCAAATAAGTGACCTCTGGAAAACCAAAGGACTGGCCCTGTTCATGACGATGGGGGTAATCCTCGTGCAGATCTACAGCGAAACTGCCTCAATCTGAAGGTCAGTCTTTGATTTCTGTCACAGAAGAGCAGATTGCAGAATAAAGAACATATCCCGAGGGCTCTTACACAGTTGTATGGAGCCATGGTATGCTGCCCGTCCTGGAACTCCCATAGTGATGAGTGGAGAACACGCCACATATGCTCTTCTTCACTTTGGTGGCACGCTTCTCTAAATGTCCTACAAGTGGGACCCTCACCTATCGGACATTGGTGGGATATCCTAGCAATATGCTATAAATGTCCCAGATGGACTAACCCCTGTAAGGCATAGAGGCGCTGTGGCTAGCATGGATACCTTGCTCTTCGTGTGTATGACTATGATCAGGGCTCCAGCCTCATAAATGTTCTCACTGTGCATTGGTTTCTTCTAGAATCTGGTAGAAGCCAAAGTGAGAAAGGGGAATTGCAGGCTGTCTGGGCGGCTGCGGACATATCAAACTACTGTACATCCGTATGATCTAGCAGCTATTTTATGACCGATCTCCAGGTATACGCTTCTTCTGATATATTTTTATTTTTTTTCCTTATGCAGAAAAGACCTACATGAGAGCCGGTCTCCAGACCACCGGAAATGCTCATGTCTGGCTGAGGTAGTAGTTTGTGTAGTTAGGGGGCAGTGGTGTTTGCCCATGGAGATAACTAGACAAACTACTGCCTTGCCAGATGTGGGAAGATTCTTCAGGACAACTTCTACAGGCTTCTGTCCTCCTTGAAGATCTAGGCACATTGCAGCTGAATCGTCGGGATTTCACTGAAGTCATAGTATTGTTGCCTCCACTTTTTTCTCACCAGGTGAAGTGTAATAAAGTAAGGGCTCTTTCACACTTGCGTTGTCCGGATCCGGCGTGTACTCCACTTGCCGGAATTACACACAGGATCCGGAAAAACGCAAGTGTACTGAAAGCATTTGAAGACGGATCCGTCTTCAAAATGCTTTCAGTGTTACTATGGCACCCAGTCCTGGTTGCCATAGTAGGAGCGGTATACTTACAGTCCGCGCGGCTCCCGGGGCGCTCCAGAGTGACGTCAGAGCACCCCATGCGCATGGATGACGTGCCATGCAATCACGTGACAACGGAACTCTATGCCAGAAGACAAGAACGCAAGTGTGAAAGAGCCCTTACTTTTTGTTTGTAATGTACATTCTGTATTATACACCAAATGAGTAGAAAAAAGTAAGAGAAAGTTGAACTACTTGTAACCTAATTTGCCATCTTTATCATATCCTTATGAAGATCTTTATCCAGGGCAGGACAGATGTATTTACAGCTACTGGGTGAAAGCAGAGCCTCCGTTATCTTACTGCAGCTCCATTCTTTCAGTCCTGACCGCCAATAGTGTTTAGAAATATCCTTCTTCACACTTAAAGGAAAAAGGGAGACGAGTGCCTTGTGGTAATTAAAGGGGTTATGCCAATTTTGAAAGTTATCTACAAGATAGGGGATAACTTAACTCATCGGTAGAGATTTGACTGCCGGGATGCCCACTGATCCTGAAAACAGGGATCCCATTTCCCTGTTTTGATGGAGCCACAGACTGAGCTTGCGCCCTGCATTCATCCTCTACAGGACTGCTGTGGATGGGCGAGTACAGCTCTGGGCGCATGCTCATCCTGCAGCTCAATGAGGATGGGGACATGGGATCCCCATTCTCAGGACTGATGGGGGCGGTTCCAGCAGTTTGATCCCTACCGATTAGTTAGTGATCCCCTGTCCTGTGGATAGGGAATAACTTTTAAACTTGTCACATCCCCTTAAGCTTTTCATTTTCTTGCAGCTCTGTTACAAAACAGTATTGCAGGGAAATGACATTTTGGCACCAGGAATGTGTTCTTCAATTCCACTTGCCTCAAGGGAATCTGTGGGAATGGTTGACCATGGGATTTCAGACCAGGAAACTGGCTAAAAGTCTTAGCCATGTGTAAGTGTGTGGTTATTTGTCAGGGCGGAATACCTGCCCAATTTCCAGAACGATGCAGGGATCACGACCAGTTATGGCAGCTGGATATGTAGAGTATGCAGTATAGAAGATTGGATTCTAACTGGAGAATTTTTTTTAAGACTGGATTTACATAATGTTATATATATCATTTTTTTTATAAGCTATTAAATATTTCTTGCTGTACTTGTAATTGTAAAAGTCCAGCAATGCAGATAGCGAGCTTATACTAAGACGGGGTATTAATGTGTATCAACAGTTAGTCCAGCAGAAGTACCCTGTTTATTCATTAAGTAACTAAATTTAATAGGTAATTTCAGAATTTACATATACACAGACAAAACAGCTCTATGCGAATGATCCATGTAGAGGCCAAAAAATGAATACCTAAGATACAGGTATACACGGCGGAAGGCCGGGGACTTTTGTACTTGTAATTGCATGTATTTGCTGCCACCTAGTGGTTGTGAGTCAACTTTCTTATTTTCAACTATGAGCGGGTCAACCAGATTGTTATTGTCCCAATGCGTCTAAGATGAAAACTGAAGCATCGTTACACATGGTTCCTTTAGTTTAGCATTTCCATGGTGATAACATCACGCAACCCTTGCATAATCTGATCCTGCAATTCTACTCTATCTGATAGATGTGGGTCCTGATTGTATGGGACCCACATCTATCAGACTTCTAATGGCATATCTTGTAGCTATACCATAAAAGTCCTAGATGGGAATACCATCTTTAAAAAGACCATATAAATACACAATGGTCAGCCACTAACAGATGATGTGATTAAAGGGTTATCCTGGAAATAATATTGATGACCTACCCTCAGGATAAATCATCAATATCATATTGGTGGGGGTCTGACTCCCGGTGTACTCGCCTTCACTTTGTGGCCCCTGTTCTCTAGATAGGTGCAGGTTCCAGGTTCAAGCATGAATTACTGAAAAGGTGTTCAAACACAGTGCTTCACAGTTTGTGATGTAGCCACTAGGGGTGCACCGAAATTTCGGCGGCCGAAAATATCGGCCGAGAATGCACCTAATCTGTTTCTGCCGATATTTTTACATATTGGCCGGAAATAGCGGGGAGGAGCTGGGGGCCGGTGCGTTCACTGTTCTCCGGCCCCCAGCTCCAGTAGTTATAAAATGTTGTACAATTAATAAGAAATCTATTCATTTGGCCCCCCTCTGCAGTATTACATTCAATACAGCCACATCCTACTCACAGGGCTGTGCTGGCCGGCCGGGCAGACGAGCGGCAGCATCACGACTGACATCACATGCCTGCGCCGCCTCCTTCATTCAGAAAGTAGGCCGGGCACATGACGTCAGATGTGACGCTGCCGCTCCTCTGCCCGGCCGGCCAGCATTATGATGACAGCCCTGTGAGTATGATGTGGCTGTATTGAATGTAATACTGCAGAGGGGGGCCAAATGAATAGATTTCTTATTAATTGTACAACATTTTATAACTACTGGAGCTGGGGGCCGGAGAACAGTGAACACACCGGCCCCCAGCTCCTCCTCCCAGTTCCTCCCCGCTATTTTCTATTAATTGGACAATGGGGGCTGTGGATGGCACTGTTATGGGGTGGGTGGGGGTCTGTGGATGGCACTGTTATGAGGTGGGGGGGGGGGGGTCTGTGGATGGCACTGTTATGAGGTGGGGTGGGGGTCTGTGGATGGCACTGTTATGAGGTGGGTGGGGGTCTGTGGATGGCACTGTTATGGGGTGGGTGGGGGTCTGTGGATGGCACTGTTATGGGGTGGGTGGGGGTCTGTGGATGGCACTGTTATGGGGTGGGTGGGGGTCTGTGGATGGCACTGTTATGAGGTGGGGGGGTCTGTGGATGGCACTGTTATGAGGTGGGGGGGGTCTGTGGATGGCACTGTTATGAGGTGGGGGGGGGTCTGTGGATGGCACTGTTATGAGGTGGGGGGGGGGGGTCTGTGGATGGCACTGTTATGGGGTGGGTGGGGGTCTGTGGATGGCACTGTTATGGGGTGGGTGGGGGTCTGTGGATGGCACTGTTATGGGGTGGGTGGGGGTCTGTGGATGGCACTGTTATGAGATGGGGGGGTCTGTGGATGGCACTGTTATGAGGTGGGGGGGGTCTGTGGATGGCACTGTTATGGGGTGGGTGGGGGTCTGTGGATGGCACTGTTATGGGGTGGGGGGTCTTTTAAAAGTATTTGGGCAAAAAGGCAGTTTCGGTTTCGGTCAAGGGGTATCCTGAATTTTCGGTTTCGGACCAGAATTTTCATTTCGGTGCACCCCTAGTAGCCACACAGACTGTCCACCACTGAAGGCTTCTACAGTGAGCACATGAAAATCAGAACTGGTCCATGGAGCAAGAAGATAGAAGGTGACCTTGTGCGAGGAATTGCTTTTTCTTTTACATCATGTGGAGAGCTGTGTGTTGCTTACCTGGAAATAAATGGTACTAGGATGCTGTATGGGATAATGGCAAGGTAATGCTCTTGGGTTCTGGAATTTGTGTGGATGTGACCTGTACCTTCTGCCTAAACATTGATCCTGTCCTTGGTAACACTATTCCTCAATGGCAGTGGCTTCTTTTAGAACAGGCATGTCCAAAATGCGGCCCTCCAGCTGTGGCAAAACTACAACTCCCAGCATGCCCTAATAGCTGTAAGCTATCCAGGCATGCTGGGAGTTGTAGTTTTGCAACAGCTGGAGGGCAGCAGTTTGGACATGCCTGTTTTAGAAGGATAGTGCCTGTACCATACTACAGAAGTAGTTAAAGGGGTTGTGCCACCTATATAAATGTATCCTGCCCAACAGATATCGCTGTTACATCACTATGCCCAAATAGACAATTTATCAAAACTGCCTTATTCTAAACTTATTAGCCTACCATTGTGCCCTGGGGAAAATCGGTTTCAATTTCACTTGCTGTTGGTTATGTCCTGTAATACAGGACACACATGCTCAGTCACAACCACTCCTCTGTGTTCAGTGTCAGTTATGGATAGTGATGAGCGCAAGGGGCTATATTCGAATTCGTGATATTTCACAAATATTCTGTAGAATATTTGTCATATATTCGAGATAATTTAATTAAATGCGAAATCACTCAATGCGAATTCGTAACTCGAAATACAGGCGTGGGTCACTTTTGCTACATTTTCCAAGCTGGTATAAGTTTTCTGAGACTGGAGAAAATGGTTGGCATGGCACAACATTACAATAGCTTTATATGCAGAGAGTCAAGTGCTCCAATATATTCGGAATTGCGCTAATCGGCAATGATTAGAATATTTTTTTCACACTACTTCATATTTAGCAGGTCTGACTACAGATTACTGATTGCTGCACTAAGTATTGTTGTGAACTTGACATTGCTTCCTTCTCATTGGCCCACAAGCAAGAAGCAGAGAGGAATCATGTGTTCAGATAGAAAAATTTTTACAAATATTCGATATAACAAATATATATCACTATATTCTCGAAGTGGCGATAAATATTCGCTATTCGAATATTCACGCTCAACACTAGTTGTGGACGGATAGATAGAACAAAAGTCATCCTTATGTTGATCTATCTGGCTAACAAATGATGGCCATTAGCACACGTATCTGCCCTAAGGCTTGATGTCACATGACGAACTAGGAAGTAGGATTCAAGCATGGGGGATAAGAGAAAACTGCAAATGAGGAAATTCTGGAAAAAAAAATCCAAGGAGCAATGGGAGCTAGAGTAGTTGATGAAAGTAAACCTTACAGTGAAAAGTGGTTTGGTTATGGCACATCCCCCTTTGAGGAATGGTCATGACAGTCCCTAGTTCCCTACATCTCAATCCATTTGAGCACCTAGCGCAAATAAAAGTCCACAATCCATAGAGATCCCGGTGTATACCTTTACAGGATTGGAAGTATCTTAATGTTATGATCAGTGTATACGCTTTTTTTCCTCCCTTCTTCATACATGTACTGAACTGTAAAGCACAAACTGCTAAAATGCCATTGTCCAGAATAAACTCTCAAATGGCCACAGTGTCGCACTAGATATTTTTTACAGTGCTCGTTCCTTACCTTAGGGTTAAAATCGTTGATTTTATTTCTGCCATGAAGGGGATTTGAACCGGACTTGAATGGGTTTGTTTGGGCACTCTTTTGCCTTTTTTTATTTCTGTATTTGTGGAAGATGACTGTATTGTGTGTTGGCAATAAAGTTTACTTGACGTGAGAATAGGCCTAAGATGTTTAAAGGGGTTATCCCATCATAATGATCACTGTTAAATCTGTTAATGACTTGACAGTGATCATTTTTGTAAATATACTTTATTAACAAATTCCCACCGATTAGGATAAAATTCATCCCCACTTACCTTATTGTTGTGACTCGGTCTCCCCTGGTTACGGCCACCGCTCTTCTCCAAAATCCCGATGGTCGCGCTTGCCCAGAAGACTCCTTCTTTTCTCCCGGCCCGGCGAAGACTTCAATCAAGATGAAGCCCGCCCCCAGCCAGAATCCAGGAAGTGAACGCGCGGTGGCAGCAGGTAAGTATAAAAACGCAAAGTGGGATAACCCCTTTAAGTTGTCTTGGTTTCTACTGATGTCTGTTTTTCTGTTTAATGATCCTGGTGCGCAGTTTCCGTACCTTGCAGCCTTCAGGTATCACTTTTACTACCTTGGTTTTGCTACCAGATCATTGGGGAAACCTTGATGTACCAAGACAGTAGAGCAAGAGTTGTAAAATACCACAATCTGTGAAATGATTGCTTATGTCTCCCACACACAGCCAAGCCATATGTACAGGGTCTGTGTAGTGATATCCAGTCCCTGTTGTTACCATAGATGTATCTGTAGGTCACTGTGTTATGGAGATGTGCACTTCTAGTAACATTAGTATTGGGGGAGAATATCTCCAGTGCCAAATGAAGCATACAACAAATAGTTTTTATGGAGTGGCAATATGGCTGTGTACACGAGACATAAAGTGCATTGGTCAGCTCCATTCAAGTGAATGCGGTTTAGACTACTTTCACACTTGCGTTCGGGGCTCCGCTTGTGAGTTCTGTTTAAAGGCTCTCACAAGCGGCCCCAAACGGATCCGTACTGCCCTAATGCATTCTGAGTGGATGCGGATCTGCTCAGAATACATCAGTCACCGTTTGTCCTCCGCTCAGAAGGCGGACACACGAACGCTGCTTGCAGTGTTCGGGTGTCCGCCTGGCCATGCGGAGGCAAACTGATCCGTCCAGACTTACAATTGAAGTTGACACAATATGGCTCAATTTTCAAACTGATCCGTCCCCCATTGACTTTCAATGTAAGTCAAAACGGATCCGTTTGCATTATGATGGAAAAAAAAAAAAAAATGTATTATTTTTTTTTTTCATGGTAATGCGAACGGATCCGTTCTGAACGGATCTAAGCGTTTGCATTATAGGTGCGGATTCGTCTGTGCAGATACCAGACGGATCCGCACCTAAACGCAGGTGTGAAAGTAGCCTTAGATTGTTCAAATGCATCATAAAAATGGAGCAACTTTGCAGATTGTCCTTACTACATTGTGTTTTTTGTTAGCTTCTATGCAGAGTCATGTTTTCATGGTTATAAACTACTACAAGCATCAGTCGCACCCGATACACTGTCAGTTTTTCCTGGCCATTTTCTGCAGGTTTCATATTATTTTTTATTTTTTTTAAGCTTTCAGCCCCCAGTGCTATATATATATATATATATATATATATATATATATATATATATATATATATATATATATATATATATATATATATATATATATAATTTTATTCCGTATTAGTGGGTAAGCATCAGTTACCATACTCGGACATTGCACCCGTTTTTTTCTCTATTTTTTGGCTTGGTGGTGTATGTGTGTGTATAATATATATATATATATATATATATATATATATATATATATATACAGTGGAGGAAATAATTATTTGACCCCTCACTGATTTTGTAAGTTTGTCCAATGACAAAGAAATGAAAAGTCTCAGAACAGTATCATTTCAATGGTAGGTTTATTGTAACAGTGGCAGATAGCACATCAAAAGGAAAATCGAAAAAATAACTTTAAATAAAAGATAGCAACTGATTTGCATTTCATTGAGTGAAATAAGTATTTGAACCCCTACCAACCATTAAGAGTTCTGGCTCCCACAGAGTGGTTAGACACTTCTACTCAATTAGTCACCCTCATTAAGGACACCTGTCTTAACTAGTCACCTGTATAAAAGACACCTGTCCACAGAATCAATCAATCAAGCAGACTCCAAACTCTCCAACATGGGAAAGACCAAAGAGCTGTCCAAGGATGTCAGAGACAAAATTGTAGACCTGCACAAGGCTGGAATGGGCTACAAAACCATTAGCAAGAAGCTGGGAGAGAAGGTGACAACTGTTGGTGCGATTGTTCGAAAATGGAAGGAGCACAAAATGACCATCAATCGACCTCGCTCTGGGGCTCCACGCAAGATCTCACCTCGTGGGGTGTCAATGGTTCTGAGAAAGGTGAAAAAGCATCCTAGAACTACACGGGAGGAGTTAGTTAATGACCTCAAATTAGCAGGGACCACAGTCACCAAGAAAACCATTGGAAACACATTACACCGCAATGGATTAAAATCCTGCAGGGCTCGCAAGGTCCCCCTGCTCAGGAAGGCACATGTGCAGGCCCGTCTGAAGTTTGCCAATGAACACCTGAATGATTCAGAGAGTGACTGGGAGAAGGTGCTGTGGTCTGATGAGACCAAAATAGAGCTCTTTGGCATTAACTCAACTCGCTGTGTTTGGAGGAAGAAAAATGCTGCCTATGACCCCCAAAACACCGTCCCCACCGTCAAGCATGGGGGTGGAAACATTTTGCTTTGGGGGTGTTTTTCTGCTAAGGGCACAGGACAACTTATTCGCATAAACGGGAAAATGGACGGAGCCATGTATCGTGAAATCCTGAGCGACAACCTCCTTCCCTCTGCCAGGAAACTGAAAATGGGTCGTGGATGGGTGTTCCAGCACGACAATGACCCAAAACATACAGCAAAGGCAACAAAGGAGTGGCTCAAGAAGAAGCACATTAAAGGGAACCTGTCACCCAAAAATCGCCTATTAAGCTGTTTACAGTACCTTATAGTGCTGTATACTCGGTTCTTGATGCACTTTTTGTTCGTTTTCCCGCATGTCTGCTCATTCAGAAATCGTAGTTATATTCAGCTGCTGCCCCGTGCTGCAAGTCAGGCTTGAAGTCACGGGGGCAGCGGCCTCGGCGTCTTACATGGCCCTCTCCCCGCCCCCTGCCTCTGTTACTGACAGCCGAACTCCGAATCCGGGACCGCGCTCAACGGCCGCATGCGCAGTAAAGGGCGGCAGGAGCGCGGTCCCGGCTGCCGCGCGTACTACGCGCCGTCTTACTTTCGCCGCACTGCGCATGCGCCCGACATCCTGTATCAAACGCGCCCGCGCCCGGCATCTGGGCGCGGGCGCGTTTGATACAGGATGTCGGGCGCATGCGCAGTGCGGCGAAAGTAAGACGGCGCGTAGTACGCGCGGCAGCCGGGACCGCGCTCCTGCCGCCCTTTACTGCGCATGCGGCCGTTGAGCGCGGTCCCGGATTCGGAGTTCGGCTGTCAGTAACAGAGGCAGGGGGCGGGGAGAGGGCCATGTAAGACGCCGAGGCCGCTGCCCCCGTGACTTCAAGCCTGACTTGCAGCACGGGGCAGCAGCTGAATATAACTACGATTTCTGAATGAGCAGACATGCGGGAAAACGAACAAAAAGTGCATCAAGAACCGAGTATACAGCACTATAAGGTACTGTAAACAGCTTAATAGGCGATTTTTGGGTGACAGGTTCCCTTTAAGGTCATGGAGTGGCCTAGTCAGTCTCCGGACCTTAATCCAATCGAAAACCTATGGAGGGAGCTCAAGCTCAGAGTTGCACAGAGACAGCCTCGAAACCTTAGGGATTTAGAGATGATCTGCAAAGAGGAGTGGACCAACATTCCTCCTAAAATGTGCGCAAACTTGGTCATCAATTACAAGAAACGTTTGACCTCTGTGCTTGCAAACAAGGGTTTTTCCACCAAGTATTAAGTCTTTTTTTGTTAGAGGGTTCAAATACTTATTTCACTCAATGAAATGCAAATCAGTTGCTATCTTTTATTTAAAGTTATTTTTTCGATTTTCCTTTTGATGTGCTATCTGCCACTGTTACAATAAACCTACCATTGAAATGATACTGTTCTGAGACTTTTCATTTCTTTGTCATTGGACAAACTTACAAAATCAGTGAGGGGTCAAATAATTATTTCCTCCACTGTATATATAATGTGTGTGTTTAACCCAATTTGCCCTAACCTCTGACTTGCAGGAGCTGCGCTCCTGGCGTGATGACATTGCATGTTTCGAGAATAATGACATTTTGTAAAGTGCCAGCAGTCTGCTCTCTGAACAGAAGATCCATACCTGTTCCCCACCACTCCAGTCCTCCGTGCTGCATCTGGTGTCTTCATGTTCTGGTCCATGCAGTGTTGACATCCAGCGCATTACGGGCATGGTCTTCTGAAGTCATTAGCTGCAGCAAACATGCGACCGTGCCCATGCTGTGTCGGTTGTAAATGCTGCAGGGACTCTGGAGTGGGAGCAGGTAAGTGCGAATCTTTCGTTCATAGAGGCAGACTGCTGGCACTTGACAAAATGTTGTTGTTCTTAGAGAACCCCTTTAAAAGTAATTTTATATGGACTAATATTCTGCCTGGTGACTACTGACGATAACAGCATGTTGGCTGGCACTCATTACATGTATTTGCATGTATTAAAGGGGTTTTCTAAGATTTTTATACTGGTGACCTATCTTGATCGGTGGGGGTCCGACACCTGGGACCCCACGATCAGCTGTTTGAGAAAAACAAAACCCATAGAACTGTGGCGGAATTTCACAGACACATTTACTTCAATGGGTATGTGGATCGCATTTTGTGGCCAAGTATAAGACATGTTCTATCTTTTTGAAGAACGTACATACAGATGCGGAAAGCACATGGATCAACATGGACGTCATCCATATCTGGGCATCCACGTTTTGCAGACTACAAAATGCATACAGTTGTGTGCATGCGGCCCGAGGATGACTGTGGACATTAAAAAGCCCCAATAGACAGCTCGTTATTGGTAACAGGTCAACATCTATTCCATTGGAGAAGGCAATAAGGACACAAAGGGGCAGATTTATCATAGACCGGTGGTGTAGGCTGGTTTATGATAACCAAGAGCAATGCCAGATGCTGCACCTTATTTGAGACTTTTTTTTTTTTTTCCAGTGGCAGGTTATGATCAGGTTGGTCACCGTCAGAATATGCATAACAATTGGATGGTAAGAACATGAGAAGATATTAAGGCCAATAAACATAAGTGCCTTGGGTCATGGCTAACTCATCTGAGAGGAAAACCTTTAGTAAATTATTTGGCGCAGGGGTTAGAGTAAATGGCAAAGAGAATAGGACCAACGATGCCAAACGTCTCTTCTAACACTGAAGTCATAACTCCAATTTATTTGATCAAATACACCCTTTACCTGCTGTCTGCCGTTTTGGTCCTCTGGTATCTCTGTTCTGGTTCCCGCAGTATTGACATCTGGAGCAGCGTAGACAGCCAATAACTGGCTTCAGCGGTGACATGACCACAGGCAACCAATCACGGACTGCAGCAGAGCGTGTGGCTAAGACCTTGCCGCGTCGGATGTCAACACTGCAGGGACCGGAACATTGACACAACTGAGGCAGGGTGGAGGACCACAGCAATGAGGAGCAGGTAAGGCTACTTTCACACTAGCGTTCGATTGGATCCGTTCTGAACGGATCCGCTCATATTAATGCAGACGGTGGCTCAGTTCAGAACGGATCCGTCTGCATTATATTGGCAAAAAATGTCTAAGTGTGAAATTGGCCTGAGCGGATCCGTCCAGACTTTTACATTGAAAGGCAATGGGGGACGGGTCCGTTTGAAGATTGAGCCATATTGTGGCATCTTCAAACGGATCCGTCCCCATTGACTTACATTGAAAGTCTGGACGGATCCGCACGGCCAGGCGGACACCCGAACGCTGCAAGCAGCGTTCAGGTGTCCACCAGCGGAGCGGAGGCTGAACGCCGCCAGACTGATGCAGTCTGAGCGGATCCGCATCCATTCAGACTGCATCAGGGCTGGACGGAGGCGTTCGGGTCCGCTGGTGAGCCCCTTCAAACGGAGCTTACGAGCGGACAGCCGAACGCTAGTGTGAAACTAGCCTAATTATGAAGCTTCTGTTTAGAGAGACAGGCAGTTGGCACTTATTCCTAGATGACCCTTTTAACATTTACCATGTTTAGTTTATGTTGGATTTATTTTGTAATTGTCATTTTATGTCTTTAGGATGTTAGGAGGCTTAGATTTTAAGAAGCGATTCTTCAAACGTTCAAGAAAATTTCTAAAACTTTTATAAGAACCAATTTAGTTCTAAAGTCACTTTAAGGGGCCTACATAATAGTAACCACCCCATTAATGATCATTTTAGAAACTACACCTCTCAATTTATTCAAAATGGGATTTAGAAACTTTGTTAACCCTTTGTCAACCCTTTTACACAGGAAGTAAGATGGAGGCGAAATTTAAAAATGCAACAAAGGAGAGAAAAGAAAAAAGAATGCGGCACTCCCCAAAAAATACATTTTGCAGCTTTATTCACATAAAAAGGTCAACGTCATGCGGGCAAAACGCAGCTAGAAGGCAACAGCCGCTTCGCGATTGTTGCGCTTTTTCAAGCCATCAGTGACTGAATAAATTTAGTTCATAAATACTCCCACACCTTCGTCACTGATTAAATGAATGACAGGTGTATGAAGACCAATCAGAAGACAAGGCAAACAAACAAAAAACACACACATAAACTACTAATACTATAATAACACTGCTAGGTCGTTTTTATCATTTAACCCCAGAGGGCCCGTGGCTCCACGTTTTATAATCCAGGCTGCTTCTTTCTGGAGTAATATACGACCTCTATCACCACTATTAGGGGCTGGACAACTTCAATCCCTGCACACTTTAAAACTTTACTATTACCTCCATGTATTTCATGTACGTGATCAATCTAGCAGCCCCAATTCTATAGATCTCCTATGTTCTCTGAATCTGATGCACAAACAGCTAATGGTTTTACTAATGTAGAACCTCCCGCAGGGGCAAAAAATTGCATAAACTACAAATTGTGTTGTGCAAGAGATAAATTGATTGACCACGCACTCAGTACCTCCTCTCTCTTTCTATGCATGTATTTACACATGGAGCGGTGACCGCATACAAAGTTACCGTTTAGGGGGCATTTTTCTAACCAATTTCATTCTGATGTTTGGAAATGACTCCTCACAATGACATCCCTGATTGTTTTACTTCTCCTAAAGCTGACAATAGGAGTACGGTACATTGTGTTTTTTTCTTTCAAGACATTATCCTGTGCCAATTGCTAAGAATAGCACTCCTGATGGCGACATAGGAGAGTAGTCAAATGTGAGCACTGCTCTATCCTTATTAGCTTCAGACCTAGGGTTAACCTCTTGGGGGCTGGATGCATTTATATATGCTCTATCAATTACCTTGTCAGGATAGCCGCATTGCAAGAGATGCTTTTTTAGTATTTCTGATTGCTCAAAATATTCATCCTGATCTGACACAAGTCGTAAAAATTGGCCATTTGGTACATATAACTTTACATGAGGTGGATGGAAGGAATCGTAGTGCAGTAGTGAATTCGTGGAGGTCGGTTTTCGATATATATTGGTGTGATTTCCACTTTAACGTCCAAAAATTCTAACTCCTCACACTTAATCTTACTCGTGAATCGCATATTCATCTGGTTTTTAGTGTTAAGGTGCTCCACAAATTCATCAAACTGCACGGTGGTCTCCATCCATATGATGAACACAGCATCAATGAATCGAAAAAAGTCTTGATGTAACATACAAATGGGTTATCGGCTGTAAAAATGTATTTCTCTTCAAAAACCGAGAGGAAGAGGTTAGGAAAGTGCAAGCCACTGGGGTCCCCATCGCTGTCCCTGAGCGTTGTATGAACCAGTTCTTATTAAACATAAATGCATTATGTGTTAAAATAAAATGCGATGCTTCAGAAACAAAATCCACAAAAATCTCTCCAAAATTTCACAGACACACCGTAGCCCCAACTCAGTTACTGAGCCTCTTTCCCAATATATTGATTGGCTTTTTTGCCCATGATTGAAGGGAATTTCCTAATTTTTGAGGGACACCAGTGACTTTTTGAATGCAATAAAAGGACTAGGATGGTTTTGCATTAGCATCCATCGATGTCGAAAGTTTATATACTAGAATACCGCAGTGTGTCCGCGAAATTTTGGAGATAAATATTTTTGTGGATTTTGTTTCTGAAGCATTGCATTTTATTTTAACATATAATGCATTTATGTTTAATAAGAACTGGTTAATACAACGCTCAGGGACAGCGATGGGGACCCCAGTGGCTTGCACTTTCACTAACCTCTTCCTCTCTGTTTTTGAAGAGAAATAAATTTTTACAGCTGATAACCAATTTATATGTTACATCAAGACTTTTTTTCGATTCATTGATTATGTGTTCATCATCTGGATAGAGACCGCCGTGCAGTTTGAATTTGTGGAGTATCTTAACACTAAAATATAGCAAGAGGTATTGAGGGCACCGTACTCCCACCTGAACTATTGAGGAACCCAGTCCTGGCCTCCTCCGACCATCCAGGAACGAGGGGTGCAGGCTTGAACAGAAATAGAACAAGATGCGAGATAAACAGATCAGCCGCACTCACCATCTGTGTTCACATTTTTATTGCAGGGTACATTCCGGGGGCAGACTCACATGGAGGCATCAATATACAGCGACGGCCGTTTCGCGGTGTGACCACTTCTTCCGGCTGTTTGATTTGGTATTAAACAGCCGGAAGAAGCGGTCACACAGCGAAACGGCCGTCGCTGTATATTGATGCCTCCATGTGAGTCTGCCCCGGAATGTACCCTGCAATAAAAATGTGAACGCGGATGGTGAGTGCGGCTGATCTCGCATCTTAACACTAAAAACCAGATGAATATGCGATTCACGAGTAAGATTAATTGTGAGGAGTTCGAATTTTTGGACGTTAAAGTGGAAATCAGAGGTGGCACCATTCACACCAATATATATTGAAAACCGACCTCCACGAATTCACTACTGCACTACGATTCCTTCCATCCACCTCATGTAAAGTCATCTGTACCAAATGGCCAATTTTTGCGACTTAAAAGAATTGTGTCAGATCAGGATGAATATTTTGAGCAATCAGAAATACTAAAAAAGCATCTCTTGCAATGCGGCTATCCAGACAAGGTAATTGATAGAGCATATATAAATGCATCCAGCCCCCAAGAGGTAAACCCTAGGTCTGAAGCTAATAAGGATAGAGCAGTGTTCACATTTGACTACTCTCCTATGTCGCCATCAGGAGTGCTATTCTTAGCAATTGGCACAGGATAATGTCTTGAAAGAAAAAACACAATGTACCGTACTCCTATTGTCAGCTTTAGGAGAAGTAAAACAATCGGGGATGTCATTGTGAGGAGTTATTTCCAAACATCAGAACGAAATTGGTTAGAAAAACACCCCCTTAAAGGGAACTTCATATGCGGTCACTGCTCCATGTGTAAATACATGCATAGTAACATAGTACATAAGGCCAAAAAAAGACATTTGTTCATCCAGTCCGGCCTGTCATCCTGCAAGTTGATCCAGAGGAAGGCAAAAAAAAAAAAGGTAGTGAGGTAGAAGCCAATTTTCCTCACTTTGGGGGAATAAAAAATTCCTTCCCGACTCCAATCAGGCAATCAGAATAACTCCCTGGATCAACGACCCCTCTCTAGTAGCTATAGCCTATATATTATTATGCTCCAGAAATTCATCCAGGCCCTTCTTGAATTCCTTTATTGTACTCAACATCACCACCTCCTCAGGCACAGAGTTCCATAGTCTGAACTGCTCTTACCGTAAAGAATCCTTTTCTATGTTTGTGTACAAACCTTCTTTCCTCCAGACACAGAGGATGTCCCCTCGTCACAGTCACAGTTCTGGGGATAAATAGCTGATGGGATAGATCTCTGTAATGACCCCTGGTATATTTATACATGGTAATTAGATCTCCCCTCAGTCGTCTTTTTTCTAAAGTGAATAACCCTAATTTTGATAATTTTTCAGGGTACTGTAGTTGCCCCATTCCAGTTATTACTTTAGTTGCCCTCCTCTGGACCCTCTCCAGCTCTGCTATGTCTGCCTTGTTCACAGGAGCCCAGAACTGTACACAGTACTCCATGTGTGGTCTGACTAGCGATTTGTAAAGTGGTAGGACAATGTTCTTATCACGGGCATCTATGCCCCTTTTGTGAATAATCATTTTTGTTAAGTTTCACATAGATGTTCAGAGGACAATACAGTGAATCACTCGGCACAAAGAAAGTACTTGCGTCATACATGTACACATAGTGATTAGAAATTTTATAAATACAAAGATATGCCTATGAGTTACCTCTGACAGATAAAGTGTAACTTAATTATAAGGCGTCCAAGGAGAAGCCACCGAAGTCACTCTCCCTTAGACATGAAAGCAGTATATCATCATTCAGTTTAAATTGAACCAATAAACAAATTAAAAGGGAAACAAAGTAAACAGGGATAAAAGGTGTTTCCCTCTCAGGCAGAGATCAGCATTTAGGGGAGTCTATGTGATGAAGATTTTCTTCACGGAGTGTAGAGGGGATGAGCCATCCATGCACTCCAAGTTTTATCTCTTTTTCTAGGATCAATAATGGAAGTAGTACATGTAGTGTTTACAGCGAGTATGACTTCTTGTATGCTTGGAGGTGTTGCTGACTTCCAATGTCTAGTAATGACTAGTTTGGTGCTAAGTAATATGTGACCCAGTAGATTATTGTGGGTAGGGTGAAGTCTATAAATGCCTATAAATAAAAGGGCTATCTCCGGGGAGGGAGGAACTGCGGCCGCAGAGAGCTGGGACACCAAATTAAAGATTTGTTGCCAGTAATTATGCAGTTTAGGGCAGGACCATAAAATGTGGTACAGAGTGCCTGTGTTTCCACACTCTCTCCAGCAATAAGCTAACACACCCAGATACATTTGGCTCAGCCTGTCTGGAGTAAAGTACCATCTCAGTAGGGTCTTCACCCCTGCTTCATAATGCGTGACACATTTGAAGTTGGAGGACATAAAGCCAATAGCTTGAGACCACTCCTCCTCTGAGTAAGCCTGTCCTAAATCTGATTCCCATTTTAAAAAAGGATTAGATTTTTACGAACGTTGCTTTGTCATTAAGCAGGTCATAAACATGCCTAGTACAAACCGGATTCCAAAAAAGTTGGGATGTGGAGGTGCCAACTTCTAATATTTTATTCCGAATAGAACATAAATCACGGAACAAAAGTTTGAACTGAGAAAATGTACCATTTTAAGGGAAAAATATGTTGAATCAGAATTTCATGGTGTCAACAAATCCCCAAAAAGTTGGGACAAGGCCAATTTCACCACTGTGTGGCATCTCCCCTTCTTCTTACAACACTCAACAGATGTCTGGGGACCGAGGAGACCAGTTTCTCAAGTTTAGAAATAGGAATGCTCTCCCATTCTTGTCTAATACAGGCCAATAACTGTTCAATCGTCTTGGGCCTTCTTTGTTGCACCTTCCTCTTTATGATGCGCCAAATGTTCTCTATAGGTGAAAGATCTGGACTGCAGACTGGCCATTTCAGTACCCGGATCCTTCTCCTACGCAGCCATGATGTTGTGATTGATGCAGAATGTGGTCTGGCATAATCTTGTTGAAAAATGCAGGGTCTTCCCTGAAAGAGATGACGTCTGGATGGGAGCATATGTTGTTCTAGAACCTGAATATATTTTTCTGCATTGATGGTGCCTTTCCAGACATGCAAGCTGCCCATGCCACACGCACTCATGCAACCCCATACCATCAGAGATGCAGGCTTCTGAACTGAGCGTTGATAACAACTTGGGTTGTCCTTGTCCTCTTTGGTCCGGATGACATGGCGTCCCAGATTTCCAAAAAGAACTTCGAATCGTGACTCGTCTGACCACAGAACAGTCTTCCATTTTAAATGATCCCTGGCCCAGTGAAAACGGCTGAGCTTGTGGATCTTGCTTAGAAATGGCTTCTTCTTTGCACTGTAGAGTTTCAGCTGGCAACGGCGGATGGCACGGTGGATTGTGTTCACTGACAATGGTTTCTGGAAGTATTCCTGAGCCCATTCTGTGATTTCCTTTACAGTAGCATTCCTGTTTGTGGTGCAGTGTAGTTTATGGGCCCGGAGATCACGGGCATCCAGTATGGTTTTACGGCCTTGACCCCTTACGCACAGAGATTGTTCCAGATTCTCTGAATCTTTGGATGATGTTATGCACAGTTGATGATGATAGATGCAAAGTCTTTGCAATTTTTCATTGGGTAACACCTTTCTGATATTGCTCCACTATCTTTCTGCGCAACATTGTGGGAATTGGTGATCTTCTACCCATCTTGGCTTCTGAGAGACACTGCCACTCTGAGAAGCTCTTTTTATACCCAATCATGTTGCCAATTGACCTAATTAGTGTTAATTGGTCTTCCAGCTCTTCGTTATGCTCCAAATTTACTTTTTCCAGCCTCTTATTGCTACTTGTGTTGAGTTTTGGAGTACCGCACACCTGTATGGTTCACTGGTGCCTGCAAGGACTTATTCAGTCGCATATAATAGTAAGGAAGTTGCAGCACACAGTTTTTCTTGTTGCTATTAAGTTTTAATTTCACATTTTTTTCACATGGTTAAGGTTCCGGTGCTATATTTCACAGTAATGAGAAGAAAAACGACCAGACGTTTCGGCCTTTCACGGCCTTCCTCAGTGGTCTAAATCTTGTCTGCTGTATGTGTTGGGTGAAGCGCCGGATGCATTACTGTGAAATATAGCACCGGAACCTTAACCATGTGAAAAAAATGTGAAATTAAAACTTAATAGCAACAAGAAAAACTGTGTGCTGCAACTTCCTTACTATCTTATTGCTACTTGTCCCAACATTTTTGGGATTTGTTGACACCGTGAAAATCTGAATCAACGTATTTTTCCTTTAAAATGATACGTTTACTCGGATTAAACGTTTGATCTGTCATCTACGTTCTATTACAAATAAAATATTGACATTTGCCATCTCCACATCATTGCATTCAGTTTTTATTCACAATTTGTTTAGTGTCCCAACTTTCTTGGAATCCGGTTTGTACAATGTTTTTTTTTTATGTAATAGAGGGTTTTGGAAGAGTCTAATTATGTTAGGATTTAAACTCAGTGGTACTTTTAGGCAGGTATTATAAAAATGTCTTACTCTTAGATATTTATAAAAAATCTCTATGTGGAATGGGGAAGCTGCCTTGTATTAATTCAAAGGAAAGCAGCACACCACCTCCAACAATCTCATTCAGTGTATGGATACCTGCCCTACGCCAGGTGGATAGGTCAGTGCTATCAGAGCCACCTTCCAGTATCCGGGTAGAGACCAGCCTATCCGGGAGAAAGCTTGTCTCGCTATAGGAGTGGTGAAATCTTTGCCACACATACCCTGCAAAAGCCACAGTAAGTAGAGTGGGTTTAGGAGGTCTGGGGTTCCATAGTAGTTGAAACAGGTAGTCTCTTAAGGAGCTCCCTGTAATGGATTCTGATTCAATCTGGGACCAAGGTTTAGAAGAAGTGTCGCTCCACCATTCTCTCAAGATTGATAGGCCAATTGCACAGTGGTAATCTTTTATGGATGGAAGGCCCAGACCTCCTGCTCCCCTCCTCCTAGTCATCAGGTTATTGGCAATTCGCGGGCGGCCAGATTTCCACAGGAATTTATTCAGGAGTGCTTGTGCCCTTTTGAAGAAAGATTCTGGGATAGGAATGGGAAGGGCTCGAAAGACATAAATTAGTTTTGGCAGAGTCATCATCTGAAATTATGCTATTCTACCAACCCAAGATATGTTCTTCATGGAGAAGCTGTTAAGGTCTTGTGCTAAGGTGGACAAGAGGGGTTCATAGTTTTGTTTATTTAAGAAAGAGCAGGGACAGGTAAGTTTAATGCCCAGGTACATCAGCTCTGAAGTCTGCCAGTCTAGAGGATAGAGAGCGCTTAGTTTTCTGACCTCAGGTAATGGGATATTAATTGGAAGTACTTGCGTTTTAGACTCATTTACTTTGTAGTAGGGTAAGGACCCAAAATGAGATATAATTTTTAATGCGACGCAGAGGGACTCCGTTGGGTTAGATAAGGTGGTGCACGCGTCCGAGATAACAATCTCGCATGTATTGAAAGAAAAGACCGGCACTCACTATATCTTCTGCGAACTCGGGCTTTTTAATCGTCACATATAGAATACAGTTCTTTGACGCGCGTTTCGGCTCACAATACGAGCCTTTCTCAAACAGATAATCTGTTTGAGAGGCTCGTATTGTGAGCCGAAACGCGCGTCACAGAACTGTATTCTATATGTGACGATTAAAAAGCCTGAGTTCGCAGAAGATATAGTGAGTGCCGGTCTTTTCTTTCAATACATGCGAGATTGTTATCTTGGACGCGTGCACCACGCCTCTTGACCAGAGTGCCGGCTGATCATTGAGCAAAAAAAGCAAGTGGAAATAGTATATCGAAATATCACTTTATTCTCAAATTTAATAAATAAGGGAAAAGACGGGATGGAAAACAGAATGCAGAGAAACATAGGGCAGTATACACAATTGCGAGACCATGTGTGTCCACACAAATAAGCATGGTAAAAACAATAATGGTGCATGAACAATCGATCCTGCGTAGAAAATAAAATATGAACCCAGCAAGGGGTATATATTATACAGCAGGATCAATAAGTCACTAATTGTTCATGGACCTCACATCAACAAAAAAATTGTATATCTGGACATCCAAGACTCAGACATATATAATAAATGTCACAGATAGAGACAGTTACTGGATATCAAAATATAATGATGTCCCACAGATGGTATCCTGGGCCTAATATGGATGTGAAGTAGGACCAATCTATAGGTATATCATGGTGCTATGTATAGAACGTACCTGAGGACATGGTGGACGCAAGTGTAAGCCCAAAAAAAAAAAATGCAAGACCTCGACGCGCGTTTCACCTCAGCGGCTTCGTCAGGAGGTACTGGTTAACAGACTAGCAGGGTATATATAGTCTAAATGAGAGTCTAATTAAGATACCTGGATTGCGAGCACCTGTGGTCCGGTGAAGCGGGCGCGGAAAGCACCATGATGCACTGGGCCATCTCTCAGCGTGTCACCGTCCGCCTAACGCGCATGCGCGGCACATGCAGACGTCACTGAGCACATTGAGATGACGCCGTGCAGCGCATGCGTGATCCGCGACCCAATGGAACGCACGTGGACCGCAAATCGCATAGGGCGGATATTATGTGGCAGAAGGGCTGTGAATCATGTGGTGTATATAAGTATTCACCAAAATAGGGGAGAATAGATCATGTAACCAGGGGAACATCCATATTAGGCCCACGATCTCCAAGATATACCCAAACATATATAAAGGCCACGGAGTACCGCGGTATATCCATTGGAATCCTAACCGCCAGTACCCATGGTGGCACAGTGTCGCAACACACATCCTGCAGTAGTAAAATAACCCAAGTGAAGTATAGTAAACAATTACATTATGAAAGATGAATCACAAATATGATAAGAAGCACTGAAAACAATGCTAATATAGAAAATTAAATAAATACAATAAAAATTAATAATTAAAAAAATTATATAGGAAAAACAGAAATACATAGTCGATCGGAGTGGCAACCGCTCACACACCAACTATAGTGCAATAGTGTTGATGATATTAATTATAAAGATGTTGATGGGGTATACGTGAACGTATAGTTCATAATAAAATACCGGCTGATCATTACCTGATTGAAGGTGAGAATAATGTCATCCGCTTATAGTGAAATAGTGTGGGTAGATGATCCCACCGCAAATCCGTGAATCTAGGCTGTATGTATGATATGTTGTGCTAGGGGTTCTAGAGCTAAGATAAAAAGGAGGGGTGATAACGGGCAACCCTGATGGGATCCATTAGTTATTTGAAAGCTATTAGAGAGTATTCCATTCACAAAAACTTTTGCCGTCGGGGTGGAAAATAGGCTGGATATGGCATTCAAGATGCAGCCCCTAAACCCCATCTCCTCCAGTACAGAGAAGGCAAATGACCAGTGCAGGCGGTCAAATGCCTTCTCCGCATCTAATGCTACCGCCAGTAAGGGGCATTTATGAGACTCATATGAGAGCATAATTGAAAAGGTCCATCACTCTACGGATGTTATCCAAAGCTAGGCGCCCCTTAATGAAGCCGGTTTGGTCTGTTTTTATCAACGAGGGGAGAATAGGGGAAAGTCTAGTGGCCACCATTGTAAAAACAATAACATTAGCAAAAACATAGCGACCTGAACGGTATGACCCGTGTAGGGTTAGGTGAGGCAGGAGTTCTTGCAAGTAACCGGGAATGCAGAACAATTAGGTGAGTCAACACATCTGCAACGCCGGTAAAGAGGAAACTGCACCTATAATGAAAGCATGTTAAAGAAAGAAAACCTGTATTGCAATAGACCATAAGGCCCACCATGGCCTGAGGACCATTACAGTAAAGTCCGTATATTTGGGAATCCCTCAGCATACAGCTGTGGATAGCCGATGGGAAGCTATTGTTTTGCTTCTAGGAGTTCCTTCATGTTTTCTGGCTTCTCCCACGGCTAACTTACTTCCAATCTTGGGGGATCACGGGTATGGTAGTGGGAGATTTGGGATCTGGATAAGATAGTGGGATTGTCCAGTTGTGAAGTAGACTCTTTCCCTCTTCCAGGGTGCGGATCACATGCATGCTTCCATTTCTGTGTAAAAGCAATTTCAAGGGGAAACCCCTGCAGTACAGAATATTGGAATTGCGTAGGGAGGCAGTTATAGGCAGGAGATCTCGCCTTTGTTTTAGGGTCACTGCTGATAGGTCAGCAAAGATCTTCACGGATTGAAAAGGAGAAGGTATTGTGCCAGCTTTTCTAGCAGCGAACATTATGGCTTCTTTCACATGGAAAAAATGGATTCTCGCTAGAGTGTCTCTCGGTATGTCAGGGCCAAGATGTTTTGGTTGTGGGACCCTATGAGCTCTGTCAAGAATGAGGCCGTGCTCTGTTCGCTTTGGCAAGAGCTTGCAGAAGAGATTCTTGATATATGCGGCAAGGTCTTGTAAGGGGGGGGGGGGACATCTTTCGGGATGCCCCTAAACGTAATATTATTTCTACGTGAGCGATCCTCAAAGTCCGCCATTTTTCTTTTAATTGCTTCAACCTCCTCCACCATGTCATTGTGAGCATCAATCACATTGTTTTGAGACATGGCGAACTCTCCCATTTTCGTTTCCACATGCAGGACTCTGTCTTCCATCTCCTGCAATCTTGCAGTTATCGGATGGGTTACTGCGACAATGTCCTGTTGTATAGCAGATTTTAGTGCCAACAGCATGTGTTTTAATGTCGCCTCTGTTGGCGGTTTGTCTGAGGTTGGTAGGTTAGATAGAAGGTCCGCTCGGTTGTCATATTGTGAGGAACTCTCCAAAGCAACATTGACACTGACCTGAGGGTTATCGGACCTCTCCTGTCTCGAACCGTGCCACTTGTGGATTGTGGCTGCTCCGTCTGGTCGTTATGTACGCCATGCTGCAGGTCCGCATCCAGTAATGGTGGGGGTCGCGTTCCTTCAGGAGTGGGAGGGAGAGATGGCAGAGCCGGTTCTGGATATACCGGAGAGCTTGGTTCTGATGGTGGAGACAGCGATCTAATAGATTGTGCTGGAGAGTCGCTGCGGACGGAGGCGGGAGATTCCTCCTTGCTCTGTGAGTAAGCGCCATCTTTATTTCTTCCCTTCTCGAAGTAGAAAGCCATATTTGCATTGTTTAACTTCGGCAGGGTCTTTTTTGTCTTCCCCATGTTGTCAGGATGGGCCATGGGTAGTGGGACCACCGATTTAAAATGAGGTGGCTGAGGTTTTTCACTGGGTAAACGTCGCTCTGGTGCAGGAGCTGTTCCTCTATGCGGCCATTGCCTTCAGCAGCCAAGCAACGCCCCCTATGCCCCTTTTGATGCAACCCATTATCTTATTGGCCTTGGCAGAAGCTGCCTGACACAGTTTTTTGCAGCTTAGTTTGCTGTTTATTAAAATTCCTAAATCCTTTTCCATGTCAGTGTTACCGAGTGTTTTACCATTTAGTATGTACGGGTGACTTGTATTATTCCTTCCCATGTGCATAACCTTACATTTGTCAGTGTTAAACCTCATCTGCCCAAGCCTCCAATCTATCCAGATCCCTCTGTAGTAGTATACTGTCCTCTTCAGTGTTAATTACTTTACACAGTTTAGTGTCATCTGCGAAAATTGACACTTTACTATGCAAGCCTTCTACAAGATCATTAATAAATATATTGAAGAGAATAGGGCCCAATACTGACCCTTGAGGTACCCCACTAGTGACAGTAACCCAATCTGAGTGTGTACCGTTAATAACCACCCTCTGTTTTCTATCACTGAGCCAGTTATTTACCCACATACAGACGTTTTCTCCCAAGCCGAGCATTCTCATTTTATATACTAACCTTTTATGTGGTACAGTGTCAAATGCTTTGAAAAAGTCCAGATATACGAGATCCATTGATTCGCCGCTGTCAAGTGTAGAACTTAGCTCCTCATAGAAACTGATTCAATTAGTTTGGCATGACTGATCCCTCATGAAGCCATGCTGATATGGCGTTATTTGCTTATTTCCGTTGAGATGCTCTAACATAGCATCTCTCAGAAAACCTTCAAACAGTTTACCCACAACAGATGTTAAACTTACCGGCCTATAGTTTCCAGGCTTTTAGACCCTTTTTGAATATTGGCACCACATCTGCCATGCGCCAATCCTGTGGGACATTCCCTGTCAGTATAGAGTCCGCAAATATCAGAAATAAGGGTTTGGCTATGACATTACTTAATTCCCTTAGGATACGGGGGTGTATGCCATCTGGTCCTGGCGATTTTGTCTATTTTAATCTTTTTAAGTCGCTGTTGTACTTCTTCCTGGGTCAGACAGGCTATAGAAAGAGATTTTTCCAGTTAGGAGGTACTGAGTGCGTGGTCAATCAATTTCTCTTGTACAACGCAATTTGTAGTTTATGCAATTTTTTGCCCCTGCGGAAGGTTCTACATTAGTAAAACCATTAGCTGTTTGTGCATCAGATTCAGAGAACATAGGAGATCTATAGAATTGGGGCTACTAGATTGATTGATCACGTACATGAAATACATGGAGGTAATAGTATAGTTTTAAAATGTGCAGGTATTAAAGTTGTCCAGCCCCTAATAGTGGTGATAGAGGTCGTATTTTACTTCAGAAAGAAGCAGCCTGGATTATAAAAAGTGGAGCCACGGGCCCTCTGGGGTTAAATAATAAAAACGACCTATCAGTGTTTTTATAGTATTAGTAGTTTATGTGTGTGTTTTTTTTACATGTGTCATTCATTTAATCAGTGACGAAGGTGTGGGAGTATTTATGAACCACGCCGATTCAGTCACTGATGGTAAAAAAAGCGCAACAATCGCGAAGCGGCTGTTGCTTTCTAGCTGTGTTTTGCCCGCATGACGCTGAACTTTTTATGCAAATAAAGCTGCAAAGAGTATTTTTGGGTGACTGACACATTCTTTTTTCTTTTCTCTCCTTTGTTACAAATACTACTTGTTTTTTTTTATGCTGAGCACCACTACTACTCACATTCGATCAGTGCAGCACCAAATTAAATCCCACACCTACAGCAGTGCCGACCGTATCCTCTACATATTACTAAAATTTAAAAATGTCACTTTTTTTTGCAGAAGTTCCATTTTAATCTATTTTTCCCTATAACACAGCAAGGGTTAACAGAAAAACAAACCTCAATATTGATTACCATGATTTTGCAGTTCACAGAAACAACCTACATGTGCTTGTAAACTGCAGTATGGGCACACTACAGGGCTCAGAAGGGAAGGAGCACCATATGGCTTCTGGAGGGCAGGTTTTGTTTAAATGGTTTTGGGGCGCTTTGTCACCTATGAAGAGATCCTGAGGTACAGCTGCAGTGAAAACCCACAAGAAATTACCCAATTTTTTAACCTATGCCCCTCAAGACATTTTTCAACAGGTGTTTTCCAGAAATGAATATATAGTGGATGGTGAAAAATGAAAATTTCAATATTCCACAGATATTCAATTTCAGTTCCTAATTTGTGTCACTATGAAAAGTCAGCTCCCTAATTGTATGCATATGAGGACAGTCAGACTGTGAGAAACAACATTCTCTGGTCTGATGAAACCAAAATTAAACTTTAGGCCTCAATTCTAAGAGCCATGTCTGGAGGAAACCAGGCACTGCTCATCACCTGCCCAATACCATCCCTACAGTGAAGCTTATAGGTGGCAGCGTCATAAAATTTAGAAACACGTGACTGTGAAAATGAAAAATAATAAAAATAAAAAAAAATGTCACTTTAGACCCAAACTTTCAATTTTCTCAAGGGGTATCCTTAGAAAAAGCACCATACAATTTGTCACACATTTTCTCCTGAATACGACAACTCCCCATATATGGTCGTAAACTGCTGAAGGGAAGGTCATATGACTATTAGTATGCTGAAATGGTTTCTGGGCATCATTGAAGAGACGGTCACTGGAAGAGACCCTGAGGTACCCCTACAGTACTGAAAACCCCCAAGAAGTGACCTCATCTTGAAGACTACAACCCTCAACAAATTTTTCAAAGGGGGTAAAATTAACATTTTGACCCCACAGGTTTTTTTCAGATATGAACGTGCAGTAAATGGTGAAAAGTGAATACTTAAACTGTGCAGAGTATATTAGATTGAAATAAGGTGGTAAAATTACAGGCTGCATAAAGGATAAAATTCTTTATGTAGATGCCAGGTTTTTAGGAAAGTGATAAATTAGCTAAAATAAACAAGCTCACTTTGCTAAAATGTTCCACTGATGCACGGACAAGCCCAGATCATCCTTATATCTAAAAAGAACTAAATCCAGTATTCCAGCCACTTCAAGTAAAACTCCTTTATTGTATTTAAAAACGTTCATTAATGGCTCAGCATCTGCCAAACGCCTCTTTCGCTGCGATTGGTTGGTATGACATATCGGGTAATCGCAGCCCCCCCTCCCCGAGCCCTTCTGGATATGGGGGACAGCAGCCATCTTAGCCCAGTCATCGTATGATTATACATGGAGAATGGTTCTCTTTGCATCCTTGCTATGTTCGGTGTGGCATACATGTACGGCACTCATCCTTAAGGGGTTAAATATTGGTACAACATCAGCCAATCCGCCCATGCTGCGACACTGACTCTATTAAAAGAGAGTCTAAGACGATAAGATACAGTGGTCTATCAATTACTGAGCTCAATACTCGTGGAAGGATGGCGTCTCGGCCAGAGGCGTTATCAATATTTAATTTGTTGAGGTGCAGCAAAACTTCTCGTGTTAAGATATTCATATTCAGTGGAAAACCTTGATTACTGTTTCCGTAAATGATATTTCCAATTAGCACTTTACCTTTATTGACCCAGTAAGACTCCACACTGTCAGAGCCTGCTCCAATATTGTTATTTAGCACGTCTTAAGTTGGATTTCACAAAAAGACAAACCTCTTTCCTTTGTGTGGAGTGTGGCCCCCAACATCATTCACCGAGTCATGGCTGTCATCCAGCCAGCTTTCCGTTATGCCCACTACATCATAGTCTGTCATTAATGTCCAGTTCATCCATTTCATCTGCCAGACGACTTGCATTAACCAACAAACATTTGATGTTGCGAACAACTGAGGTCTACACTTATTTTTAGTCACCTCCCTACTTTCTTTGCTAACCCCAGCCCCCCACTAAATCCCCATTAAATCTTTCTGGATCTCACTCTCTATCTGCTCTCTCTACCGACATTTTTTTTATAACTCCCCTCTTTGCCCCCCAGATCCTAGTTTAAAAGCCTTTCCAGCTGTCTTGCCATTCATTCCCTCTGCACCCTCACCCTTAAAGTGGTTGCCTCATTTCAGCAAATGGCATTTATCATATAGACTGGGAGGGATTTTGGGCAAAACTTCCTAATTGGCTGGACCTGTAAAGTAAAGATGACTTACCTGCTTCCTGGTAGAGATGGCCTTGCGGTTCGCCCGGCGGTTGTTTCACGGCGAACTTTGCTCATTCGTGATTCGCCGAGCATGCGAACATATGGCGATATTCGCACACACCATATTTTTTTGCACAGCGCCGAACTTTGACCCATGACACATCCATAATTTATACTCTTTTATAGTCGGTATTATACCACTTTTATCTAGAATGACCCCCATTTCTTAGCTCTATTGTTTGTATATATAACGGTGTGCAGCCATTTTGTTTTTTGTAATTATGTTTGCTTCATGGATATGCACCTGTGATTCTGAAGGTTTTAGTCTAAATTTTCTTGCAATATATTAAGGGTAGCACCCCTTTTAGACTGGACACGCCCATCTACCTGGGACTTCTGAGCAGAGAACGTTTGTAGCTGGTTCCTACACTGCCCTGAATATTGTAGGCTTAAGGGTACTTTCACACTTGCGGCAGGACGGATCCGACAGACTGTTCACCCTGTTGGATCCGTCCTTCCGCTATTTCGCCGTGCCGCCGCTCCGTCCCCATTGACTATAATGGGGACGGGGCAGGGCTCCGGCGCAGTACGGCAGTTCGCGGTGAGAGGCCGCCGGACAAAAAAGTCAAACATGTAGGACTTTTAGTCCGGCGGCCTTTTGCCGTGCACTGCCGTGCTGTGCCGGAGCTCCGCCTCCGTCCCCATTATAGTCAATGGGAACGGGGCGGCGGTCCGCCGGCACGGCGAAATAGCGGAAGGACGGATCCGACAGGGTGAACAGCCTGTCAGATCCGTCCTGCTGCAAGTATGAAAGTAGCCTTAGTAAGTCCAAAGTGAGGCAGTAACTTTAGTGATAGGGACCCATCTGCGGAAGCCACCTTGACGCATGGTAGGTGGGCCCGACACGTATGTGCGCTAAGAGCTTCAATTATTCATTTATACTCTTTTATAGTCGGTATTATACCACTTTTATCTAGAATGACCCCCATTTCTTAGCTCTATTGTTTGTATATATAACGGTGTGCAGCCATTTAGTTTTTTTGACATCCATCAGGTGGGACAGGACAGCCAATTGAGACGTTTTAGCACATGGACACCCCCCCAACCCTATAACAGAACCCGATCTGACAGCCATTTTACATTATGTGTCTTGCCAATGTAGGGAGAGGTTGCATTTTGCAGTCGGGACAGTTAGGGACACCAAATGCTAGGTAAAAGACCACAAAAGTCCTTTTAAGGACTGGTATAGGTGTGCTATCAATAGGTGTTGATATATATAGAGGGGTGTGATATACTTATAATATACTTTCTAAGATAGAAATTATATTATAGTGTATTTGTATTGTACAGCAGTTGTGTGCGGTTCTGCTGCGATACTGCAGCTAGATAGAGGGACAAACGCTATTGGAGTAACTAACGGGTGTATACCTGTTGCCCCCAAAAAAACTGCTTGAGGGCTGTGATATACCTTATTCCACAAAATCCTGATGGGGGGGGGGGGGGGGTGCTATATACCAGTTTCCGCCAAATACTGATTGAGGGGTGCTCTATACCAGTTTCCGCCAAATACTGATTGAGGGGTGCTCTATACCAGTTTCCACCAAATACTCATTGAGGGCTGCGATACACCTGCTTCCACAAAATACTGATTGAGGGGTGCTATTGCCATATACCTGCTTCCAAAAAATACTGATTTAGGGGCACCATATACCTGTTTCTGCCAAATACTGATTGAGGATTGCTAGACCTGTACTGGCCGACATTTTTATCCTGTGACCGCCTAATGTACCTCCAGCCACAGAATCCAGAGTTCTTTGCTGTCATGTAAACGCCTATTAGCTAATTTTTGGGGCCTATACTGGCCGACAGTTACATATTTATCCTGTGACTACCTAATGTACCTCCAGCCACAGAATCCAAAGTTCTTTGCTGTCAGATGAATGCCTATTGACTAATTTTTGGGTACTTTTTTTTTTTTTTTTTAATCTCTAGCCACATAATCGCACCCCTGTCTCACTCCTCTGCCTCTCATTATGGTGGAGTATGAACCGCAATTACCATAAGGACCTTCTAATGTTACAGGGTCATGTGACTGTGCTCCTAAACCTGTACTGTGCCCCCTTATACCCTGCATTGTGCTCTCTTACCACACCCTGTGCAGTGCCCCTAGTCATTCTCTGTACTGTGCCCTCTTATACCCTTTTATCTGGTCACATTATGGCGGTGTTATCTGGTCACTGTACAGAGGTGTTATCCAGTCAATGTATGGCGGTGGTATCCAATAACTGGATGGCCATAACTTTATCCCTATCCCTGCCCACGCCATGCTTTTTTAGACCTGGCATGAGCGGGAAAAATATGCAGATTGCGTTGCTAAGGACCTTTGCACCACAATCTCTGTCAGAAATACGCCTAACATAGATGTATTTCTATATAATAAATGACCACCTAATTGTATTATTATTCGGGGGTAGGGCTAATATCTTTATATTATATAGATTCTAGTGTATTATACTGTGCCCTTTCCCAGTAGAAAATTATCCTTGGTAAACACAGTCCTCATCCCTGACCACCAGGACCAGGTAGCGCTCTGTCAGTACATGGCGCCACGCTGCTCCGCTGTGTACTGGTGCTTATTCTGACACTAGGGCTGGGTTCACATCCTATTTTTGCCAACCAAAAATGTATGCGTTAACAGATGCCTCAGACTGATGTCGTACAGTGGCGTCCGTTCACCATACAGTTCCGTGGTAATGTATTTTTAATGGACTCTGCAGGATACAAATACGCGGAGTGCTGCACATTTGTATACATCAAACCGATAGGAAATAAAGTTTTTCTAGGCTCCAGCAGGGCACATTTTTGAGAGTTTCCCTTTAAGACGCATAAAAATGGCCCCTGATTAAAAAACATATTTTTTGTGGGAATTTTTGCCAATGATCACCCTCTGGTATGTCACTGTCCATGTTGTGGGACTATTTGTGCACTCATAGTTTGTGTTTGGTGGCTGCAAATATGACCTGAATGTTTTTCAGGTTCGCCTGCTATTAAAGGCGAGGCGAACGCGCGCAGTCCGTGAAAAATAGATCACGAACGCGAATCGTCCCGGCTGATGTTCGTCCATCACTCCTTCCTGGTGCCACCTCTCTGCTGCTTCTTCTCCAGGCCTGCGATGCAAGGAAAGATGACTTACCTGCTTCCTAGCGCTAGCTCTCCTCTCTGCAAACCCCACCTATTCTTGCACAAACCCCTTTAATAGAAGGCACTTATTAATGTATTATATAAAAATAAAAATACAGTGGCTCACCAACCTAGAAGACTGTGGCCAGGTGCACACCCCACGGCATACTTAAAATCTGGATTGAAATATAAAGATATTCAGGGGGCACTCAAATATCTGGTGACTGGATGGAAGTGCAAAATATGTTTCATATAAAACCACAAATATACAATTAATCATACAAATCCCTCAGAAATTGAAACAAGAGGAGGGAAATGTTAAAGAAGTACCCAGCTTGCCATTTTAAAAAGAGACTTTTGTGTTTAAATTTCTGTGTGCATCATAAGAAGATGACGATGATGACATAGGCTAAAACCTATAGAAGTTAGCAAGTGTGTGTTAAGATAAGATTAGCTGAATACTGGAAGTAGCCAGTATGCATTTCTTGCTAAAGAAGCATGGTCTCAGCAATTAACCCTTTAGTAGATTATTTCTGTACCAATCAGAAGTCATTGTTGGAATATGTGTAAACTTATAATGTCATCAATACTTTAAGAGGTTGCACCCTTGGAATGGGTATAAGTGAAGGGCCTAGGACACACTCAATTTGGGGTCATGGCAGAGTTTTAACCTGTGTGCTGGCGTCTTTCATTTTCCTCTGTTGACGTCATTCACCTGGAACACATGGCTCGATCCTCACGTGACTGACTAGGTCTGTCACAAAACCTCTGAAAACGATCAGTGATATGAGTAGTATAATTGTCACGGAAGGTGTACAGAAAACTAGAAGACACAAAATGAAGATCCGACTGACTGGATCCTAAACTAAGGAACCAAAGGGAGAGCCCTGCAACAGACCTGGCTCTCTCCCTAACTGCTCAGCCTATGCAAAAATCTCAATGGTAGATGATCGCATATCCTTGTTCCTCGACTGTATAACACCTGAACACCCTATAATAGTGAGGGGACACGACCACCGGCTCCCTACACTTGATACGGAGTGAGTCAGGGTCATCTGGGATCCAGCAAGCAGGAAAACACAAATGAATGAACAAAACTTATCTGTAGAAGACTCAGTAGTAGCATCCAGCATGCACACACTCCAGGAAGTTGTATAAACCGCAAAGTGATGCAGTATGGGAAGGGATTTAAAGGGATGCAATCAGTGCAACTACATGACAGCTGAGAGAGGCTAACGAGATGAGAAAACGAAAGCAAAACAAAAGGAACCTCAAGAAGGAGGTTCTGAAGATCGTCTGTCAGAGCTTCTCAGATGTCTGGTGGTGACAATAATGTGAAAAAAATAATAATCAAGTTAGGAAAGGAGGCAATTTGGACAATCACAATACATTAGTAAGTGACTTATATTACCTTTGTCTACATGAGAAATGCAGTGACACAACCCCTTTAACCACCTCAGCTCCCCTAGCTTAAACCCCCTTAATGACCAGACCACTTTTTACAATTCTGCACTACACTACTTTCACCGTTTATTGCTCGGTCATACAACTTACCACCCAAATTAATTTTACCTCCTTTTCTTCTCACTAATAGAGCTTTCATTTGGTGGTGATTCATTGCTGCTGACATTTTTACTTTTTTGTTATTAATCAAAATTTACCAAAATTTTTGCAAAACAATGAAAATTTTCACTTTACTTTAAATTGTGAGTTTAAGTTTCTATATAAATTTTTCTCTAAATTTATTCATCTACATGTCTTTGATAAAAGAATAAAAAGGTTTGGGTAAAAAAAAAAAAAATGGTTTGGGTAAAAGTTATAGCGTTTACAAACTATGGTACAAAAATGTGAACTTCCGCTTTTTGAAGCAGCTCTGACTTTCTGAGCACCTGTCATGTTTCCTGAGGTTCCACAATGCCCAGACAGTAGAAAACCCCACAAATGACCCCATTTCGGAAAGTAGACACCCTAAGGTCTTCGCTGATGGGCATAGTGAGTTTTTTGCCCACCTAGGCTGCAAAAAAGTGTCACACATGTGGTATCGCCGTACTCAGGAAAAGTCGGGCAATGTGTTTTGGGGTGTCTTTTTACACATGCTCATGCTGGGTGAGATAAATATCTCTGTCAAATGACAACTTTGTATAAAAAAAATGGGAAAAGTTGTCTTTTAGAGAGATTGCCCAACTTCTCCTGAGTACGGCGATACCACATGTGTGACACTTTTTTGCAGCCTAGGTGGGCAAAGGGGCCCATATTCCAAGGAGCACCTTTAGGATTTCACAGGGCATTTTTTTTACACATTTTGATTTCAAACTACTTCTCACGGATTAGGGCCCCTAAAATGCCAGGCCAGTATAAATACCCCACAAGTGACCCCATTTTGGAAAGAAGACACCCCAAGGTATTTCGTGATGGGCACAGTGAGTTCATGGAAGTTTTTTTTTTTTTTTTTTCCACAAGTTAGTGGAATATGAGACTTCATAAATCATTTTCCGCTAACTTGTGACAAAAAATAAAAAATTCTAGTGCCCTGTGAAATCCTAAAGGTGCTCTTTAGAATGTGGGCCCCTTTGCCCACCTAGGCTGCAAAAAAGTGTCACACATGGGGTATCGCCGGAAGAAGTAGGGCAATGTGTTTTGGGGTGTCTTTTTACATATACCCATGCTGGGTGAGAGAAATCTCTCTAAAAGTCAACTTTTCCAATTTTTTTTTGTACAAAGTTGTCATTATAGAGAGATATTTCTCTCACCCAGCATGGGTATATATAAAAAGACACCCCAAAACACATTGCCCAACTTCTCCTGAGTACGGCGATACCACATGTATGACACTTTTTTGCAGCCTAGGCAAATTCCTTTTAGGAGGGCATTTTTAGACATTTGGATCCCAGACTTCTTCTCACGCTTTAGGGCCCCTAAAATGCCAAGGCAGTATAAATACCCCATTTTGGAAAGAAGACACCCCAAGGTATTCAATGAGGGGCATGGCGAGTTCATAGAAGATTTTTTTTTTTGGCACAAGTTAGCGGAAATAGATTTTTTATTTATTTATTTTTTCTCACAAAGTCTCCTTTTCCGCTAACTTGGGACAAAAAGTTCAATCTTTCATGGACTCAATATGCCCCTCAGCGAATACCTTGGGGTGTCTTCTTTCCGAAATGGGGTCACATGTGGGGTATTTATACTGCCTTGGCATTTTAGAGGCCCTAAAGCGTGAGAAGAAGTCTGGAATATAAATGTCTAAAAAACTTTACGCATTTGGATTCCATGAGGGGTATGGTGAGTTCATGTGAGATTTTATTTTTTGTCACAAGTTAGTGGAATATGAGACTTTGTAACAAAAACAAAAAAATAAAATCAATTTCCGCTAACTTGTGCCCAAAAAAGTCTGAATGGAGCCTTACAGGGGGGTGATCAATGACAGGGGGGTGATCACGGAGTCTATATGGGGTGATCACCACCCTGTAAGGCTCCATTCAGACGTCCGTATGTGTTTTGCGGATCCGCGGTGTCCGTGTTTTGCGGATCCACGGATCCGCAAAACACATGCGGACGTCTGAATGGAGCCTTACAGGAGGGTGATCACCCATAGACTCCCTGATCACCCCCTGTCATTGATCACCCCCATGTAAGGCTCCATTCAAAGGTCCGTATGTGTTTTGCGGATCCGATCCATGGATCCGTGGAGCCATAAAACACATACGGACGTCTGAATAGAGCCTTACAGGGGGGTGATCAATGACAGTGGGGTGATCAGGGAGTCTATATGGGGTGATCACCCCCCTGTAAGGCTCCATTCAGACGTCCGTATGCATTTTGCGGATCCGATCCATGTATCAGTGGATCCGTAAAAATCATACGGACGTCTTAATGGAGCCTTACAGGGGGGTGATTAATGACAGGTGGGTGATCAGGGGTAAATAAGGGGTTAATAAGTGACAGGGGGGGGAGTGTAGTGTGGTGTTTGGTGCTAGGTGCTACTTTACAGAGCTGCCTCTGTCCTCTGGTGGTCGATCCAAGCAAAAGGGACCACCAGAGAGCAGGTATATTAGACGCTGTGATCAAAACAGCGTCTAATATACCTGTTAGGGGTTAAAAAAAAATCGCATCTACAGCCTGCCAGTGAACGATCGCTGCTGGCAGGCTGTAGATCCACTCGCTTACCTGCAGTTCCTGTGAACGCGCGCGCCTGTGGAAATCTCACGTCTCGCGATATGACGCATATATGCGTGACTGTGCCTGAGGGAGCCGCCTCCGGAACAAGATCCTGCGTTAGGCGTCCGGAGGCGGTTAAGATACATCCAGTCCAAACCATATAGCTTGTAGTCGACAGTGAAGTTAGCCCAAACCCTTCCTTCCTGCACCAATTTCTAAACCATTTATTTTTCCCTCACCCACGACAGCACCACGAGAGAGAGGATCCGCCCCCAAAGACAGGAACCCTGAGGTACAAAAAGGCAGAGACTCCCCTCCAACTTCAGTATGGTTTCCTGTCTTTGGAGGGGAAGCCTGTGGTATATCCTTCTCTTCCTGTGGCTGCCCTTCGTTACCTGCGGTCCCCATCATAGGTCGTGGCACAGTGGTGCGCGAGGGGTCCGACAGAAGCGTGATGGCTGGAGGCCTCTGACAGCTTATGGGCATGATGCTTCAGTGCTATGGGCAAGCACTAGTAAGCATCGCGCACGCAGCAAGATGAAAATTTGTAAGTCCGGGGGGAGGAGCTTCTGCTCCGCTCTGTGGAAGGAAGTTCTGGTATCCAGAAAGAGGCCTGGAGCGCATGTATGCGTAGTGACACATCGTGCTGAGCGGAGGTGCTAAAAATGCACAGGAACCCGGAAGTGAGCTGTCGGCGTGGGTTTTACCGACTTAGGCCTCTTTCACATGGGCATCATGTTTTTGGCCCCGATAAGATGCGAGTGACGTTGCGGGAAAATGTGCGATTTTTCCCGCACGAGTGCAAAACATTGTAATGCGTTTTGCACGCTCGTGAGAAAAATCTGCATGTTTGGTACCCAAACCCAAACTTCTTCACAGAAGTCCGGGTTTGGGTTAGGTGTTGTGTAGATTTTATTATTTTCCCTTATAACATAGTGATGGATCATGTGACGGACCATGTGATGAGCGCAGTGACGTCACCACAGGTCCTTTTCCTCACATATATATTATTTGTTTATTTTTTATTAACGCCTCCAGCCCTATTGTACTATGCATTCTGTAGCAAGAATGCTATTATTTTCCCTTATAACCATGTTATAAGGGAAAATAATAATGATCGGGTCCCCATGCCGATAGTCTCCTAGCAACCGTGTGTGAAAATCGCACCGCATGCGCAGTTGCTTGCGGATGCTTGCGATTTTCACGCAGCCTCATTCACTTCTATGGGGCCTGCGTTGGGTGGAAAACGCACAAAGAGGAGCACAGCCCATAGAAATGAATGGGTCCGGATTCAGTGCGGGTGCAATGCGTTCACCTCACGCATTGCACTCGCGTGGAAATCTTGCCCGTGTGAACCCAGCCTAAGAGTTCCTTGGTTCTCTCTCTCGTGATGCTGTCGTTGATGAGGGGAAAAATTAAGATTACTCTTACCGGTAATTGGATTTTCCTGAACCCACGACAGCACTCATATTTTTCCCTTCCCTCTTTTTGGTGCTGGATGATTATTCACGGGTGTCGCAGTAATAAAAAAAAATGTGTATATAGATATTTATGTGATACTAACCTTATGGGGCGGAGTTCCTCAAATCCTTGGAAAGCACATATTGAAGTCGGAGGGCAGTCTCTGCCTTTTTGTATCTCAAGTTTCCTGTCTTTGGGGGCGGATCCTCTCTCTCGTGGTGCTGTCATGGGTTCAGGAAAATCCAATTACCGGTAAGAGTAATCTTCATTTTAACTCCTTAAGCTCCTGCTACCTTTCTTGCCACAGGTAGTATTTCTGAAAACACTTTGAGGTCCTAGACTTTAGCTTACATTCTAGTTTCCTAAAACCAATTTAAGTACCTTCAATCTCCCACTGACTTTGTCATTGGAACCGATCTGTACCATGATCAGGCCTTATCCAGCAATCTATCTGATCGACAATATGCCGAACCAAAGAGGCCAGAAGACAACACACTGGCATTCCCGGTCTCAGCATTATCCTCTCTGACTACCTACTATTGAACCGTACTCCCGTGGTCAGGCAAGAACATACAGCATCAGCATCATAAATCAGAAGAGGAATATAACAGTCACATGTTGGACTGAATACGCTTGCGTGAAATTGGCCGAACCGTAATTCTTCCGTTCTTGTGTTGAATGAACTATGGCCTTGTGTTAAACTATGCACTTACCTGAAAACTTGCATTTTACCGCACACTAACAAACCTCACTGGACTCAGCAAAACCTCACTTACAGTCTCTGTAGTTTGTAGCTCAGGGACCCAGTCAGGACCTATATCACCAGTTTTGGCAGAATAAAACTAGTGAAAAAGCCACAGCATGTCAATTCATATTGCAGATTTCCACCTTGGATTTCACCCTTTGCAATGCATACGATGATATCTGGTGGATTTTGTCACTGATTTACATCACATGTACAAGCAAAGCTAGTCATAAAAGTGTCTGCTTTTATATCAATTTGTAATGATTACAAATGGTTGTAATGTATGTGCTTTTATTAGACCGGCTTTAAGCTTGTTCATACCTGTAACATACATATAAATAAAAAAATTATGCTTCAAAATAGTCTTTGGGGAAAGTGTTTTAAGTTAAAGTGCTTAGCGCTTGCTGTGCCTCCTGCTGTTGAGGAAATATACCAAGGTTGTGCTCCTAAACTCCATCCAGTACTTTTTCTTCACCTCTCATGTCCAGCCAGTGGAATAACAAACACAGATATATCGTCTAGAGAGGCCAGCTTCCCGGTTGGTAGCCTCCAGCTATTCTCCTTCCGAACACCTCTTGTACGAAGGACAAGCTCTTGAGCAGCAAGGTTATACCTGGAACAAAATGTAGATTTTTATTTGTTTCTTTATTTAGTATTAGCCTTACCAGACCATATAAAGCCATTATGTCATCTGCCTCTAGATGGTGGTCTGCTGCCTATTAAATAGGAATGCAGTATTAAAAGACCTTGTATTTTCTTGGCATGTTGATAATTTTATTGGATCTGACCTCGCTCAGTTATATATAATTACAAACAAGGAGTAAAAATAACCAAAGATCAACCAAATGTACCTCCCACTGTTCCTATTCCAACATTATAGGTTCTACTAGACGGTACTTATAGAATAAACAAAAATAACTATGAAGAAGAGCATAGTCATGGAAAATAAGCAACTACCGATGGTTGTTCTAACTATAAACAATTTGCAGAAGGGTTCTTGATCTTAGATCAACTAACTCAGACTCCACAAAAACTAGATTCCAGTAGACCTTTGAGAAGAGACCAGTAGATCACTGAAGTGGAAAAAATGCCTCCTTGTAGGTCCATGTATTACACGATTTGCACGTGTATTTCAGCTATGACAAATTATTCCCAATCCACTGGGTAGGGAAGGGATAACTGTTAGTTTAGTGGGGGTCCCACCACTGGTAGAACAGTAAAAGAGAACAATGCTTTGACTGCTTCCTTCCAGAAACAGCACCACTCTGTCTGTGGGTGGTGTTTGAGATGCAGTTCAGCATCTCTCACCTGAATGTGTCCATGGCCGTTGGTGCCGTTTCCGGAAGGAAGCCACTTTGAAAAAAAAATTAAAATTGTATACCTCCCTTAAGAGTAAATCCACACATAGCGGAATTACTGTGGAAAATTTCTGCAGCACTCTCACAACAATGTGCCGCACCATCAGCATAGAATTATGTGGATTCTAGTGCAACAGACAAAATAAAAACAAAACACTATTCTCCCCTCACCTTTTGCTTCCACGGCAACACAGGTTTCTCTGCTGACCTCTGTATATCTGGCCTCAGTTAATGCTGTCTCATCCCATGTCACTGCTCCAGCAGTCACGTGTGATGAGATGTCATCACAGTAGGTTGGATTTAAATAGAGTGGCAAGAAACCAGGCAAAAGTGCAACGGAAATGCTGGGAGGGGAAGGAGTATAGTGCTTTTTTTTATTTTAAACTTTAAGGAAATAAGTTCTAAATTAAAGAAAAAAACAGCCAGGGGCAGATTGGGAACTTAGAGTGGCACTGGAAAAAAAAATAAGGCAGGGCCAACGCAAGCAGGCAGGGCCATCAATACCATATTATGGCACAAAATACTGCTCCAGCAACATCAAAAGCCACAGTGCAACACAAAATAATGCCCCAGCAGCAAAAAATACCTCCCGAGAAGCTGCCCCTCTGCAGTTGCTAGAACCAGCTGGCATGTTCTGTCCTCCTATTCCAGTTGCCTCAGGATGGCAATACAGGTGAATTCAGGAGTCAGGAAGGCAACTGTAGTCACGGTCAGATACATAAGTAATTGATGGTCCCAGCATTAACTTTGGGAACGACGGAGCATTACTTCTCTGGCTGGTGGCCGAGAGGAGGGCTAAGGTGGTCCTCTGGGAATTGGCTCACTGGTACATTTCCCTGTACAGTCGATGGCCAGTCTGCCCCTGGGGCTTGTGGATTGTCTTGCAGATAATCTGGAATTGCCCAACACAATCTACAACAACTGGAATTTGTTGTCGCTTTAGACTTGTGCATTAAACTCTGTCGTAAAATTTGCAACAAATCCCTGACCACAACATGTCAGAAATTGACATACAGATTAAAAAATATGCACCACAGGAAAGTTGTAAGAATCATGTAGAATAGATCTGTACAGATCTTTGCTAGTACTATAATCCACTGTGGATTTTCGTCCCCAAATCCAGACCAAAAATTTGCAGCAATTCCATACTTATGCATGAGGCTTTAGAGGGTCAGTTACAACACAAGCTTAACGACTTGTCAAATTATGGAGGCCATATCATCCATTAGACTTCTTTACTTCATTCCCAAGCATATAACCATGGAGACTGACACCAATATTTAAATAACATCCAATCAGAAGTAAAAACCAATAGATTGTTAGACAGGGCAGCACTGTAACAATACTCAATGTACACGGAAAGCAATGCCGGCAGTATTTTGCAGGGTACTGCTCATGCAAGTGCCCAGGAGCTGATGTTTCACTGTGAAGTGCTCTTTTCATTGAGCTTCTTCACAAACCATCCCTACGGCTTCGAGTGACAGCTGTAGCATCCAACCAGGAGACGACTGTAACTGTCAGGGGAGCGGGTGTGAAGCAGCTCAATGCATTGCCTTCAGGACATTTGCAGGACAAATAAAAGTTCATATCCAGACTATTGATAATAAAAAGCTCTGCAAAAAGGTATGTTTTACC
Organism: Bufo gargarizans; assembly: GCF_014858855.1. Taxonomy (NCBI): domain Eukaryota; kingdom Metazoa; phylum Chordata; class Amphibia; order Anura; family Bufonidae; genus Bufo; species Bufo gargarizans. The sequence continues at coordinate 441,110,353 of NC_058082.1, read as the reverse complement.
TGATTCCCCATCCCCTGTTTAGTTCTGTCAGCAGTTTTGCATTGTCAAAACAGTGTGTGAATATTCAAGTTATTTCCAAACTTAGGACAACCCCTCTTCATATGGCCTAGTAGAGCATATAGATTTCAGAGAGTGCTCCTCTGATTGGGACTACCCTCTGTGAACCACACCGGAGTGGCATTAACAAGCAGCACCTCTTGCTCTGGTGGGCTTGAACCACCAAGTTGCTGCAGGGATGTTCCTTCAGCTTAATGCCACGGCCATATCTTGACTCTAATGAGTCAAGAGATATTCATGTAAATGCATACAGTAACACTGCCTATTACTTACCTATTTGGTTCTTCGGTGCCATAAGAAGAAAAGACCCTTTGAATAACATCTGCCACTTCTTTGTCAGTAATGACATCCCACAGGCCATCAGTGCCCATTACCATGACATCATCGGCATTATGTTCACATCCAACCAAGTCATAAACCTTCACCTGCAAAAAAAAATAAAAAGTTTTTGGTTTTATTGATTCAAAAAAGAGAAAAAAGAATTAGATCGCACATCCACAAGCTTAGCTTTGATCTATAACTGCTTCTCAGCTAAATTAACATCGCTTCTCAGCGCAATAATTAGTGTATGGCCCCCTATACTGCATGCTATATAAGAGGCATTAGTGTACTTTTTGATCAAAAGGCATAAGCCCACTCACTGCGCCAAGGTTGCCTCTTTGAGTGGGAACTACTCTAAATTTGGCGCGGCACTGCCTGGTGACCGCTGGCACCACAGCTCCGCACCAGCAGACGGCAGGATCCAGCCGCCAAACACCACCCCTGCTGCCTGGCAATGCCACCCTGGCACCGGGTCCCACCAGCGCAGCGCCACAGCAACAACAGCCGCCACCCAGCACCGCACCGTGTTTACAGTTGTCAAAGCTCACATTGTTACCTGCTGGAGACTCAGACTGAGGGCTGGTAGGTCACTTCACACTTATATTCAGGCTACTGCTAATTAAAAGAACCTTAACCCTAAAGGGAGGAGTGCTGATCCTAGACAGAATAATCATACATGATTTAAAAAAAAGAGAGAAAAAAAAAAGAGAATTAGATCGCACATCCACAAGCTTAGGTTTGATCTATAACTGCTTCTCAGCGCAAAAATTTGTGTAAACTAATGCCTCTTATATAGCATGCAGTATAGGGGGCCGTACACTATTTTTTGTGCTGAGAAGCAATGTGAATTTTGCTGAGGAGCAGTTATAGATCAAAGCTAAGCTTGTGGATGTGCAATCTAATTCTCTTTTTTTTTAATAGTGTTGTTTTATTCAACACAAAATATCATCCAGGATGGAAAAAAGTCCTGTCGACAGGACTTTCTTTTCCGTTGACAGGACTTTCTTTTCCGTCCTGGATAACGGAAACCAGACGGTGCCAGTATCCTTGCTCATAGACCTCTGTTATGACAGATCAAAACGGAATGCCTCTAAAGGTTTCCATTTTGAATTCCGTCTTACAAATTCCGTTATTTTCCTTTATAACCATGTCCTGTCTGACCCAGGAAGAAGTACAACAGCGACTTAAAAAGATTAAAATAGACAAATCGCCAGGACCAGATGGCATACACCCCCGTATCCTAAGGGAATTAAGTAATGTCATAGCCAGACCCTCATTTCTGATATTTGCAGACTCTATACTGACAGGGAATGTTCCACTGGATTGGCGCATGGCAAATGTGGTGCCAATATTCAAAAAGGGTCCAAAAACAGACCCCGGAAACTATAGGCCGGTAAGTTTAACATCTGTTGTGGGTAAACTGTTTGAAGGTTTTCTAAGAGATGCTATCTTGGAAGATCTCAACGGAAATAAGCAAATAACGCCATATCAGCATGGCTTCATGAGGGATCGGTCATGCCAAACTAATTTAAAGAGAACCTTTCACTTGTATAAGCTATGTGAACGGAGTATGTAGGTTTTTTTTCTCCCAGGCTGTGAGCTGTGCGCTGCGATAGGCCAGTGCTGCAGCCTAGGAGAAGGAGACGCCCACAGGACAAGGGAAGACCCGCCTACTATAACTTAAGAAGCAAAGGTACCGGAGCCTATAACGGGAGAACGGAGCGGCGCCCGGGGATAATAGTAAGTGCAGTGAGATCCCCGTGCGCCGTTCTATATGGCAGCATACTCCGTTCACATAGCTTATACAAGTGAAAGGTCCTCTTTAATCAGTTTCTAGACTTGACAGCGGCGTATCAAATGGATGTTGTATATGTGGGCGTCTCCAAAGCATTTGACACTGTACCACATAAAAGGTTAGTGTATAAAATGAGAATGCTTGGACTGGGATAAAACGTCTGTACATGGGTAAGTAACTGGCTCAATGATAGAAAACAGAGGGTGGTTATTAATGGTACACACTCAGATTGGGTCACTGTCACTAGTGGAGTACCTCAGGGGTCAGTATTGGGCCCTATTCTCTTTAATATATTTATTAATGATCTTGTAGAAGGCTTGCACAGTAAAATAAAAATTTTCGCAGATGACACTAAACTTTGTAAAGTAATTAACAATGAAGAGGACAGTATACTACTACCGAGGGATCTGGATAAATTGGAGGCTTGGGCAGATAAGTGGCAGATGAGGTTTAACACTGAAGAGGACAGTATACTACTACAGAGGGATCTGGATAGATTGGAGGCTTGGGCAGAGAAGTGTCAGATGAGGTTTAACACTGACAAATGTAAAGTCATGCACATGGGAAGGAATAATGAAAGTCACCCGTACATACTAAATGGTAACACTAACATGGAAAAGGATATAAGAATTTTAATAAACAGCAAACTAAGCTGCAAAAACCAGTGTCAGGCAGCTGCTGCCAAGGCCAATAAGATAATGGGTTGCATCAAAAGGGGCATAGATGCCCGTGATAAGAACATAGTCCTACCACTTTACAAATCGCTGGTCAGACCACACATGGAGTACTGTGTACAGTTCTGGGCTCCTGTAAACAAGGCAGACATAGCAGTGCTGGAGAGGGTCCAGAGGAGCGCAACTAAAGTAATAACTGGAATGGGGCAACTACAGTACCCTGAAAGATGATCAAAATTAGAGTTATTCACTTTAGAAAAAAGACGACTGAGGGGAGATCTAATTACTATGTATAAATATATCAGGGGTCAGTACAGAGATCTATCCCATCAGCTATTTATCCCCAGGACTGTGACTGTGACAAGGGTACATCCTCTGCGTCTGGAGGAAAGAAGGTTTGTACACAAACATAGAAGAGGATTCTTTACGGTAAGAGCAGTGAGACTATGGAACTCTCTGCCTGAGGAGGTGGTGATGGTGAGTACAATAAAGGAATTCAAGAGGGGCCTGGATGTATTTCTGGAGCGTAATAATATTACAGGCTATAGCTACTAGAGAGGGGTCATTGATCCAGGGAGTTATTCTGATTGCCTGATTGGAGTCGGGAAGGAATTTTTATTTTATTTTTTCCATATCTCTTTATTGAAGTAAGAAATCACTTGTACATCAATAAATAACACAACAGCGCAACGTACAATAAGGCATCAAAGCATAATGTACAGACGTTGGATTTTTTTATTCCCCTAAAGTGGGGAAAATTGGCTTCTACCTCACAGGTTTTTTTTTCCCTTCCTTTGGATCAACTTGCAGGATGACAGGCCGAACCGGATGGACAAATGTCTTTTTTCAGCCTTATATACTATGTTACTATGTTTATAACTGAGAACAATAGCAGAATTTGTAACGCCAATGTGAACCCGCCCTAACACTGTTAACTCTATGAAGTTGCAGTCAACACACTGTAGACATAGAAATGGAAATTGCTGAGGTCATAAGCTGCTGGCGCTCTACTGAGTGCTGTGGAATCTTTTATCTTATTCATGAATAAGTCCATTAGAGGCACTTAATGAAAGGCATCAGCATCCAAGAAATCATATTAATGCTTTCAAAAACAGAAAATATTAATGATACTGAACCTATGCTTTTTGGGTGACTGAATGGTGTATTACGTTGTACCATGAACAAACATCAGTATCCCAGACAAGTGCACACAGACACATTAGTAAAATACATCAAAATCATGTTTTCATTAAAAAGGAAACGGTGCTGCCTCAAGGCCAGCACGGCATGTACTGTTCTGTGTGCAACACTGCATAGTACTGTGTCAAGAACATCATTTTTCATAGTCTATTGTCTACACAGTATTATATGCTGATTTATGTTTCAGCTGCTATTCATATTGCATGTTAAGTGGATATAAGGAATAACACAATAGCTTTAGTGTATTCATTTTCTGTATGTTAAGGATCCTCTTTAATATTCCAGAATCACCGCTTTCAGAAAAGATGGTGGGACATAGGAAACAGAACCCTGCTCGCCTAGTTTGGTTTGTACAGGATAACCCCTATAGGACCTCATTCAACAAAACTGTCTTACAGTTAAACCGTGTCTCTTGCCCAACTGCCCAAATGTGTTCCTGAAGGTGGGTACAACTTTGCATAGTCACTGGCGGAAACCACTTCCAGCATCTCCTGTAACTGGTAAGGTGCTCATTCTTGAATGTTTAGAGGAAAAATAACACTATAAAGCAACACCAAAACCTTATCCCAACTGTTAAACTTTGTAGAGGGAGCATCATGGTTTGGTGCTGCCTTGCTAAACTATAGCAAAACATTTCACAGGATATTGGAAGGACAGCAGTCCATGACCTCAGATATGTTGGGTGATGCAACAAGATAATAAACCAAAAGCACGAGTAAAATCAACTAAAGAATGAACTAAAAAAAGAACTAAAAAATTTTTTTTTTTCTGGAATAGCCTTAATCTTAACCCTTCAGAGGAGCTGTGGCATTACCTGAAAAGTGCTGTGCCCACAAGGCATCCCAGGAATATTGATGAACTGAAACACATTTGCAGGGAGGAAGGGTACAGAATTCCTCCTCTGTGTTGTGTAAATCTTATTTGCACCTAAAGAAAACAGTTGGTGGGAGTGATTGGTGCTAAAGGGGATCTACGGGTTATTCAATTGAGGGTTCACTTTTCCTGCCTGCACAGTGGATGTTTACTCAGTGTGGTACAACTGTTTGTTATTAGTTTAGTTAGATTGTGGTTGTTAAGGTCATACCACAGGATGACTATTGGACCAATTATCGGGAACAAATGTTCGTATAAACGTACTGTGTAAAAGTGGAGCCTACCACCTGATTAACGAGCAAATGCTTGCTCATTTGGTGAAAGCATGGATCCCAGGAATCAGATCAAGTTGTGTAAACAGGAATCTACTGCCAAGAAAGCATGAATCTCTCTGGGAATAAGCAAACGATTCCTCATCCCCATACAGGACAGCTGATTGCTGCACATAAATGCAGGTCTTACTTCCTCTATTGTGCAGACAATTATCATAATTGTTTGCTCAGTTGGTTTATGTAGATGGCAACTTGTGACTTAAATAACAATAAAGCAACATTTTATTAGTAATCAATGTAGAAATACAGGTATATCCAAATGGTTCACTAACTTTTCTTGCAACTGTACACCTTAGTGGTACACATCAGGGGTATTTCAATGTGTCCACAGGCTCACATGCATCCAGCATATGCCAAAGGAGGGTCCTTTTGGCATTTGCTGAGATGATATATGGCAGCATAGCTTTTTTTCATGGTATAGAAAAGCATAGTGCACTACACTATGACAAGCAGTGTTGCCAATGACTTCTTCTCTGATTGGCTTCAGCAGTTACATGGTGTAACCATATCAGCCAATCAGTGGCAGGCTGAAGCAGACATACATAGGACTAACTGTAACTGCTCAGGCACAGCTTCTCAGTCTACCTCTCATCTCCCTGCATGGACTATTCTAATGTATGAGCTGTTTTACATATAAACTGTATTTGGTGGAGCAGATTTATCAAAACTGTTTAAAAGAGACACTGTTTGTTGCACCGTTTTTATAAATGAGGCCCATTGTATTATCTATTGTAACAGTAAGAACATCATACATCTTTAGTGCCCTGTAAAGTGTATTTATTGGAGCAGATTTATCAAAAGGGTGATGGAGGAATTAACAAATACATAGTATAATGCCACCTGTTATGTCAGATTACATTCTCAAGTGCTATACATACGTACACATTCTAGATGTAGGCTATATGTTTACCACTAGGTGATCACGCACTGTTCATGCATGACTGTATCCAATGCAGTAGCCCAAAGAGTTTAAACCATCCAATGAGGATTAGACATCTATGTGTAGTTTAGCATAAACATGTATATAAGTTGAATGGGAACTCTTCTCCTTCGATAATTTTTCTGTGTCTTACAAGTGTTCATGTTCCCAGCTAGTGGTAATAAACCTTATTCTTCCTGAACTGCAACTCCTATGAGTGGTATTCCACAACATTTCTTGGTGACCCCAACATGAGCCCAGAAACTTGAATGCTACAAACCGGATTCCAAAAAAGTTGGGACACTAAACAAATTGTGAATAAAAACTGAATGCAACGATGTGGAGGTGGCAAATGTCAATATTTTATTTGTAATAGAACATAGATGACAGATCAAATGTTTAATCCGAGTAAATGTATCATTTTAAAGGAAAAATACGTTGATTCAAATTTTCACGGTGTCAACAAATCCCAAAAAAGTTGGGACAAGTAGCAATAAGAGTCTCGAAAAAGTAAATTTGAGCATAACGAAGAGCTGGAAGACCAATTAACACTAATTAGGTCAATTGGCAACATGATTGGGTATAAAAAGAGCTTCTCAGAGTGGCAGTGGCTCTCAGAAGCCAAGATGGGTAGAGGATCACCAATTCCCACAATGTTGCGCAGAAAGATAGTGGAGCAATATCAGAAAGGTGTTACCCAGCGAAAAATTGCAAAGACTTTGCATCTATCATCATCAACTGTGCATAACATCATCCGAAGATTCAAAGAATCTGGAACAATCTCTGTGCGTAAGGGTCAAGGCCGTAAAACCATACTGGATGCCCGTGATCTCCGGGCCCTTAAACGACACTGCACCACAAACAGGAATGCTACTGTAAAGGAAATCACAGAATGGGCTCAGGAATACTTCCAGAAACCATTGTCATTGAACACAATCCACCGTGCCATCCGCTGTTGCCAGCTGAAACTCTACAGTGCAAAGAAGAAGCCATTTCTAAGCAAGATCCACAAGCTCAGGCGTTTTCACTGGGCCAGGGATCGTTTAAAATGGAGTGTGGCAAAATGGAAGACTGTTCTGTGGTCAGACGAGTCACGATTCGAAGCTCTTTTTGGAAATCTGGGACGCCATGTCATCCGGACCAAAGAGGACAAGGACAACCCAAGTTGTTATCAACGGTCAGTTCATAAGCCTGTATCTCTTATGGTATGGGGTTGCATGAGTGCGTGTGGCATGGGCAGCTTGCATGTCTGGAAAGGCACCATCTATGCAGAAAAATATATTCAGGTCCTAAAACAACATATGCTCCCATCCAGACGTCATCTCTTTCAGGGAAGACCCTGCATTTTTCAACAAGATAATGCCAGACCACATTCTGCATCAATCACAACATCATGGCTGCATAGGAGAAGGATCCGGGTACTGAAATGGCCAGTCTGCAGTCCAGATCTTTCACCTATAGAGAACATTTGGCGCATCATAAAGAGGAAGGTGCAACAAAGAAGGCCCAAGACGATTGAACAGTTAGAGGCCTGTATTAGACAAGAATGGGAGAGCATTCCTATTTCTAAACTTGAGAAACTGGTCTCCTCGATCCCCAGACGTCTGTTGAGTGTTGTAAGAAGAAGGGGAGATGCCACACAGTGGTGAAAATGGCCTTGTCCCAACTTTTTGGGGATTTGTTGACACCATGAAATTCTAATTCAACTTATTTTTCCCTTTAAAATTGTACATTTTCTCAGTTTAAACTTTTGTTCCATGATTTATGTTCTATTCTGAATAAAATATTAGAAGTTGGCACCTCCACATCATTGCATTCAGTTTTTATTCACTATTTGTATAGTGTCCCAACTTTTTTGGAATCCGGTTTGTACTTGCTGGCAGTGTAACTATCAGGAAAATCTCAGCAGTTCTGGCTTGCACAAATTTAAGGTAAGAAGACACCTTGCTTTGCTAAAGTCTATCTGCACTGTTTTTTCTAGTGGCCACCAAAGTCCAGTAAGAGGGGGAGGGGGTTAGTTGGGTAAATTTTCTAATACCACTCTGAAAAGTAATATTTATTAATCGTTGATGTTTAAAAATATGTAATGTTTGGAAATTAGTGACGTTTAAGAGAGAAAATAATGCATAACAGTCAGGTTAGACTAGTTGTCAAGCACTAGTTCTAAATCCCAGAAGAGAATAAGAAAGGTAAACAGGTTCACGTCACTGCTGTCTAATCCTAGTTTTAAAGCCCTAAAAAAACGAAAGAGATATCCTATTGGTTACAGACCAAATATTTTGTTTCAGGCCAAATTAGTAAGGGGTCACTTACAGTTATCAACACTGCTTATTGGTTATATAAACCAGAGCAAAAGACGAAGACAGCGTGCAAAAATCCATTGGATGGTGTAGTATTCCTCAGTACATGTCACTGAAGTTGTGCTGCAATTGTTGTGTTAACTGTCTCCAAAAGTTATACTAACCATTTGTTGTATATGCTGAGTGGTTGAAACTCTATTTTTTGGTAAACGGACACACCTATGGTGTGGTACCTTGGGCTTTACTAGGGGCACAGTGGAGGAGTAGAATACATGACCATTTTGTTACCTCAGCTAGCTTTAAGATAAAGAGATACTCATTGATCAGTGAGTGGTGTGCCAGTCGGTTTAGCTTGAGAACGGCAAGTGAGGTGACAGATACTAACTATAATACTAACTGTTACACCACCATTATGGGCATAATTAACTAATTTCTTTTGTGGTTTGGTGTTCTGATACATAAGACCATGACATCTCCACTATCAATCATGTGCCAAGAATATCCTGATCTAAACAGAAAAATGGTGTGAGAAGTGGAGTAACCGGACATCCTCACTTACTGTCTCCTAGCAAGAGACTCCTAAATTATAAAAGCCCCCTCTATTCTACCTCCCTGCCTGTCATCTGTCTCCCATTGACCTCCCTGCCACCCCACCACTCCCTGTGTCTATCTTCAGACTCCAGAGCGGCGCGGGGAGCCAGGTAAGTAGATTCAGTGTGAGGGGCCCGGGCATATGGGGGGCATTTTTTTAGTCTTGGATAACCCCTTTAAGGAAGATGGGTTAAACTGCACTGGAGTCTGAAGATAGACACAGTGACCAGTCAGAGGAAGACGAGGGCAGAAGGGAGAATGAAGGGTTAATAGTTGTAACAGTTGCAAAAATTCTGACTCCTCGGCAGGTAATTGCAGAGAAAGAGAGAAAATATTATTGCAACACTTTCTGCGATGATCTGGTGGTGGTGGACTGAAATATTAGGAAGCAAAAATTTAGGCAGCTAAACACTGTGTATATAGTCTTCGGGGGGATCCAGGATGAAATTATAAACATATGAAGGAAGGTATGAGTGTATGGGAAAAATATCAAAAGAAACCAGTTGCAGACTCCTATCCAGTTTTCAGAGTATCAGCCTTGGCAGAATACTGATAAAAAAAATTCTGACGTGTAGTTTAGCAGGGTCTAGTAAATGGACTTTGACACTTGGGGATATTACAGCATTGTTAGCTGATATCATAAGGATAACGATAAGGGAGGATGTGTACGATGGGGCTTTGTTTAATCCTTATTGAACTATTATTTGGAAAGGGAGATGTATTGAGGGAGATGTATCAAGATAGGAGGGACTTTGGGAACATTACATTTTGTTCTGTCAGGAAAAATTTTATTGAGTATATTGAGAAAATGTTGTAAAAATTGAAAGAGAAAGTGGGACAGGAATGGAATGGGACAGGAAATGGACATATTTTATTTTATCAATCTATTACTAAAGGGGTTATCTGGAAAAATATATTGATATCATCAGGATAGGTCATCAATAGCAGATTGGCAGGAGTCTAACTCCCGGGACCCCTGCCGATCAGCTGTTAGAAGAGACTGGCTGCTTAATGAGGGCCACAGCCTCATCTTAGGCCAAAGATGTCACCATACATCAGTCACGGCACTCACCAGAGCTTCAGTGAGCGTCATAGCTCCCTGAAACAGCCATTCAGCGGAGCTCGGATCCCCGCCCATGTGATATTGATGACTTATGTTGAGATCATTATCATTTCCCAGATAACCCCATTAAGAGTTTTCTGTAGAGTTACAGTGGAAGTTGAATAAAGTAGTTGCACTGGACGGCAAACCATGGCCAGAAAGTCAGACCCACATAGTGCATATTTGGAGGCAGATAGTGGAAAGACAGGCAGAGAAGTACATGCTCGAATATAGTTCATGAGTGTCCTCAACCTCTCACACAAATCGCACTTGAAGAGCCTATTTCATGAGTACATTGATGGGTCCTTGTATTTGGATCCTGAAACTGGTATATGTTTCACTGGGTGTACTGCTGTCGTAGCTCTTCAAAATGATGAGCCAGTAGTAGTGGGACAAGGGACCATGCCATCTACCTACTCTTCCCAGGCACTAGAATTGATAGCTGCCTTGATAGCACTACACATGTATTCAGATTGGGCCTTAACTTTGTACACTGACTCAGCTTATGTTGTAACCTAGTGGGATACAAAAATAGGAAAGACTTGGATATGTTATATCTAATGGTTCTCCTGTCCGGCATGCTCCATTAATTAGACAATTGGTTCAAGCTGTCCGCTTACCATCTGCTGCACATACAGGGGAGGGTTAATTATTGTTTAAAAGTTGAAACTCAAACAAGAAATTATTAACCAAAGCTACTAGATTTTGTTTTCAACAGGTGACCGGTAAACAGCCATCCAATCAAGAGGAACCTCTGCCACTGAACCCAGGAGATAACGTTTATGTCCACAACCAGAAAGGTAGGTGGAAGCAGCCAACGTTTCTTGGCCCTTTTGTAGTAATTCTTGCAACACGGACAGCTGTCAAAGTGAGAGAGAGATCAGCATGGATTCATTTAACTCACTGCAGAAAAGTTCCAAAAGATGGAAGGGGCACATTCTCTAATATTGTTATATAATGGACAATAAGCATACATGTAACTTTAATCAGTGATACGCATATTCTCAAGTTTAGGTGTATGCAGATTTAGGAATATTACTAGGTATGATAGACCCTGATAATATTACAGTTGAATTAAGCCATAGCAATTATTTTGAGGAGAAGTTGTGGTATAGATATATGAAACAAGTAGTTAGCAATACATTGTGTTATGTTTGTGCTGTTTTGCCTCATGCGGCAGAAGAACAACTGATGTGGTCAGAAGTGAAAAGTCACATGGACACTCAATGTCCATTACACATGGCTTTTTGCAAATTAGGAGGGCAAATTCAATCATCTGATATTACAGTAGAAGACTTTTGGGTAAATTCCACTATCAAGAAGGGAATAAAGTATCTTATGCTAAGATGTCTGCGTTTAGAGACCCACAAACTCCTATTTACAAGTGTATGAATGACAGTGAAAATTGTAGGCACAGAACTATGTTACTAGTTTCCTTATGTTAGCAGTTTGGCTTGTGCAGACGAGACTCTTTGGAACTTCCAATACTAGTTTTGTAAGGCTTGTTTCACTTTTGTGGTATGCAGATCTAGCAGGCACTCCGGCCGAGAGCAGCCTCCGGGTCTGTGAATACCATGCGCTACAGTGTGCTGCCCAGATACCGTCCGCCCCATTCACTATAATAGAGGCCGGCGCTTTACTGCATATTTGCCTGGTAATGGCTGAATCTCTGCCAGTCCCCATATAGTTAATGGGGCTGAACAGTATCTCGGCAGCACACAGCAGCGCCCGGTATTCATGGATCCGTCAGGCTGTTCCCGGTCAGAACAGCCTGCCGGATTAGGTTACCACAAATCTGAAATGGGTCTGAATGATACCAACCAATGTAAAGACGTATAGAGAGATTTTGTAACATCAATAACTTGGAGTGAAGATCCAGAAGAGAAAAGTCTCAAATGTCACGAAAAAGAAGGAATTTGATGTATGTTATTGTAATGATGGGAAAGGACAAAGGTTGGGGAAAAAAATCGGTTACATGTGAGAAATACTTGATTGAAGAGACTGCTGTACTGAGGGATGTACATTGACAATGTGGTAGTATGGTAGTCTGGTCAGACGTGTGGTGAATGGTAAAAGTTAATCCACCGTCTGTTGGTAATCCCTAAACATGTCTGGGTTCCAGGTGAGCGTGTATGAATAAAGAGAAAATAAAGTCCATATTAACCTCCAAAGGAGATTCCAAATGCCTTTAAAATCTTTTCAAAAGCTGAAATCTTCTTTGCAAGTTGTCTGACTTCTGGAGTAAAAACAGCAGCAAATGCAAAATAGATCCAGCAGAACAGGTACTAGATATTAAAGTTAATAAATATCACAGATGAAACTTTGAATACCAGCAAAGAGGAGCTCAGAGGTCTGATACTAATAGCCGTGAAGAACCAATATGATTCTCGTTTCTCAAGCAGTTATTGGAGACTCTTGCTGTACCTTTATCCCAGCTAATGATGATGAGTAAAATGAGAACCTTGATAAGGCCATGGAGCACCTCCATTCATTGAAAAGGCAGATGATTGATGAGGCTGGAGTCACAGGTGACTGGTTCTCAGAGTGGTCCTTGAAATCTTTCAACTTGGTTCATGCCACTACTGAAGAGTGTCACGTTTGCATCTGCTCCAGTATTATTACTATGTCGTGTAGGCTTGTTGTTGTTCTCATGCAGCAAAAGACTATTCTTAAAAGCCACCATTATGCTCGCCTACGCACCTGTTGCTAGCCAAGAAGTCAAGGATTAGGTGTGTGAACTTTGTTGATTGGACGAAGAGAACATCATATATTGAAGTGCAATGTGAGAGATATTTTGTGTGCTGTATGAATGTCAGTATCTGTGGTGGGAAAGCCAACAACAGGGGGCAATGAAAGAGAAATTAACACATATATATTATATCGCTGCCTGTTATGTCAGATATTACATTCCAAAGGTGGGGCTGGCACTCACTTGGGTGAGGGGCTAAAAATTTGACTGGTCAGGACAAAGCAGGTTTTGTAATAGATATCAGATGTTGGCTATATATTAACCACGAGGTGATCATGCACAGTTCATGTATGATGTTATCTAATGGGGTAGCATAGAGAGTTGAACTCATCTAATGAACATTAGACATGTATGTATAGTTTAGGATGAACATATATATAAGTTGAATGGAGGCTTTTCCCCCTTCAAGCATTTTCCTTTGTGTCTTGAAAGTGTTAATGCCAAAACTTTAATCTTCTTCTGGTGAAGACATTCCTTTGTTGATTTAGATGTATGGTTTGGGTCATTGTCATGCTGAAAGATGAAGTTCCTCTTCATGTTCAGCTTTCTAGCAGTAGCCTGAAGGTTTTGTGCCAATATTGACTGGTATTTGGAACTGTTCATAATTCCCTCTAGCTTAACTAAGGCCCCAGTTCCAGCTGAAGAAAAACGGCCCCAAAGCTTGTTGCTGCCACCATTATGCTTCACTGTGGGTATGGTGTTCTTTTCGTAATGTGCAGTGTTGTTTTTGCGCCAAACATATCTTTTGGAATTATGGCCAAAAAGTTCAACCTTGGTTTCATCAGACCATAACACCTTTTCCCACATGCTTTTGGGAGACTTCAGATGTGTTTTTGCAAAATGTAGTGTCACGGCGCCGTCTAGGAGGCGGGCACGTCCAGAGCGCGCGCGCATCCTCAGCGCCTCCAGCGTTGCCCGCGCTCCTGATAATACTATGCGCGCCCCTCGTGCATCTATGTGCATTCATGCAAATGGTTTTAGGGCTGAGCACCGAGCTGATCACTCGGCTGTGTAGTCTGTGTGGAGTCATGTGACGCTGGCCACGTCACATGACCCCTCTGGCTCCCTATTTAAACATGTAGTCTGCTGGCCACAGATTGCCTGTTATTTAGGTTCCACCTGCGATTTTGTCTTTCCTGGAGTACTTACCTCCTGCTGAATTCCTGACGATCCTCTGCCTGCTCCTTGTGTACTTTGCTGCTCTCCTGGTATTCTGACCCCGCCTTCCTCCTGACGATGCTCTGCTTACTCCTTTGGTACTTCACGGCTCTCCTGGTATTTATGACCCCGGCTTCTCCCGACTATTCTCTGCTTGCTCCATTTGTATTTCGTAGCTTTCCTGGTATTGACTCGGTCTGTTCACGTTCTGTTGTTTGTCTGTCTGTCGTCCCTGCACTTATTCCAAGCTAGGGATTGCCGTCCAGTTGTCCCCTGTCATTAGGACTTGCGAGGTAAGTAGGCAGGGCCACGGGTGAGCGTGGAGCGCAGTAGTCACTTCCCTCCCCCCTGTGTGTATGTGTACGCGACCGTTACATGTAGCCTGGCTTGGATGTTTTTCTTCATAAGAAAAGGCTTTCGTCTTGCCACTCTATGCCATAGCCCAGACATATGAAGAATACTTGTCACATGTACCACACAGCCATTACTTGTCAGATATTACTGCAGCTCCTTTAATGTTGCTGTAGGCCTCTTGGTAGCCTCCCAGACCAGTTTTCTTCTCGTCTTTTCATCAATTTTGGAGGGACGTCCAGTTCTTGGTAATGTCACTGTTGTGCCATATTTTATCCACTTGATGATGACTGTCTTCACTGTGTTCCATGGTATATCTAATGCCTTGGAAATTCTTTTGTACCCTTCTCCTGACTGATACCTTTTAACAATGAGATCCCTCTGATGCTTTGGAAGCTCTCTGTGGACCATGGCTTTTGCTGTGGGATGCGACTAAGAAAATTTCAGGAAAGACCAACTAGAGAAGCTGAACTTTATTTGGGGTTAATCAAAGGCACGTTAAATGATGGCAGGTGTATGCTGACTCCTATTTAACATGATTTTGAATGTGATTGCTTAATTCTGAAAACAGCTACATCCCCAGGTATAAGTGTGCACACTTATGCAACCACATTATTTTAGTTTTTTTTAGTTTTCTTACCTCCACCTAAAAGATTTCAGTTTGTTTTTCAACTGAGTACAGTTTATAGGTCACATTAAAGGTGGAAAAAGTTCTGAAATGATTTATCTTTGTCTGATTTATCTTTGCACAGAAACCTGACATTTTAACAGGGGTGTGTAGATTTTTTATATCCACTGTAATTCTTCCTGGACTGCATCTCCTGTTAGAGGTACCCTACAACAACGGTCCAGGCAATCAGAGCTCAGCTTTCATTTGACTAGAGCAGTTTAATAGAAGGAAAACTGAGCTCTGATTGTTTGTTATAGGCATGACAACACCACCTAGAGACGGACTTCAATGTAATTCAAGTACATATACACACAGTGAGTGAGCTGTTAATAGCAATAATTCCACCATTATTCCTATTCAATTAGTCCATGGATGTCATGTGATCTTTTTAACTGAATGCCAACAGTCAAACGGTGTGTTTGTCTGTGTGTTGGCGGATGAACGGACTACAGATGAAAACATTATTTTCTATCTGAAACAATGCCATGTCCAAACAGACAGTTAACAGAAGAAGAACAAGATAATACTAAAAGCCACAAAGGCAATTATGGCAGAAGAGCATGGTGGCTGAGTGGTTAGCACTGGTGCCTGGGTTCCTAGGTTCAGACCCAACGAAGGACAACACCTGCGTAGAGTGTAAATGTTCTCCCCGTGTTTGTGTGAGTTTCCTGTAACACTCTGTTACAGAATCAGGATTAGATCTGATGGTCAGCCATGTGGTATTAGGTAGACATCTTGTGTTCTCATCTCAGAAAGGAATTTAAAGTGGAGGGATAACTTGGGTAGGGAATAATCATGATATACTATAGCTAATAAAATAGAGATTCTTAAGTAATCGATTAAAAGGGTCATGATGTAATGGTGGGCTAGGATAAATCTACTTGACTATTGAAACTGAAGAAGGCCATTATCCTGTTTATGATCATGTTCAATCCTTGGTGTTGTATAGGTGATAAATGAAGGGGCCCACTTTTGGTTTTATGTCTCAGATGGCTCCTTGGAAAGAAAAATGGAGATTGGTAGTAAAATTGGAGTGGATTAATGGAAGGCCCAAGGAATAAATTATTTCCGCATGAAGTCTAATTAGAAGTCGTTGTAGGTGTAGCTGGATCAGTGGTTACGTATAATAATGATGTAATCTGTGTGAGTAATATTGAAGCTTATGGACTGCAGCATACTGCAGAAAACCTGAATTATAATACTTATTATTCCTTTGTTCTCAGGGTTAATTACTATGTCTGGGTATTTTAAGCAGGTACTGACTTTTGCCCTTGCTGCTTCACATGTTCATCTTTATGCCATAATCTGCAGGACTTTTATATTGAATTAATGAAATGAGGCCACAACAAACTGAAGTAGAATTTCAGCAGGTGTAATGTGAAACTTGCAGAACATGACACCTGAATAAGGGGCAACCTATGAGCAACACGCAGATGGGGGTCCACATCTCCAGGGAGGATTATCATCCTGTAAATGCTTCCACATTTTATATTTTAATGTTTCATGAAAAATTAAACAAATGACCATCAAGAGTTTCGTAGAGGCAATTGTATTTTTTTGCACAATAGGTATAAAGGGGGCAAAGTGGTGACACACAGGTAAGAGTGATGGTATATAAAAGGAAAGAGTGGTGGCATATTAGGGGACAGAGTTTTCTAGAGCCCGTTTGCACACAACAGGTTTGATTCCTAGTCTGATATATGTATTCAGTTGTCACATGAAACCCCTTTATTTTAAAGTAACTAAAATGCATAAAATAGGCCAAAAAGAGATTTATCAGCACTTGACTTGTATCAATCCAACACCACAATTACCAAGTATTCAACTCAGGCACATCCAATCCATCAGTGGTGCTCAATGTAGTAGTTCCAAGCCAAGTAAAAATCCATATAAATGTTCAAGTGTGCCTAAATAATGCTAAATTAAGAGAAAAAACTATTTATAACAATGAACACAATACACAAGAAGAAAAGCCAACAATGGCATGCTGCAGTCACTTTTGTCCACAGAATGTAACCAAAGAGGCTTGCTTGTTCACTAGACTAGCTTTACCTATGCTATCATGCTGGCGTGAGAACAAAGTTACCATCGATCACCTTAAAGGCAGTAGAATATTTAAAGGAGTTGTCCAGCTTTAAAACAATGTTTGACAGCCCCCCTCTCTCTGCCGGACCTGTGGAGGAAAGCACACTTATCTTCTCCCTACCGCCTGGTTCTGGCTCATTCATTTTGCTGTGTTTCTTAAATTCCGGAGTGGACAGAGGTTACATGTGCTGCTGCAGCCAATGATTGGCTGAAGCGGTGACGTGTCCTTTAAGCAGCCCAATTACATGCCACTTTGGTCACGTCAATGCTGCAGCCAGTCATTGGCTGCAGCAGTACATGTGACCCATGTCCACTTGCAACTTGATAAGCAGGGAACAGGATTGAGGCAAACTGAAGGTGTCAGAACCGAGTGGCGGGGAGCAGTTAAGTATGCTTCCCTCCACAGATATGGCAGGGGGGGGGGGGGGGGGATACGGGGACGGTGACAATTGTTTCAAAATTAGAGAATCCTTAGTAATTTTCCTCCCCAAAAACTCTTTTAAAGGGGCTGTGCCACAAAAAAAATTCTAAATTTTTCAAACCAGCACCTGGATCTCAATGCTTTTGTAATTGTATGTAATTAATAATTTTGTACAGTTGCTGAGCTATTCAACAAAATGTATCTGTATAGCGCCACCTGTTGTTTGTTCTTTTCCTTATTTCTTGTCCACCTCACTGAGGTGGTCACACATCCTCAGTTTAAATCTTCAACTGTCACTGTCTGTCAAAAGGTTCAGGTTCACCAACTGTAAACTGAATTGCTTTGTACTAAAATATATGTATGAATGTCTGCTGAAAGCATTATTTATATTTAATAATGACTCATAAAAATGTCATAACTGAAGCTGTTAACAGTTATTCTGTTATTACATTCACCGCAGGTCTGCTTCCTGGACCACTGAAAGTAAACATTTTTATGGGCAGAAATCAGCCATAACCAGAGGGACAAATACACAACTCAAGAATCCCAGATACATGTATGCCTTGTTCATCACTTTTTCTCTGATCATAGGCTAGGGGCGCAGATTATACTGTATAAATGTGGTTTGCAGAAGAATTTGCGTAATCCACAAAAAAGTACAGTAAAATGTTAGTGAATCTGTTGGTTAGGGGCAGTCCGGTCTTGGGCGAAAACCAGACAATGCTCAGGAACTTCCTGCAGTAAAGAAGTGGTAAGACCTTACTTGGCAGATCCTGTGCGGCTGCTCTAGTTCTCCCAGTAGGATGTCACGTCAACAACACATCACCGCTACAGCCAATCACTGTCCTCTTCGGGTGCACCGCTGAGGTCAGTGATAGGCTGCAGCAGTCACTGCTGCAGTCAGGTAAACAGAGCCCAAACAGGAGAACCAGTGGTGGCGCGGGATCTGTCAGATAAGTACTTACCTGTTCTTTATTGCAGGCAGACTCCTTGTCGACTGCCTGGACGGTGGGCAAATATCTCTGCACAGATGTTTTAAAACATCCGTGTAGATACTGCAGTTGTGTATCGTCGGTGACAGCAGGGCTCCCCGTAGAGAAGGCAGTGACCGTTTTTCAACGCATTCCCTACATTCCCCATCGATCTATACACAACAATTAGTGCTGTATATAGAGATCAGGGAGCAGTAATGCCGCTTACCGCTCCAAAGCCAGTCGTTGTGTAGGAGTCTGCCGGGACAACCTCTCCAAGGGCTGTATTCCCCCTGTAATTGGGGTTACTATGTCAGCCCCAGTTACAGGAGAAATCAGCAGTAAAAAAAATGTTATGTTAAAGAGGACCTTTCACCTAAAAAAAAAATGTAAACTAAGACCATAGCGTTACTTACATGCCCCCATGATTTCTTGATCGTTAATTCTTTTTTCATTCTGTGCCCCCGTTTGTCCGCTATGCCCCCCGGAATACTTCCCGCCGTCTATGCTAATGAGCCAGCCTCAAATGGGCTGGCTTTAAAAGTTCTCCCCAGCGTGCCTTCCATCTTCTCCCTGGCACGGAGCGCATCCAATCCTCCGCTCTTAGCCAGGGAGAAGACGCTCCAGTTCTCGCGAGACTTCAGAGAACTGGTTCTCTGAAGTCTCGCGAGAACTGGAGCGTCTTCTCCCTGGCTAAGAGCGGAGCGCGCTGATTGGATGCGCTCCGTGCCAGGGAGAAGATGGAAGGCACGCCGGGGAGAACTTTCAAAGCCAGCCCATTTGAGGCTGGCTCATTAGCATAGACGGCGGGAAGTATTCCGGGGGGCATAGCGGACAAACGGGGGCACAGAATGAAAAAAGAATTAACGACCAAGAAATCATGGGGGCATGTAAGTAACGCTATGGTCTTAGTTTACATTTTTTTTTTTGGTGAAAGGTCCTCTTTAAATGTCCCTCAAAGGTCTTGTATGACCTTATGGGGAGCACAAAGTGTAAAATAAAAAATAATAAGGAAAAAATACACCACCACCCACCACAGTGCAGCTTTTAGCCCCACCCGCTGCAGCCATGTCCCACACATCCCATATATCAAAAGGAATGTCACGGAAAGGGGACATGCTAAATATTTTAATTGCACATTGTGCTGTTAACATAAAAATTGTGAAAAACAGACTATTATCCTTTTTTCCTTTTCCTTTACTAAAATAAAAATGGCATAAAATTATTTACATATCCAAATGGAAAAAAAAATATGGCTTTCAAAAGCGTATTTACTTAAAAAATGGAAAAATGGTCAGGAAAGGGGGTAAATGGTCCAATCTTGAACTGGTTAACAAATGCCATAAACTCATCATGTAAAACAATATGCCACAGATTTGCACTGCGGATTTCATTTACTGCAATGCCATGAGTGAAATCCGCAGCTAAATTCTGCACCAAAATCAGAAATAAAATCTGCATTTTATTGCAGATTTTGCTATGGATTTTTTTGTCTAGCATAAGATGTGCGAGTCTAGTCTAATAGGAACTGTATATACTCAGTATGTCAAGAACTGAAATTTTATAAAGTGATTCCTCAAATCTCAGCGAATTGTCCTACTGATAGACTAGCAATAGTTTGAAAAACATGATAAGCATTTCAGCTAAAAATATAAAAAAAACTTAAGGTATACATACCCCAGGGATACAAGATAAAAATGGCTTGATGTAGATGTTTGAGTTATAGACTTTAAGATCATGGTCTCCAAATCCCCGAGTCACCCCAATGGTGGCCATAACTCTAGCCTGGTGGAATAACAATAAGTAGTTAGCACTGCTGTGTAATATACCTACAGTATAAATACTACTGCATTAGGTTGTGACAGCCATTATGCCTCAATCTGTTTGAAGATCATCTTTTCTCTTAGGACAGTCCGACAAAAACCAGGACTGTTAGGAGGTATACATTTCCCAGCACCAGTGCTTGCATCTGTGTACACTAAACTAATTTTGTATGCTAAAATATTATATTTTACATTGTGATTATTTTTCTACCATTATATTGACCTTGCTTGCAATAAGTCATCTATATCCCATGCTTTGAGCCCCATTCTGGAATTAGGTAGTAATGTAAACAGTGCTAAAGAAGGCAAGCACAGGGTGAAGCTCCTCTTTTGTTTGTAATTTGTAAGAAGGTTGGAAACTCCTCCAAAAAGAAATCGCGTATCCATTACAGCTAACCTGCTAAGATGGCTTGCCGTTTGACCCTGTTGCCACTCCACCTAAGTTGCACTGTTGAACTGTTATGTGACATGCTAAATAACTCAGGAGTCCATAGAAATGAAAGGAGGGTTCCTGCACATGCGCAGTGCGCCCTCCACAACTTTCAGGGATCCGTTCTTGATGTAGGTGCAGGTCCCAGCAGTGGGACCTGCACCTATCAGACAATGGGGTCATATCTTAGTGATATGCCCCCATTGTCTGAGATGGGAATACCCGTTTTTGGAGCACATTTTTCAGGTAGGGCCGGAGAACCACTTTAAGGGTTGCCAAAATCTTTTGGAAATAACAATGGCTATGTTCAATTTATAATAAATTATCATTGTGTTTTTGTTTGGTTTAATAGGTTAGCAGTGGTTCCAGTCGAGTCATTAGCTGAACACAAACCTTTTTGCCTTCTCCATAAATAAGTGGGAACTTCATGTCATCTTCTTCAATAGTTTTATAAGCCCTGTCAAGAAAAAATGAGCGTGTACATTGCTTATTTAAAATATATGTTTCTTACTTAAAGAGGTTGTGCAACTTTGGGGGAGAGGGGTTTGTCAAACCACCCCTACTGGGCAGACCTGTGATGGGAAGCATACTTACCTGCTTCTCGACTATGGCTCCCGGCTCCTTGGCCTCGGTCGTGCCACTGTGTTCTCGCTGCAGCCAATCACTGGCCACAGTGTTGACCATGCATGATGAAAAATGGTCAAATGACACAAAGAAAGGTCACTGCTGTGGCCAGCGACTGGCTGCAATGTCGTCAAACATGAGTTTTACATCCATGGAGTGCAGCAGAGAAGCCGAGGTTGAGGCAAAAAGCAGCCGGGAGACAGCTCTGTGAAGCAGGTAAGTATGCCTCCCTTTGCCCAGGAGGGAAGGTATGCCAACACCCCCGCCCCAAAGCTGCAGAACCCCTATAATGTGCACCCAAACTACACACTTCCTAAGTTAGGCTTTTGTAAGGTGAAAAAAATGCTGTGTCCTTAAATGGGTTGTCTCACTTCAGCAAGTGGCATTTATCATGTAGAGAAAATTAATGTAAGGCACTTACTAATGTATTGTGATTGTCCATATTTCCTCCTTTGTTGGCTGGATTCATTTTTCCATTACATTATACACTGCTTGTTTCCATGGTTATAGACCACCCTGCAATCCATCAGTGGTGGTCGTCCGTGCACAATATAGGAAAAAGGACCAGCCTATGTACGCTCCCACAGTCCTGGCCACCAGAGAGGCCAACATTTCTTTCCTGTAGTGTGCAAGCACGACCACCACTGATGAATTGCAGGGTGGTCTGTAACCATGGAAACGAGCAGTGTATAATGTAATGGAAAAATGAATCCAGCCAGCAAAGGAGGAAATATGGATAATACCAATACATTAGTAAGTGGCTTGTATTAACTTTGTCTACATGATAGATGCCACTTGCTGAAGTGAGACAACCCCTTTAACACTCAAACTAAGTGCATCCTACAGGTGTTAAACCAACAAGAGCTCTTATCCTGGCAGGAGGCGGTTTATGTATACAGTAAATTGTGTTTTTCTATTCACCAACCATAAATTTCCTGATGTGAAAAAATGATGATGATCTTTATAGCAAACTGATAAAGTACCGCATAAATCTTAAGATGAAATGAGACCTTGAAGCACAATGTAAAGTAGTAAAGAAAGTTATTAGTTATGTTGTAATAAAGGTACTGAAAGAAACAACCGTTCTCTACAGTTTTAACAAGAAAATTCTGTTTCCTGTTCACCCCTCGCAACAGCCCCCCAAGAGGTTAATCCCCTGGTTACTGCTACTGTAGGACAGGTGACCAGAATACAGATTAATTATAGATGCCTCCAGGTCACGCTCCCCTTGTGTCTTTTTGTCCTATCGGCTCTGGGGACAGGTGGCCTTGTTTTTGTTCCTTTGCTATCACTACCCAGTCATATTCTGCCATGTACTGCTTTTTTAGAGCTGATGGGGTTAGCAGTGATGTGGTATGTCTGTTGTGCTGCTTTCTTATTTCTGAACGTAGTATGGCAGGTTTCCAGGAGAAGAGTTTCTCCTAAATCTTGGTCGCTTTGTGGCCATCTTGGTTGTAGCAAGTCCTTCAGCAGTTTGGAGGATGGTTGGTTATATTTTTTAGTCTGTCGTTCTGGTTCTGTTTAGCCTGTGATCTAAGGCCACTTGTGGGTTTATGTTGGTTCAGCGGTTGCGGTAGCCATTTTGTTAGAGTCTTTTCTCTACTGTTGGGAAGCTGTAGTGAATGTTCTTGGCAGAGCTTGTGCTTCTTCCCCTCCCCTTAGGCCTCTTGCACACGACCGTATGTATTTTGCGATCCGCAAGAAACGGATCTGCAAAAAAAATAATGGATGAAATCCGTGTGCATTCTGTATTTTGCGGAACGGAACAGCTGGCCCTTCATAGAAGAACAGTACTATCCTTGTCCGTAATGACAATAATAGGACATGTTCTTTTTTTGGGCGTAACAGAAATAAGGACATACGGAAACGGAATGCACACGGAGTAACTGAAGTGAATGGTTACACATACGGCCCGCAAAAAAAAGGAACAGACACAGAGAGAAAATGCGTTTGTTTGAAAGAGGCCTTAGGGTTTTGGTTTTCCTGCAGTGTTTTCTGTTTGCCTCTTTATTGTAAGTGCTTTTTAGCTGCTATCATTCCTGGTATTGTTTTTTTTTTTAAGCCAAACTTTTCTTTACGGGTGTCCAACCGGGAATCTGAAGGTGATTGAGGATAAAGTAACAGAAGTGGAAGGTCTCTTCTAAAAGAAGACATCTTGTATGTTCAAACTGTGACATTCTACTTCCTGATGGTTGTGGTGGGAGACTATGCAGAGACTGCCACCAGACAGACAGTCTCAAGAAATATTAATGAGGAGATTTCTCTCCTGTCTCTTTTGGTGGAAGATCTGTATCCGTTAGATGTCGGTCATTGTTTATCAAAACAATGAACCAGTTCCTTCAGAAGGTCTGAAAATGTTTTTGTGATGTTTGTACGAATCAACAAGGGCGTAACAGCGTCCAAACTCACCTTGGTCAGATGACTAAGGCTACTTTCACACTAGCGTTCGGGCGGATCCGTTCTGAACGGATCCGCTCATAATAATGCAGACGGAGGCTCCGTTCAGAACGGATCCGTCTGCATTATTTTTAGCATAGAACAGCTAAGTGTGAAAATAGCCTAGTACGGATCCGTCCAGACTTTCAATGTAAAGTCAATGGGGGACGGATCCGCTTGAAGATTGAGCCACATTGTGGCATCTTCAAACGGATCCGTCCCCATTGACTTACATTGAAAGTCTGGACGGATCCGCACGGATCCGCACGCCTCCGCACGGCCAGGCGGACACCCGAACGCTGCAAGCAGCGTTCAGCTGTCCGCCTGTCCGTGCGGAGGCGAGCGGAGCGGAGGCTGAACGCCACCAGACTGATGCAGTCTGAGCGGATCCGCCTCCATTCAGACTGCATCAGGGCTGGACGGCTGCGTTCGGGTCCGCTCGTGAGCCCCTTCAAACGGAGCTCACGAGCGGACCAGCGAACGCTAGTGTGAAAGCAGCCTAAGAGAGACTATAACTTTCTGTTATATCCAAGCTGGGAAGAGTCCTCCAGATTATATTCATGCACTGTATCTCACCCTTCCCTGCTGTGTCGGATGGGCAGGAAAGACTGAATTATACCTGTGCTACGCTTTCCTGTAGTCCAAGCAGCAGCACAGGTTTGATTCCTCCCATTAACGTTGTTTTTTTCTGCATTTCCGTATTCTTTTTTTCATTGACACAAGGGGGTTGTGGCCCGGGGGAGTCTTATGTTACCTGTAAATAATTTGAATTCTGAACACCTGTCCTACCAGTAGCCCAGGGATTAACCCCTTGCTGTGCTGCTGCTTGGACTACAGGAAAGAAAAATAGCGTAACTATAATTCAGTCTGTCGTCTAAACCATGCCTTTGGCCGAAATATAGTTTTCTGTATATATTCCTGGAGCCCACTTTACAAATCAAAGAGGGTAATTTATTATCAGATATATGCCAAATTTTGGCTATGTGACGCAGATTGCAGCGCAAAGATTAACTGCGTCACAATCTGTAACTTTTCCCTGCTCACGCCAGGTTTCAAAAAGCGGCCTGGTGTGGGGGAAGGGGGCGGGCCACCAGGCCCGTCTTATTTTTTTATTTTCTTTACCTGCTTTAGGCATAGAAAATGTTCTAAATCTACGCCAGCAAGGAAGCTGGCATAGATTTAGACAGGCAGGGATACGCCAAAGTTATGTAGACGCTGGCATCTCTTCATAACTTTAGTGGATCCACTGCCAGCACAGGGGTCATTAAAACGGGTGTCTAAAACACTGGTCTTAATAAATGGTCCCCTATGTCTGTGTACAAGGATTCTCCCACTTCTGCTGTCCTTGTCAATCATTTATTATTAGGTGACTCTCCACCTCAGAGCAGTGACATGCTTTATTCCTACATCTGAAAAGGTCTGGTCTACAAACTGGTTATGTACATCTACAGTACATTTTTACTTTCTGTTTGTGCCAGTTCTACTTGTGGGAGTTGTATTCTACTTGTTCCCCTCTCAATAGGTAAGGCATGGTTCCATACAAAAACAAAACATGGGCTACTATAAATTGGAATAAGACAACAAACCACATGGCTATACAAGTTTTACACACAACATGTGCACTCCATGGCGTTGGCGACCTCTTCAGAGAAATAGCTTTGATAGACTGCACCAGAAGTACAGACTAGGGACATTTAGAGTGTAATCTAGGGAGAGTTAAAGGGGTATTGCGATTGTATCAAAAGTTATTTCCATGTACAGCTGAGACAATCTCGAGAACAGGAACCCATACCCTGTGGGGCTCCACAAAATGAATGGAACAGCAGGTCGAGCATGCGCACTGTCACTCCATTCATTTCTAAGGGAGTTCTGGAAGTAGCTGAGCACCAGCTGTAAGACCCCCCCCCACCTTCTGTAGATAGGGGATAACTTGATACAACCAGAATATACCTTTAATTGGGCCATACTATCATTTTATGCTGCCTAGAACAGGCCAAAAGTTTGTGGATGCAACTAACAGCACCAGCAGAATCACGATAAGACCATTTTTATTTTGTATCTGAGATATGCTTCAAGTTTGCTTCCATTTTGTATCTTAGATATGCATCATTTTCCACTAACCTGGTAATGCAAAAAGGGACCTACTTGTTAGAAGCAATCTGCCATTGTTTGCACAATGGGCATGTCTTTAGTACATTATTTCAAAGTTATACTATATATACCCTGATGGAGTCTACTTTTAATCAGATTGTAAAAATGGGATAGGACTGGGTACAATGTTATATTTACATTATTTTGTTAACTTATACATCATAATTACCAGCCTGTCATTGTGTGGTCACGATACAACATTCTTTTCTTAAGTTCTTTCTGTTGAATCCTTCGTGGGAACTCAAGGCAAGTAAACTCATTACCCAGCAGTTCTGGCTTCAAAGAGGCCTAAAAGATAATTCACGATTGACAAAGTATTAATCACTTCTTTATATATGTTTATATATAATTCTGTTATAAAATAATAACTTTTATTAATGGTTCCTATCAACAAGGTGACTGTCAAGGTACTAATTTATTCAGCTCATGGTATATCAGCAGTAATAAGTCAGGGAGAGCAACTGGACTTGTATTTTCTCTTCTTTCTTGAAGATGTTTCACTAGTCATCCAACTGGCTCGCAACTTCATCTTTAAGGGAGTTCTGGAAGTAGCTGAGCACCAGCTGTAAGACCCCCCCCCCCCCCACCACCACCACCTTCTGTAGATAGGGAATAACTTGCTACAACTAGAATACACCTTTAGTGGGCCATACTAAGCTTTTATGCTGCCTAGAACAGGCCAAAGGTTTGTGGATGTCACTAACAGCACCAGCAGAATCATGGTAAGACCTTTTCATTTTGTATCTGAGATATGCTTCAAATTTGCTTCATTTTGTAACTGAGATAGTCATCATTTTCCACTAACCTGGTAATGCAAAATGAGACCTACTTGTTAGATGCAATGTGCCATTGTTTGCACAATGGGTATGTCTTTAGTACATCAACAAGGTGACTGTCAAGGTTCTCATTTATCCAGGTCATGGTATATCAGCAATAATAAGTCAGAGAGAGCAACTCTTGAAGATGTTTCACTAGTCATCCAACTGGCTCTAAACTTCTAATTTTTTTTCTATTTGATTGGCTTGTTTGAGATATCTCCGGCATTAAAAACTGGTGACTTGTGCTTCAGGGATGGAGGTAAGATGTTGATTGCATTTGCATGAGTCACCAGTATTTAATGCTAGAGATTTCTCATACAAACTAATCTAATTCAGAAAGCCATTACTAGCAAAATGTCTTCAAGAAATAAAAAAATAAAAAAAGATACCAGTTCAGTTGCTCTGACCTACTACTAATAATTCAACAAGAGTACTTTAAAAAGCACTAAAGAGGGACTGGTCTTTGAAAAGTCAAGCAGTGGCCTAAAGGCCACTATTGGGTCAATCCTTAGTACCTGCAATGGTGGTGGGGCCGGGATTCCTACCTTCTTGGCACGGAATGGTATTGTTGCCACTGCAGGGGCAATGGCAGGGATTTTCCCATATAGAACTGGTAAAGTGGCGACCAGCTGCCTTCTTCTTGGCGGGTCCGGCTGCCGGGTCTACTGTGTCCCTCCACACAGTCTGAGGCATGCTTGCTGGTAAGGCCTCTGCCTCTAGAGCTCTTGCACACACTCTCTCCAACTCTTAAAGGGCGAGCACATTTAGGGTACCTACCGCTGTGGGAAAGTGATTGATTATAGGTTCCTCAGCCTGTTAGTTCCTGTGAAAGTGTGCTGTATTTGTTTATCTGCTTCTGTTTGTTCCGCTGCCTGTTTTCACTCTGACCCTTTGCTACCTGACCTGCGCCTGACCGCTGTATTGACCATTCGCTGCCTGCACTGACCTTGGACCGTTTACTGTTTAGCACATACTCTGCCTGTCCTGACCTCAGCCTGTCGCTGACTACATTTTTGCCTGACCCCTCAGTGCCCTGCACTATTGTCTATGACCACTGTTTTTCAGCTGTTAACCACAGAGAGACTACTCCAGGAGATAGCGGCCTGATGGTTCCTCTGCAGCGAAGTCCAGATCCCTGTACAGGGGTTTAAGGTAAAATACCAGGGGAATGCCAGGATAAAACCCTTAGGATTAGCCCACAGTGGTCCCACACCCATTGCCATAACAATAACTGATGTTTAAAGAAACAGTACTTGGCACAATCAGCTAAGTGCATGAGAGGCTTTACTATTAGAAAGAGACATACTACCCCAAAAAAACTTGTTTTTCACAGGATTGTCCGACAAAACAAATCTCAAAGGGGCAAGCCTCTTTGTAGGAGGACTGTGGTGGATTGAGTCCTGCTGATGAGGCTTCAAAAATTGGGAACATATTTATCAAAGGAAAGCAAAAATTATGCAGCTCTCTGAAGCAAAACATCTGGTTGCCGTTTCCATTTTTAGCTGGCCCCTCTAAAATATGAACTCATGGGCAGCACATCCACTTTTCACTTACATTCATTCTGGAAAGCCTCCCTGCAAAACCAGCGGTGGTAATAAAAATGATGTTTGAATTGCAGTGGCAAAATGGTAGGAAAAGCCATATGTGAACATGTTCTAACAGGGCATGCTGGGAATTTTACCACAGGAACACTGTGAAAGTCACTAGTTCCCAGCGCTGTTTCACAACGTACAATAGGCTCATATGACTATTTTTGGAACCTGATTTGTCAGGGATGTTGTGGTTTTGCAGTAGTGTTTGTAATAGTAAGAAGCACGTATTGCATTATTATTTCGGGAAATGTCCTCGCCATTCTAGTCATAAATACCGTACATTAGAAGTTGTAAGGAACAAAAATGTGCACACACAGGAAATATCACCAGTGAGAAGATACGGAATATGAGTAAATGAGAGCATTATGTTCTTACTAGCAGTTGCAGCCTCTGCCTTTCTGTTTCCGGAGTAAACTCATGTGACATCTCAATGGTTTTCCCCTGTCGGATGATTATGGCCCTGGAAATACACGTCGAAATATAAACAATATAGAAACAGAAGGCACATCATCTTACAATAAGGCCTCATTCACACAGACGTGGATTTTCACGGATGAAAACCGGTCCTGCTGAGTGCACGAGCGGTTAGTATGATACTGTGCGCTTTGTGCTGCCGCTGCTGTACAGTAATAGCTCATACGAGTGTATTACTGTACAGTGGTGGCGGCACGAAGCGACCGGGGTCATAGCAACCAATGATGCCCTGCGCTCATGCACTCAGCAGGACAGGTTTTCACTGTGAAAATCCGCGTATGTGTGAATGAGGCCTAAGGGTGGGTTCTGACGTGGCAGTTTTTTTCAATGTAGGTTTTGCAGCAAATCTGCACGTTACAAATTTGCTACGAATTTCATCCTTCTGCAATGAAATCAGTGGTGTGAGTCTACAACAGAGGTCAGCAACCTTCGGCACTCCAGCTGTTGTGAAACTACAATTCCCAGCATGCTCTATTCATTTCTATGAGAGTTCTTAGAAGAGCAGAGCCAGTATGCATGCTGAGAGTTGTAGTTTTACAACAGCTAGAGTGCCGGAGGTTGCGTACCCCTGGTCTACAACATTTCTGCAACATAAGGGTTTGTTCGCACAGCTGTATTAGCACGCTGAAAATGTAAACGCAGAATCCACGTCAAAATTTCATGCGCTTTCCGCGCTATTTTTTTATGTGGTTTTTTCATTGAAGTGGTTTTTAGTGAGAATTGTGATGTGGCTTTTAGGCCTCCCACTGGGAAATTTCCATGTGGAATCTGCACCATAAATGAATTGCTTTCTTTTAATGTGGAAATGTGGAATGTGGCAAAAGAACACTCCGTATGAACTACAGTGTAGAGTTCAACTTAAAGACACTGGAAGGTGGAGTAACAGTGGATTCCAATAAGGAAAATTTGCTTTGTGAACATGGACTAATGGACATGCTATAAAATAGGCAATGTCCCATGAAATTAGTACAGCTTTTTACCACTACTCTTGGATCAGCCATAACAGTAAAACCACCTGCCTAATATTGTGTAGGTCCCCCTTGTGCAGCCAAAAGAGCTCTGACTATTGAGGCAAGGGCACAATGCCTGTAAGTTGAGAGGTGGGCCCACACCCCACACAGATGACCATTCGAACTGAGATCTAGGAATTCTGGGGGCCACATCAAGGCCTTGAACTTTTTGTTACAATTCAATCACCAGTGAACCACACCAACAAATAATTGTACACATGAGACTCTCAACGCTATGTAGTCACTCTGAAATCTGCGTCAGTCCTTTACTTCAATATACTGTATAATAAATACATCACATTCAACTGGGAAAAGTCCATACAAAGGTACTCCAAATGTGAATCTGCATGTGATCACACTTTATTCACCTCTACCGGGTCTCCCTGTGGATTACTGTTGTTGAATGTTTAGGTTTGGATTTTCTTTCACACGTGGACTATTTTGTGTGGACCTTTTCCATTTGTATGTGATGTACTTATTATATTTTGAAGTAAACTGTTGAAGCAGATTTCGGAGTGTCCAAATTGCATTTTTCTATGGACAGGGTGCATTATTCTTCTAAAAGAGGCAACTGCCATTAGAGAATACATTTGCCATGAAAGAGTGTACTTGCAACAATGTTTAGGTGGCATCTACATAGATGTCAGGACCCAAGGTTTCCCAGAACATTGCCCAGTGCATCACACTGCCTTCACCTGCTTGCCTGCACCTATTGTGCATCATGTTGCCATCCATTCTCCAAGTAAATGATGCACATGAACCCTGCTGCCCACATGATATAAAAGAAAGTGTAAATCATCAGACTGGACCACCTTAGATCAATACTCTAAGGGCTCATGCCCACGACCTTGTGCTGGCCAAGCCCGTGTTGCGAAGAGCAAATTGCTGTCCGCAATGCACGGGCACCCACCGTGGGGCAGCCGCATGTGGATCACGGACCCATTCACTTGAATGGGGTCCGCGACCTGCATCTGACAGACCGCACTGCAGAAAAGTAGTGCATGCACTTCGTACTGCTTTCGTGGGCTTCCTATCCGTGCCTCTATTCCGCATCTCCTGGATTGCGGACCCATTCAAGTGAATGGGTCCGCAATCTGTAATGCACATGGCCGGTGCCCGTGTATTGCGGACCCGCTGTATGCGGGCCGCAATACGGCCACAGCCAGGCAACAGCCATGTGCATGATCCCTAAGGCTCAATTCTTATAGTACCCATTGTAGGTCTTTTGGAGGTGGACAGGGGTCAACATGGGCACTCTGATGTACTGTAGGTTACATTTTTATCACCATTAATTTATTTCAACTTCCCCCCCCACCCCCAATGTTTGCTACAGTAGTTCTTTTGCAGGATCACCTTCGCTCCCTACACCCATCAATAAGTCCTGAGCACACATGAGCCTTTCACAAGTCCACCTGTTCTTCATTGGACCACTTTTGGTAGATACTAGCCACAGCAAACCATAACATAACTTTCCATTTCGGAGCTGCTCTAAGCCATTCGTCTAGCTCACAAGTTGGTCCTTGTCTCTCAGATTCTTATGCTTAGCCATTTTACCTGCTTCCAACACATCAGCTTCGAGAACTGACTGCTCACTTGCTGCCTAAAATATTCCAACCATTAATAGGTGGCAAATCTGTGTAGATTATATTGCTGTGCTAGATTGTCCATGACATCTGAAAATACCTTAATTATATACATTCTAGAAACGTGCAACACATTATGAGCACTTAAAGAAGCCAGACCAACTTCTATACACATTTGAGGAGATTTATTAAAACTGGTCTAAAGTAGAACTCCCTTAGTTGCCCATAGCAACCAATTACCAGTTTTGATAAATCTCCCTCATTGTATATTATTTTTGAATCAAATCGTTTTT
Source organism: Bufo gargarizans (assembly GCF_014858855.1). Lineage (NCBI taxonomy): Eukaryota > Metazoa > Chordata > Amphibia > Anura > Bufonidae > Bufo > Bufo gargarizans. The sequence goes on along the minus strand of NC_058082.1, from coordinate 441,078,550 downwards.
ATTAAACCAATAAAGACAGAAGTTCACAAATCAATACAATGTCTTTTCTTACTTCATCCATATCACGGACTCAGCGTACATTGGTATCAAGTCAGTACCGACACACTTACAAATCAAGTATCTGCATGTACTATATAACCATATGAAAAACAATAGACACCAGGCATTATAAATGTCTAGACCCTCCCAAAACCCCTCCCAACACCTCCCCCATCCCAACACCCCCCCACCCCCCCACCCTGTAAACTAGTCTTGTATCTATCTGAGCCTATATAACCACATGGGTATGAGATAACCAATCACTCCACAGTTTGTCAAACTTTTGAGGACACCCTCTTTTCACAAACACCCCTTTCTCTAATATCAACATATCATGCACCTTCCTCTCAAACTCCTCCAATGTAGGCGGACTTCCCTGGATCCATCTCATAGCCACCAGCTTCCTGGCCACATACAACAACCGTCCCACAGCCACCCTGACCGATTCATTCCCTCCAATCTCAGACACATAACCCAATACACACACCTTAGGGTCATTTTGAATTACTAACATCATTTTACTATTAATCATGTTCCTTACAGCATCCCAATATTTCCCAATTACCGGACAAGACCACAACATATGCAGCAAATCCGCACCATCTTCCATACATTTCGGACATCTATCATCAGGTCTTACACCCACTTTTTTTAGGAATACCGGTGTTTTGTATACTCTATGTATGATAAATAATTGGGACAATTTACCCTGTTCACTCAAGGACACCCTGGGGACACCTTCCAGTATATCCTCCCACTCATCCTTAGACATAACGCCCAAGTCTGCCTCCCATTTCTTCATTCTCGAGAGCGGAAACCCCTCCAAGAATTTACCAAGTAAAAGAGCGTATACCTGTGATATCAGCCCTCTCTTCCCCCCCCCTGTCAGAAGGACAAGCTTATGAACTGCCTCCATTTGGGCTATCACACATCCTTTCCGCAGCGTGACCTCAAGAGCATGCCTCACCTGAAGATATTTATAAAACCATCCCTTAGAGATATTAAATTCCTGCTGCAGAGTCTTAAACGACTTACATATCTTGCCCTCAATTAACTGGCCAATTCTCATCACTCCCTGAATTTCCCAACTTCCAAGTCCAGACAAGTTAAAGAATTCAGGCAATAGATGATTATTCCTAATAGGGGAGAGCTCACTGATTCCACCTACCCCTCTCAATTGCTTCACCCTTGCCCAAATCTTTTTCATGAGTTCGATAAGAGGAAGTTTCCCCCTCTCAGCATGCATACCTGATCCTTCCAGAATACCCATGAGGTCCCGACTACCCAACCAATGCTGCAAAATCTGTCCAGTCATATCCGGCACCTGGAAACTAATCCATCCCTTGAAATGCTGACACTGGGAAGCCAAAAAGTAAATCAATGCATTAGGAACAGCCAGGCCTCCTTCAGACTTAGCGTACTGCAATGTTTCCAATTTAATCCTAGCCTGACCGTACTTCCAGATAAGATCCCTAAATATAGAGTGAATTTTCTTAAATCTATCTAGGGGGATCCATACGGGAGCATTATTCAATATGTAGAGCAGCTGAGGCATCATAACCATTTTTAACAGGTTCACTCTACCCACCACAGAGAGAAAGAGCCTACACCATGACCTCACCTTAAGCCTGAAAGTAGCCAGCAACGGGGACAGATTGAGGACCTCAAAATCCGAAATTCTAGGTGTTATAAACAGTCCCAAGTATTTAAATTTATCCACCCAGGGAACCAAACTATCTGCTTGTCTACCTGACAGGGCCTGCCCATCAATTGGCATCAGAGAGGATTTTTGCCAATTTATCCGAAGGCCAGAAAAGCCACCAAATCTATCAATCACTGCCATGGCCGCATCCAGGGATGCCCCAGTATCACCCATAAAAAGCAGAGTGTCATCTGCGTACATAGCCACTTTGTTGTGTATCCCACCATATTTAAATCCCTGTATATTCGTTGATAAACGAATGTGTGCCGCAAGCGGCTCTATTGCAAGAGCAAATAATAAGGGCGACAAAGGGCATCCCTGTCTGGTGCCCCTGGTCAGGGCGAAACGGTCCGACAACCCTCCATTGGCTCTAATTCTCGCCTTGGGACTAGAATACAGGACCTTAACCCACCGGATGAACCGCTCTCCAAAGCCCATGATTCTCAAGACCCCCCACAGGTAACTCCACTCCACACTATCAAATGCCTTGGCGGCGTCGAGAGCCAGCAAAGCCCTATCTCCACTATTATCTGCCGGGATACTCAAACTAGTATACAACCTACGGAGATTAATAGCTGTCGATTTCCCAGGCATAAACCCCGTCTGGTCCGGATGCACAATAGTCAGGATCACCTTAGACAACCTGTTCGCCAACACCTTCGCCAGGAGCTTAACATCAGCCGTGAGAAGCGAGATTGGTCTGTAGGAATCCGGAATTTTAGGATCCTTCCCAGGTTTAGGTATAACCACAATTATAGCTTCCTGCATCGAATGTGGTAGCGAACCTGCCTCTAATGAGTGCTCAAGCACCTTAAGTAATTCAGGAAGTAGTATCCCCTGCAACCTTTTATACACCTCTACTGGGAGTCCATCGGCTCCAGGCGCCTTACCATTCGCCATATCCCCAAGCGCGGCTTCCAGCTCCTCAAGTGTAATTGGCTCCTCCAGCCTTTCCCTATCCTCCTCTGACAGCGCCGTCAACTGTGCCTCCCCTAGAAAATCATTCAGTGCCTCTTCAGAACTAAAACCAGTGGAAGCATATAGAGATACATAAAAACTTTTTAGAATATCTAATATTCCTTCTGTGTCCTGCCTACTGTTCCCCAAGTTATCTTTCAATTCCTGAATACATGAGGAGCCTCTCTGAGCCTGGGAAACCACCGACAACAAATGTCCCACCCTCTCACCCTCTTCAAAGGATCTCTGACGATAAAAACTCTTCTTTCTCTCTGCGGCCTGCACTAAATGACACCTCAGCTGCTCCTGAGCTACCGCCAGCACCTCACTGTTACTCAGAGTGGGGGATCTACTAAACACTCTCTCAGCCTCCACCACTAGGACATGTGCCTTAACATCCGCCTCCCTAGACTTAGATTTGTGCCTGCTAATTTCTTTCATCAAGACTCCCCTCAGGAATGCTTTCATGGCGTCCCAGACCCCCGGTATGGAAGCCGTCCCTGTATTAATAGCAAAAAATTCTTTAATCTCCAAGAGATCCCAGACAAATCGTCCAACACATTCAGCCAATGTGAATTACATTTCCACAGCCTAGGTCCCTGTCTGAGCACCCCCAGGCACAAGTCAATCTGCACCAGAGAGTGGTCAGACAGCGACCGAGGATGATAGACAACATCTTTAACCAATGGCAGCATAGCATCATTAACAAGGGCCATATCAATACGCGATAACGAGTGGTGTGTGGCTGATCTACACGAGAATTCCAGCTTATCAGGGTTACGCAATCTCCATACATCATGCATCCCTACTTCACACATAATATCTCTGAGAGCCCTGCTCCCCGGTAACCCACCTGCTCCTTCCACCCGACATCTATCCAGGGAATCATTTAGCGTGCAATTGAAGTCCCCAACCAGTAGCCACGGCAACCCAGGAAAGTCCGCCACAAAGTCCATAACCTCTCTCATCAATGGGGAAGCAAATGGTGGGGGCACATACACGGAAACAAGCACCATCTGTATTCCATCCACCTTACACACAACACACACATACCTGCCATCAGCATCCACACAGTCCTGCAAATGTTCATACCTAATGCTACTATGCACAATCATGCTTACGCCTCTAGAGTGAGAGGAATGAGTTGAATGTAACGCATGGATCACCCAATTTTTACTCATCCAGTGTAGATTATCTCCAGTCAGATGCGTTTCCTGAAGGCAACATATCGCCGGCTGAAACCGCCCTAAGTATTGAAAAACACACTGTCTCTTCCGTGCATCTGCCATCCCTCTCACATTCCAACTTAAAACTCTAATCACCTGCGACATGGTAAAACTTCAGACCATACTTGAATCTCCCACCCCACTCAGACTTCCTCTGCGCACAGTTCAAGACCATAACCCTTCCCCCCAACTGCCCACCCACCCACCCATCCCCCTCCCACCCTCTCATAACCAGTTCACTGTAACTAGGGAACGCTATCCCTTTGATATCAACCTCACACGTTAAAACAGGGCAATCCGAGAGCACTTTGCCCCTCAGCATATAACCATCAAAACATATTATAACACAGTTCCTCAGGTAGAGAATCCTCCCCACATCTGAGAAAGACATTTTCCTCCCTTATCTACCAACTCCCTCCACAGGATCTACCTAATGGTAGCATTACATAATACACTCCTTAACTGGTGCAACCTGTATAGCAACATTAGAGTGCAAATGCAAATAAAAATTGAACATAAGAGACTGTATCTTGGCCTCCTTCAAGTATTCTGGGCCCCACTTCTCAGTTGTCGCTCGTGGACGTCCAGCCACTGCGCCGCCTCCTCTGGATCTTCAAAAAATCTGGTGGATCCCAATGCTACAACACGCAATTTAGCAGGAAACAACATAGCATATTGAACTTGTAGATTTCTCAACCTTTTCTTTATGTCCATAAATCTGCTCCTCCTCCGTTGTACTTCATTGGAGTAGTCCGGAAATATGGATACTTTCACCCCATTCAGGACCATCTCCTCATTGTCCCTTGATTGCCGCAGGATAGTGTCCCGGTCTTTAAAATGCAGGATCTTCGCCAGTATAGGCCGAGGTGGTCTGCCTGGCGGAAGCGGCCTCATGGGGACTCTGTGCGCCCGCTCCACCGCATATAGGGAAGACAGACCTTTCTCATGAAATAACTGATACAACCATTTCTCCACAAACTCTGTAGCATTGTCCCCCTCCGTCTTTTCTGGCACTCCAACAATCCTCAGGTTGTTCCTTCTGGACCTGTTCTCCAGATCGTCTGTTTTAGCATATAAAGCAGCTATGTCCTTAGCAGTTGTTTTAGCCGCTATTTGTAGAGGCCGAACCTCATCTTCTATAGTAGACACCCTCTTCTCCAATTCAGAGGTGCGCTCAGATATCTTATGGAGGTCGTGCCTAATTATAGAGACATCTGACCTCAGGCTACCAACTTGAACAGAAAGCACCTTCAGGGTACTGTTACAGCTGGCCACAGCTGCCATAATGTCCTTTAACGTGGGCTCTTCACTAGCCGCATCTTTGAGGCCTACCACGCTTGGGCCTGGGCGTGCAGGGTTCAGTGGAGGCCACTCCGCCGCATCCAGGGCCTCCCCCTCAATGGATCCATCCTCTTGGTCAGAAGAATCATGCACATCAGCCTCCTTCTCCTCTGCCCAGTCTCCCACACCGTTATCAGCACGCACAAACTTGCTCAACTTTGCGGCCGCACTCTGGCTCAGCTTAGACTGTAGGGCCGGCCCCTCTTCCTCCTCGGCGCCATGCTGGCTCACCTCCGGCCTGTCACATCGCGGCCCCTTGCTGGATTTTCGCGGCATGTCGGAGCTCTCAAAATCACCCCCGCACTCTCCGGTCTCCTCTCCCCCACCAGGTAAGAAAAACTAGTCGAAACGGACGTTGCCACCACAATAATTATCAGGATACCGACAGGAGCTGCGATCGGTGCGTCTTACTCCATGCGCTCTCAGGCCACGCCCCCATTGTATATTATTTTTAATAAACGTGCAATTTTGATTTTAGAGTCTGGATTGAAAAAAGGGAGAGATTCTTTTCATGCTTTTCAGTGTTGTGATACAACATGTATTTTACTACAAGACCACTTACTGTCACGGCGGACAGGATCTCAGATACACAGACAACCAAATACACAAGTGTCTAGGCTAGATGCTGGGGACAGGTCACCTCCTAGCACATCCCTGACTTCTCTCCCTATGCTGCTAAGCCCACATTCAGACCCTTGATGGTAGGTATGAAGTCTCCTTGTGCCTGGACTGCAAACACCCTAGAATCCCTGACATGGTGAAAGGGGAGAAGGGGCAGAAGACACACAAATAGCCTAGACCGCAAACCACACAAACAGAACTTAAACTTATCTGAGCTGGAACAGACAATCCTTCCCTCCTTGAATCCAAGGCCAGACAGAAATCAATAACCCACACTGCCCTCTGGGATTGAAGGCAATTTAAGCCAATGACCCCACCCAGAGCACCTGAAAGAAGGGGATCCAGCATGATTCCAAAACAAACAAAAGGTTAGACACGTGCTGCCAATCTGACAGACCTCCGCACACCGTCCGAGCAGGGCATGACACTTACACATGGATTTCTGTTGCAGGTTTCAGCAGATCTGTATGAGACAGACGGCCCTACTGTTGCTTAAAGAGGACCTGTCAGTTTTAGTAACAACTTGCATTTCTCATGTAATACCAATTCTGGACAGTTAGGTCCATATATATTTGGACACTGACACAATTTTTTTTTTACCTGTTTACTAAAACATATTCCAGTTATAGTTATAGAATGGACATGGACATAAAGTCCAGACATTTAGCTTTCATTTGGGGGTATCCACATTAAAATTGGATGAAAGGTTTAGAAGTTTCAGTTCCTTTACATGTGGGACTCTGTTTTTAAAGGGACCAAAAGTAATTGGACAATTCACTCAAAGGCTGTTTCATGGGCAATTCCTTCATTATTTCATTCTTAATTAAGCACGTAAAAGGCCTGGAGTTGATTTGAGGTGTCGTGCTTGCATTTTGAAGATTTTGCTAAGATGAAAACATGCGGTCAAAGGACCTCTCCATGCGGTTGAAACAAGCCATCCTTAATCTGCGAAAACAGAAAAAAACCTTCCGAAAAATTGCTACACTATTAGAAGTGGCAAAATCTACAGTTTGGTATATCCTGAGAAAGGAAGAAAGCACTGGTGACCTCAACAATGCAAAAAGACCTGGGCACCCACGGAAAACAACAGTGGTGAATGATCACAGAATAATTACCATGGTGAAGAGAAACCCCTTCACAACCAGCCAACACTCTCCAGGAAATAGGCGTATCAATATCCAAATCTACCATAAAAAGAAGACTGCATGAAAGTAAATACAGATGGTTCACTGCAAAGTCATTCATAAGCCTCAAGAACAAGAAGGCTAGGTTGGACTTTGCTAAAAAAAAAACTTCTTAAAAAACCAGCACACTTCTGTAAGAACAATCTTTGGACAGATGAAACCAAGATGAACCTCTAACAGAATGATGGAAAGAAAAAGGATTGGCAAAGGCATGGTACAGCTCATGATCCAAAGCATACCACATCATCTGTAAAACACGGCGGAGGCAGTGTGATGCTTGGGCATGCATGGCTGCAAGTGGCACTGGGTCCCTGGTGTTTATTGATGAGGTGACACAGGAGAGAAGCAGCCAGATGAATTCTGGGGTTTTCAGAGACATACTATGTGCTCAAATCCAGCCGATTGGTCAGAGTTTCATAATACAGATGGACAATGACCCAAAACATAAAGCCAAAGCAACCCAGGAGTTTATTAAAGCAAAGAAGGGGAATATTCTTGAATGGCCAAGTCAGTCACCTGATCTAAACCCAAAAGAGCATGCATTTCACTTGTTAAAGACTAAACTTCAGACAGAAAGGACTACAAACAACTAAAAACCACTGAAGTAAAGGCCTGGGAGAGCAGTAAAAAGGAGGAAACACAGCGTTTGGTGATGTCCATGAGTTCAAGACTTCAGGCAGTCATTGCCAACAAAGGGTTTTCAACCAAGTATTAGAAATTAACATTTTATTTATAATTGTTAGGGTCCAGAGGAGGGCAACTAAAGTAATAACTGGAATGGGGCAACTACAGTACCCTGAAAGATTATCAAAATTAGGGTTATTCACTTTAGAAAAAAGACGACTGAGAGGAGATCTAATTAATATGTATAAATATATCAGGGGTCAGTACAGAGATCTATCCCATCATCTATTTATCCCCAGGACTGTGACTGTGACGAGGGGACATCCTCTGCGTCTGGAGGAAAGAAGGTTTGTACACAAACATAGAAGAGGATTCTTTACGGTAAAAGCAGTGAGACTATGGAACTCTCTGCCTGAGGAGGTGGTGATGGTGAGTACAATAAAGGAATTCAAGAGGGGCCTGGATGTATTTCTGGAGTGTAATAATATTACAGGCTATAGCTACTAGAGAGGGGTCGTTGATCCAGGGATTTATTCTGATTGCCTGATTGGAGTCGGGAAGGAATTTTTATTCCCCTAAAGTGAGGAAAATTGGCTTCTACCTCACAGGTTTTTTTTGCCTTCCTCTGGATCAACTTGCAGGATGACAGGCCGGACTGGATGAACAAATGTCTTTTTTCGGCCTTATGTACTATGTTATGTACTATGTTACTAATTATTTATTTTGTCCAATTACATTTGAGCCCCTGAAATGAAGGGATTGAGTTGAAAAAAATGCTTTAGTTCCAGCAATCATGTTGTTCAACCCACTGAATTAAAGCTGAAAGTCTAATTTCAACTGCATCTGAAATGTTTTGTTCAAAATCCATTGTGGTAATGTACAGAACAAAAATTGGAAAAATTTTGTCTCTGTCCAAATATATATGGACCTAACTGTATTCTTACAGCTCTATGTTGTGCCAGACATGGCTGAAGAGGTGACAGGTCCTCTTTAATGGGAGACAATATTCTCAATTTTTCCACAAAAATAAGTAGCATGCTAAGGCATATTTTTTTTGTTTCTCAGATTGTTTTGTTTCTCATTGAAGATAAACAACGGTGTATGATGGCTTATTTTTCAGGCAATGCTCATGTTAAAAAAAAAAAGTATGCAGTATATTTGTCTATGGGCTTGTTCACATGCTGCAGATTGCAAACGGGCATCGACTGTGGGGCAGCCGCATGCGGATCGCAGCCCCACTTGAATGGGATCTGCGATCCATTCATTCCACAAAAAGATAGAACAAGTTCTATCTTTTTTCGGAAGAGAAGCACTACGTAGTGCTTCTGTGCGGTTCCGTTCCGTGCTTCCGTTCCACACCGCATTTCCAGACCCCAAGTCAATGGGTCCGCATCTGTGATGCAGAATGCACACGGCTGGTGACATGTGTATTGCGGAGCGGCCGTATGCGGTTCGCAGCACAGGTACGGAGCCCTTACGTTCATGTGAACAATCCCTAAGAGAGAAGTATCACCAGCAGGGTCACACTTCTCTGTTACTTCTCCAGCACTGATCTTCCACAGTCATATTTTATTTTACATCTTCAATAAATCTTCATTCGATTCGATCTCCAATCTCCGTCTCCCTAAATCCTCCCAATGTATGTGAAAATACTCAGGACATTATTTGTTTTTCCCAAGCTGCTTGCCCCACTTCACAGGTATCAAATTTTTGGAGGATTTGTACTGTCACCCCTGCAGATATATGGGGGGAGATTTATCAAAACTGGTCTAAGAAAAAACTGGTTTAATTGACCACAGCAACCAATCAGATTCCACCTCTTTTCCAAAGGAGCTCTGAAAAATGGAAGATGTTTGTGATCTGATTGGTTTCTATGGGCAACTAAGCCAGTTTCCCCTTACACCAGATTTGATACATTAGTTGACTATGGGGGTCACTAACACCTCTTGGGTCACTGTTATTAGCTTTAGAAACCTAAAGTCTCCTTCTTCCATAAAAACTACCTCTGGTTAGAACTGTTTGTTTTATGATTTGCATCACATGCTTCCTCATGCTTATTGCTCAATAGTACTAAGCTACGTGGTCAGTATAAACTTGCTGAAATCAGGACTGTTTGCAATATGTGGCAATGGTGCTGTTTACCATGTGACATACTTATTCATAACACATAGCTGTACCTGCTGTCACCAGCATTGGCTACATATAGCTTGCCCATCAAGTAGACCGTCACAAGAGCACAGCAGCCTCCTTCAATGCTATGTGATGTTCGCTCTCTTTCAATCTGTGTGTCCTGTAACCATAGAAAGACAACGTTGTCAGCTCTACACAACTGAGAAACTGAGCGGAAAAATAACAGATTGAATATATTTATGTACACTGTTATCCACACAGTAAAGTGCAGCACCACACAGAGTGTCTACTTGGAAACTTAGACTGCACAGTCGATAGATAATTTGTGACTTTATTACACCACTAGAGTGGCATATAAAGTTTGAGAAATGTCACCACAAAGTCACAATTTAGTACTATTGACTATAAAAGTGTTACTTCTGCCCAGGTGTGCCACAGTTCCACCACCTCCACGTGGAACACAACGTCAGATACAACTCAATTAGATTGTATCTGACGTCTATACAAACCCACATCGGTCTGCAATCCATTCCACCATTTTTTTTATAATATTTATACAATTTTCATATTTCCTCCTAATTTCCAACCTGGACTTATACCTGTATGCAGCTGAAGATAGAAATTCTATCCATTTTGTCCAAGATGCATCAAAAATAGGGCTGCAGCTAACGATTATTTGAATAATTGTTTAGTTGCCGATTAATCGGGAAAAACGACAAAATTACAAAACAAAGAGGTTTATATGATTTTACTTGAAAAATTATGTTCAAAGGCCATATTAAAACAAATTGTGGACGACACTATTATGGGGGATCTGTGGACGACACTATTATGGGGGATCTGTGGACGACACTTATGGGGGATCTGTGGACGACACTTATGGGGGATCTGTGGACGACACTATTATGGAGAGGATCTGTGGACGACACTATTATGGGGGGGATCTGTGGATGGCGCTGTTATGGAGAGGGGGATCTGTGGGTGGCGTTGTTATGGAGAGGGGGTCTGTGGATGGCGCTATTATGGAGAGAGGGATCTGTGGGTGGCGTTGTTATGGAGAGGGGGATCTGTGGGTGGCGCTGTTATGGAGAGGGGGATCTGTGGGTGGCGCTGTTATGGAGAGGGGGATCTGTGGGTGGCGCTGTTATGGAGAGGGGGATCTGTGGGTGGCGCTGTTATGGAGAGGGGGATCTGTGGGTGGCGCTGTTATGGAGAGGGGGATCTGTGGGTGGCACTGTTATGGAGAGGGGGATCTGTGGGTGGCGCTGTTATGTAGAGGGGGATCTGTGGGTGGCGCTGTTATGGAGAGGGGGATATGTGCACTGTTATGGAGAGGGGGATCTGTGGGTGGCACTGTTATGGAGAGGGGGATCTGTGGGTGGCACTGTTATGGAGAGGGGGATCTGTGGGTGGCACTGTTGTGGAGAGGGGGATCTGTGGGTGGCGCTGTTATGGAGAGGGGGATCTGTGGGTGGCACTGTTATGGAGAGGGGGATCTGTGGGTGGCACAGTTATGGAGAGGGGGATCTGTTGGTGGATCGATCGATCCCCCTCCCCATAACAGCCCCGGCCCCGCTGCAGTCGGACTAATCACTGCATCTTTATTTTACCTTTTACAATGACCCTCCAGTAACAGGCAGAGCGGACGGCGGCGTAACGTCACTTACTCACGTGACGCACCTGCTCCACCTCCTTCATTCATAAAGTGGGCGGAGCAGGTGCGTCACGTGAGTAAGTGACGTTACGCCGCCGTCCGCTCTGCCTGTTACTGGAGGGTCATTGTTAAAGGTAAAATAAAGATGCAGTGACCGCCCGCCCGCCCGCATAGCAACGAATCGGCGATTATTCAATAACTGGATTCGTCGACAACGAATCCAGTTATCGATTATAATCGATTACATCGATTAATCGTTGCAGCCCTAATCAAAAACATACCCCAGTTTCCCTAATGGAGGAAGTCAAGTCTTGCATGTGCATTATTTCGTTCAATCCACCTAACTATTGTTTCCCTGTAGGTGGTCTTAGATCATTCTACAAAGCGGGGATACACGCTCTTGCTGCATTTAGTAGATGCCCAAGGACAGAATTCTTATACCGCGTAAATATCACTGTGATATAATAGGAAGTCTCAGTCCCAGTCACTCAGTATAGCTCGTCTGTTGTGCCATCATTCTAATTACCTCTGTCTGGGGTTCCAATACTAGGATCTCCCAGAATATGTGCACAATCAAACCATTCATAACCCCACATTATCAGCAGTTGAGGGAAATCAACAGGTTAAGGCCTCATGCACACGGCCATTGCCCGGCCGTGGCCGTATTGTGGCCCGCAAACAGCGGGTCCGCAATATGCGGGTACCTGCCGCGTGCTTCCTGCATCACGGATGCGGACCCATTCACTTGCGGTCCCCAATGCATGGAACGGCCATGTGCATGAGGCCTAAGTCTATGAAGGCACCAGATTCCATCGGGATAACATTTTATAACCCATTTCCTCCTACTTTCTTAAAAAACTGTGTAAATTACACATACACTGTCATTGAAATGGAGTCAATAATATTTGCTATTCTTGCTCCTGTGTTCTCAAAAAAGTCAATATTTGAAGTAATCAGTAATCTGGAAAACACAGAAAAGGGGTGACTCTATGAGTCGCCCACATGGCAAACCAGAGATATAATGTACCAGTTGATTCACCACATTCCAAGTAAGCATTGCACCATGTTTTCCATCAACTGATCTCTGTTCAACCATGGATGAGTGCCCCATAAATGTATTCCTTCAAGCACTGAAGTAGTGATGTAGCGGTATAACTCAAACATCAGGAAGAATAACCCCTCCTGTATCCCTGTCTTCTAGTGCAGCTTCACGGGTCAATCTTTGTGTGTGTGTTTCTAACACATTCATATAGCCCCTTGTTTTGTTTGTGATTCCGATCTCTCCCATTTGCTTAGACTTCTTGCAATACTGCAGTCTAGAATATGACCGCAGTTTTGAAACTAAAGCTTTATTCCATCTAAAGCTTAAAGGGGTTGTCTGGGTTCAGAGCTGAACCAGGACATATCCCCATTTTCACCCAGCAGCCCCCCTGATATGAGCATCGGAGCATGTCATGTTCCGGTGCTCTCCCCTGTCCTGCGCTGTATAGCGCAGGGCAAGGGCTGTTTGTTTATGTTTTGTACACTGCTCGGCGGAAGCCTCCCCCTAGCATTCCCATGGACAGCCCAGTATGTCACCAGATCTCCAAAAAAAAAGGCAAAGGCTCCGAAATGTTCCGATGCTCATATCAGGGAGGCTGCCTGGGTGAAAATGGGGATATGTATAGGTTCAGGGTTCAGCACTGAACCCGGACGACCCCTTTAAAGAGGAGCTGTCACCACAAAATGCAATGCAATCTGCAGGCAGCATGTTATAGAGCAGGAGGAGCTGAGCAGATTCATATATAGTTTTTCAGGAAAGGATTCAGTATAACCTGTATTTCATTTATATCTCTGCTTTTTGTAATGTAAGGGGTTCTGTACCTTTTTATTACTGATTTGGACACCTGGGACCCCCACAGATCAGCTGTTTGAGAAGGCAGCCTTCTCGCTGTTTCCCGCAGGCCAGTGATGTTACAACTATGCATGAGGCCCTGGGCGCAGTTCAGCCCCTTTCACTTCAATGACGACCTATCCTCTGATCGGTATCTGATCGGTGGGGTCCGTTTCCAGGGTCCCCTGCCAATCAGCTGTTTGAGCAGGCAGAGCAATGCCAAGCACAGCCACTATACAATATATGGTACTGTGCTTGATAATCTGCCAGAAGGCAGAGGCGCACACAGGAGCGCTGCTGCTTTCTCAAAAAGCTGATCGGCGGGGATCCCGGGTGACAGGCCCCAACCAATCAGATACTGATGACCTATCCTGAGGTTAGGTCATCAGTAGGGATGAGCGAATCGACTTTGGATGAAACATCCAAAGTCGATTCGCATAAAACTTTGTTAGAGTACTGTACGGAGCGAGCGCTTCGTACAGTGTTAGAATGTATCTGCTCCGATGAGCTGAAGTTATTACTTCACGAAGTCTCGCAAGACTTCGGGTAATAATTTCAGAAATTTCTACTGTAAAAAACCTTTTACCGAACTCGGGTTTGTATCCAAGGTACCACTTGGAACCGAAACCGAGTTTGGTAAAGGTTTTTAACAGTAGAAATTAATTTCTAAAGTTATTACCCGAGACTTTGCGAAGTAATAACTTAAGCTCATAGTAGGAGCCAATACAGTATTTTAACAAAGTTTTATGCAAAGTCGATTCGCTCATCCCTAGTCATCAGTATAAAAATCCTGGAAACCCATTTTAAGTGAGGAAAAGTAAAGATATACATGTATAAATTAAATAAATTACAAGTTTACAAATCTTTTCCTGCTAAATTATGGGGAGATTTATCTGGAGAACTGGCTTAGTTGCCCATAGCAACCAATCAGATTCCACCTTTCATTTAGGACGGCTTCTTTGGAAAATGAAAGGAGGAATCTGACTGGTTGCTATGGGCAACTAAACCAGTTCTACTTTACACCAGTTTGATAAATGATCCTCTATATATCCATCTCTCATCCTCTCCTGCTGCCAGCAGATTGCACTGTATCTTATCTTAGGATTCTAACTGCTCAATAGCCCTGGGTCTTTGCTGTATTTTTCATTTTATGATGCGCCAAATGTTTTCTATTGGGGAAAGGTCTGGACTGCAGGCTGACCAGTTCAGCACCCTGACTCTTCTTCTGTGAAGCCATGATGCTGTGATGGATGCAGTATGTGGTTTAGCATTGTCCTGCTGAAATATACCAGGCCTTCCCTGAAAGAGATGTTGTCTGGATGGGAGCATATGTTGTTCTAAAACAGGCATACGCAACCTGCGGTCCTCCAGCTGTTGTAAACTCCCACCATGCCCTGCTGTAGGCTGATAGCTGTAGGCTGTCTGGGCATGCTGGGAGTTGTAGTTTAGCAACAGCTGGAGGGCCGCAAGTTGGGCCTGTTCTAAAACATCTATATACTGTTCAGCATTAATAGCGCCTTTTAAGATGTGTAAGCTGTCCACGCCACAGGCTCTAATGTGACCTCATACCATCAGAGATGCAGGCTTTTGAACTGTGCAATGATAACAAGCTGGATGGTCCCCCTCCTCCTGAGTACGCAGAATACGATGTCCGTAGTTTCCAAAAAGCATTTCAAATTCAAATTAATTTTAAATGAACTTTGGCCTAGACACCGGCAGCGTTTCTGGATGTGCACGTGGATTTTTCCAGATTCTCTGAATCTTTTGATGATATTATCTACTGTAGATGGTGGAATATTCAAAGTCTTCACAGTTTTATGTTGAGGAACATCTTTCTGAACTTGTTCCACAACTTTTAAACAGTTTTTTGCAGATGCCTCTGCCCAACTTTGCTTCTGAGAGACTCTACCGCTCTACCATGCTCTTTTTATACCCAGTCATGTAACTCAGTAGCAAATGGCTTCTTCTACTGTTTTTTATTAGTACCACTTACTTGTCCAGCCTTCTCTTAACCCATCCCAACTTTTTGTGATGCATTGCTGCCATCAAGTTCTAAATGAGTTAATTGATTTTGCGAAAGGAAAAAGGTTTCCCTTTTTAAACAACTGATTATTTTTGTAAAAAAATATGGCTATATGAGATTTGCAAATCATTGCATTCTGTCTTTATTTACCTTCAATACTGCGCTGTCATTAACAATCTTCTTTAGTTAAATAAGAGGCAGCTGGGGCCTAATTGGCCATGGGGTACTCAACAGCGCCGCGTAGTTATACCCTAAGGCCTCTTTCACACGGGCGTCATGTTTTTTGCCCGGATAAGAGGCGGGTGCGTTGCGGGAAAATGCGCGATTTTTCCGCGCGAGTGCAAAACATTGTCATGCGTTTTGCACTGGCGTGAGAAAAATCGCGCATGTTTGGTACCCAGACCCGAACTTCTTCACAGAAGTTCGGGCTTGGGATTGATGTTCTGAAGATTGTATTATTTTCCCTTATAACATGGTTATAAGGGAAAATAATAGCATTCTGAATACAGAATGCTTAGTATAATAGTGCTGGAGGGGTTAAAAATAATAAAAAAAGTTAACTCACCTTCTCCTCTTGTTCGCGTAGATGCCGGTCTGTTCTTTAGCTGTGGGCTGAATGACCTGAGGTGATGTCAGATCACATGCTCCAATCACATGGTCCATCACCATGGTGATGGAGCATGTGATCTGACATCACCACAGGTCCTTCAGCCCACAGCTAAAGAACAGACCGGCATCTACTCGAACAAGAGGAGAAGGTGAGTTAACTTTTTTATAATTTTTAACCCCTCCAGCCCTATTGTACTATACATTCTGTATTCAGAATGCTATTATTTTCCCTTATAACCATGTTATAAGGGAAAATAATACAGTGAATAGACTGTCACCTAGAACCCATGCGTGAAAATCGCACCGCATCCGCACTTGCTTGCGGATGCATGCGATTTTCACGCAACCCCATTCATTTCTATAGGGCCTGCGTTACGTGAAAAACGCACAAAGAGGAGCATGCTGCGATTTTCACGCAACGCACAAGTGATGCGTGAAAATCACCGCTCGTGTGCACAGCCCCATAGAAATGAATGGGTCAGGATTCAGTGCGGGTGCAGTGCGTTCACCTCCCGCATCGCACCCGCACGGAAAACTCGCCCGTGTGAAAGGGGCCTAACTCTCCCCTGTTTTGCTGGTGTCTCATTTAGGCTGGTTCCTAACGTGAACAGCTCAAAACCACTAATCTAGACTATGAAAACTTTCTGTTATTGTCACCTATTATATCCATGCAAATCAGACAGAAGGTTTTCTTGGTCAATTTCTGACAATAAACCTGTGATTTTTATTTTGGTGAGGCCTGTTCTTTATTCTCCATGAGTTTAGCATTGCTTCTGGGCATTTCACATCTTGCTACTTAGTACCAAATTGTGCACTAAGAAATAAAGAGTTCCTTCTTCATGTTTGCCTGTGATTTATTTTTTTATCATTTGTTTTTACAAATGACAACAATTTTTTGAAGAAAAAATTGTTTTGAAGAAAAAAATAACAAACAACAACTATCCTGTTCTATAAAATTAAAAATAACGATTTTTTTTATACTGCTTTGAACATATCGGGTGGGAGTATACCAAAAATACCCAATTGTTTTAAAGAATGTTAATCACCCGTACAACATCATGCATTGTGCCAGTCTATAATGCCCCATCTAATACTATATATCCAGGTGTCCGCCCCTAAAAATAATGTCATTCAATGGAATATAGCACCATATGAAATTGAATAAATATGGAGATAAAGTATGGGCAAAATAAAAAAAAATTCACCTTAAAACTTGTGCAATTATACAGTACAATAACATGAGACAAATGACAAAGATGAAAGAATTAGGGTAAATTTACAAAATTTTTGGCATTCCAAGGAAATAATGAATATTAATCGTCTTTCATACACAAATTTCCAGAATAAACACATAGGGGGGATTTCTCAGAAGAATTTTTGGTCAGATTTTCTTGAGTCTGCTTTGGTGTAATTTGTGGCTTATTTATAAAATGTTCCACGATGTTTGATAAATTTGGCACATCTTTTACTATGACACTTTTGTCTAGGTACGTTACTACAGTTTTTGTAGACCACCTCTTTACTAGAGTGCATCTCTTTTTGGGACTATTTTAAAAGTCTCAGTTGATAAATCTGGAGTGAAACTAAATAACATAGCTAGCCAAACCTACTTTCCCACCTACTTTTCACAACTGGAGTGAGTGGTGTAAAAATAAAAAAATTGAAAAGCTCTATTTTGTGACTTTTTAAAGCCAGAATTCTGAAGTGCAGGGCTAGATAAATTCCCCCCATAGATGTGGAAATATATTAGAAAGCCTTTAGAACTTTTTTTATATGTAACATTGAAAGTTTTATCTAAGTTCATGTGACAGTATTGTCATATTATAATACAGCTGTATGTCTTTTAAATTATCTCTGTTCCCTTTTGTATCTTTTGTAGTGTCCTGTCTGTCATTCTTTGAAAAAAGAATTGCTGCAAATTGCTGAGTGTTGTGCCAGGCCATTAGGGACAATTTAACCTCCTGCTCGTGTCCTCATTCTTGACAGCTAGGCAGCTACAGATGAAGAAGACACCTAGTTGTCATCCGGCAGCTGCTGTCAAAAAATGGGCCACTGTTGTCTTATCAACTAGTGCAGAATTATATCGCTGAGCCAGCTGATAAGTACATGATAGAAAATGCGTTTCCAGGGCAGAAAGCCACAATAGAATACCGAGGTGGTGACGGCAATGGACACGTCTGTCTACATAACCCTAATACTATTTGATTCAGTAGGGTGGTTTTGGTGTAAAGTAAAACTGTCTTTGTTGCTCATTGCAACCAATCAGATTCTAAAGGCGATCTGAAAAATGAAAGATGGAATCCGGTTGCTTTGGGCAACTAAGCCAGTTTTTCTTTACACCAATTTTGACAAATCTCACCCTGTTCTCCAAACCAGGCATATTATGACACACTAGTCTAAAGTCAGATTGTAACTGTACTCAATTTCACTGACTACATTTGTGTTAGACATATTCTGAGCATAAACATGTATAGCATATTAATCTGCCATCCATTTGTGATCAGTAGGGGTTCAACTGCTATCAAAAGGGCTGTGTTCAATTATAGTGGCAGGGGCCATCTAAATTAAAAATTTTTTAAAAAAAGGTCACCCAAGAAGTGGATTGGGAGATGCCCTTGCAGGTTGCCTTGTGGGTTTAAGAAACTCCATGCACATTACTACTATACAGCTTCTGGAGGAGTAATGAATTGAGGGGGGAATAGTGAATTATCGATGGGCCCCCTGTGGTGTCGCTGGGCATAGGTGTATCCTTGTTATCCTCCCCCCTCCCGTTTTATCTCTTCTGTTCAGGTAAATGTCAGTTGGCGGTCAGCGATCTTATTGGTCGGTTCGGGTTTTCTAGCTGTTGCTGGGGTAAAGTATAAAGTTTGACTGGAGTAGACGAGGATTAAAGTGGGAAATTGATGTACAGTGCCTTAAAAAAGTATTCATACCCCTTGAACTTTTCTCCATTTTCTCATATTACACCCACACATTTAAATATATTTTTTTGGGATTTTATGTGATAGAACAACACAAAGTAGCAAGTATGTGTGAAGTTAAAAAAAATTATACATGGTTTTCAAAATTTCTAATAAATAAAAATCTGAAAAATGTGGCATGCATTTGTATTCAGCCCACTGAACGTTGATACCGCTATCTGAAAAATCCAGTGTGACCAATTGCCTTCAGAAGTCACCTAATTAGTAAATAGTCTACCTGTGTGTAATTTATTCTCAGTATCTACAGCTATACTGTGAAGGCCTCAGAGGTTTGTTAAAGAACATTAGTGCTCAAATCGCATCACACCACACAAGGATCACACCAGAAAGTTCAGGGATAAAGTTACAGAGAAGTGTAGAGCAGGTTTAGTTTTATTTAAAAAAATAACCCAAGCTCTGAACATCTCACGGAGCACTGTTCTATCGATCATCCGAAAATGGAAGGAATATGGCACAACTGCAAACCTACTAAGACACGGCCATCCACCTAAACTGACACCCCAGGCAAGGATAGCACTAATTGGAGAAGGAGCCAAGAGGTCCAAGGTCACTCTGGAGGAGCCCAGAGATCCTATTAGTCGTGTACTCCACAAATCTACCCTTTGTGGAAGAGTGGTAAGAAGAAAGCCATATTTGAAAACAAGCCATAAGAAGTCTTGTTTGCAATTTACTACAAGCCATGTAGAGGAGGTCAAGTGAATCCAAAGTTGAACTTTTTGGCCTAAATGCAAAACGCTATATGTAGTGGAAAACTAACACTGCACGTCACCCCGAACACACCCTCCCCACTGTGAAACATGGTGGTGGCAGCATCATGCTGTGGGGATGCTTTTATTCACCAGGGACAGGGAAGCTTGTCAGAGATGAAGGGAAGATGGATCAAGCTAAATACAGGGCAATCCTTGGGGAAAACCTGTTAGAGGCTGCAAAAGACTTGAGACTTGAGGGGTGGAGGTTCACCTTCCAGCCAGACAATGACCCTAAACATACAGCCAGAGCTACAATGGAATGGTTTACATCAGAGCATACTCATGTATTAGAAAGTCCAGACCTAAATCCCATTGAGAATCTGTGGCAAGACTTAAAAATTGCTGTTCACAGACACTTTCCATCTAATCTGACTGAGCATGAGCTATTTTGCAAAGAAAAACGTCATCCTCTATATGTGCAAAGCTGGCAGAGACATACCCCAAAATACTTGCAGCTGTAAGGCTACTTTCACACTTGCGTTAGGAGCGGATCCGTCTGGTGTCTGCACAGACGGATCCGCTCCTATAATGCAAACGCTTGCATCCGTTCAGAACGGATCCGTTTGCATAACTGTTTATTTCAGATCTGATTTTTCACTTCGGAAAACTCAGATCCGACAGTATATTCTAAACACAGAAGCGTTCCCATGGTGATGGGGACGCTTCATGTTAGAATATACTGAGAACTGTGTACACGACTGCTGCCTGGCAGATGCTGCCAGGCAGCAGGGGGCAGACCCCCCCCCCCCTCCTGTATTTAACTCATTGGTGGCCAGTGCGGCCCCCCCTCACTCCCCAGTATTAAATATTACCAGTGCGGCCTCCCCCTCCCTCCCTCCCCAGTATTAAATATTACCAGTGCGGCCCCCTCCCTCTATATTTATTGGTGGCCGGCCAGTGCGGATTCCAAGTATTGTGAGCAGTGCGGCCTCCCCTCTCCCCCCCCTAATTAAAATCACCCCCCCCCCCCCCCCATCATTGGTGGCAGCGGAGAGTACCGATCGGAGTCCCAGTTTAAATCGCTGGGGCTCCGATCGGTTACTATGGCAACCAAGACGCTATTGCAGTCTTGGCTGCCATGGTTACTTGGCAATAAATACAAGCATTATACTTACCTGAAGAGCTGCGATGTCTGACCGGCCGGGAGCTCCTCCTACTGGTAAGTGAAAGGTCTGTGCGGCGCATTGCCTATAGCACAGACCTGTCACTTACCAGTAGGAGGAGCGCCCGGCCGGTCAGACATCGCAGCTCTTCAGGTAAGTATAATGCTTGTATTTATTGCCAAGTAACCATGGCAGCCAAGACTGCAATAGCGTCTTGGTTGCCATGGTAACCGATCGGAGCCCCAGCGATTTAAACTGGGACTCCGATCGGTACTCTCCGCTGCCACCAATGATGGGGGGGGGGGGTGATTTTAATTAGGGGGGGGAGAGGGGAGGCCGCACTGCTCACAATACTTGGAATCCGCACTGGCCCGGCCACCAATAAATATAGAGGGAGGGGGCCGCACTGGTCATATTTAATACTGGGGAGGGAGGGAGGGGGAGGCCGCACTGGTAATATTTAATACTGGGGAGGGAGGGAGGGGGAGGCCGCCGCACTGGTAATATTTAATACTGGGGAGGGAGGGGGGGGCCGCACTGGCCACCAATAAGTTAATTACAGGAGGAGGGGGGTCTGCCCCCTGCTGCTTGGCAGCATCTGCCAGGCAGCAGGGGGCAGTCATGTACACAGTTCTCAGTATATTCTAACATGAAGCGTCCCCATCACCATGGGAACGCCTCTGTGTTAGAATATACTGTCGGATCTGAGGTTTACGATGTAACTCAAATCCGATGGTATATTCTAACATAGAGGCGTTCCCATGGTGATGGGGACGCTTCAAGTTAAAATATACCATCGGATCGGAGAAAACTCCGATCTGATGGGGACTCCTGACTTTGCATTGAAAGTCAATGGGTGACGGATCCGTTTGAAATTGCACCATATTGTGTCAACGTCAAACGGATCCGTCCCCATTGACTTGCATTGTAAGTCTGGACGGATCCGTTTGGCTCCGCACGGCCAGGCGGACACGAAAACGCTGCAAGCAGCGTTCAGGTGTCCGCCTGCTGAGCGGAGCGGAGGCCAAACGGTGCCAAACTGATGCATTCTGAGCGGATCCGCATCCACTCAGAATGCATTGGGGCTGTACGGATCCGTTCGGGGCCGCTTGTGAGAGCCTTCAAACGGAACTCACAAGCGGAGCCCCGAACGCTAGTGTGAAAGTAGCCTAATTGCTGCAAAAGGTGGCCCTACAAAGTATTGACTCAAGGGGCTGAATACAAATGCACGCCACACTTTCCAGATTTTTATTTCTTAAATATTTTGAAAACCATGTATCATTTTCTTTTCACTTCACACATACAGTACTTGCTACTTCGTGTTGGTCTATCACATAAAAACCTAATGAAATACAGTAAAGTTTCTGGGTGTAACATGAAAAGCAAAGTTGAAGGGGTATGAATACTTTTCAAGGCACTGTATAAATTGAGGCACCTGTGATCCGGAGCTCATCTATCGTGGAAGAAGACCAAGCTGCAAGACGTCGTCCCACCACCCTCCCATGAATCTCATGGTCCTTTATTAGGCTACTTTCACACTAGCGTTAATATTTTCCGGTATCGACATCTGTCATTGGGTCTCAATACTGGAAAAAAACACTTCCGTTTTGTCCCCATTCATTGTCAATGGGGAGACAACATAACTGAACAGAATGGAATGCTCCAAAATGCATTCCGTTCCGTTTGGTTGCGTTCTCATACCGGAGGGCAAACTGCAGAATGCTGAGGTTTTCTTTCCAGCAACAAGAAAAAAGAAGGACAGCACTACCTGTTGAGATGTTTTCACTCAGTCCATTTAGTGGCGGTGCCAGATCCTGACCTTGGGTCCCCAAGGTACCAAATTAGAAGAAGAAAACCGCAGCACTCCAACTTCTCAATATATTTTGGTGTTTATCCCTCACCCAACATGCAACGTTTCGACTCCAATGAGTCTTTGTCAAGCACAGTGCAATACAACAAATGACACACATTTATACACATATCACCTAAAGCTGATTGGGTGGGTGGTGCACCCCTAGAGTGCCAACCCCTCGCCCCATTGCTGATTCGCTATCTTACCAAAAGGACAATAAGGGGGTGTAACACAATAAACAAATTCATGAATACTTATCAGTATAGTGATAAAATCCTCCACTTACATGTGACTGTAGGGGACCATACAGAGACCTGCTTGTGTGTGGCTCATGGCTGCATCTGGCATGTTGATCGGTGTTCGTGCTCCATGTGTATCAGGATAGTTACAATATCCCACCTACCCAATCAGCTTTAGGTGATATGTGTATAAATTAGTGTAATTTGTTGTATTGCACTGTGCTTGACAAAGACTCATTGGAGTCGAAATGTTGCATGTTGGGTGAGGAATAAACACTGAAATATATTGAGAAGTTGGAGTGCTGCGGTTTTCTTCTTCTAATGAGGTTTTCTTTCCGTCATGGGATGCGGCGCAGGACGGATCCGTTTTCTCTGACACAATATTAACCGGATCCGTCCCCCATCGACTTTCAATGGTGTTCATGACGGATCCGTCTTGGCTATGTTAAAGATTATACAACCGGATCCGTTCATAATGGATGCAGATGGTTGTATTATCAGTAACGGAAGCGTTTTTGCTGAACCCTGCCGGATCCAGCAAAAACGCTAGTGTAAAAGTAGCCTTAGTAGGAATGGGTTAGTCACTCAGCTTCGCTGGTGGGACATGGTCAGTTAATTGAAGAACAAGTTAGATCAGTATTTTATTAAATGGTTCTGTACAATGAATATCATTTATTCATTTATTAAAGGACCATGGCCAAGTTTTTTCCACAACGAGGTTGTCCTCTTTATTTCATTGTTTAATGGTAATTAAGATTTGTTAGTATTGCGAGTGCTACTCCATGTGTTACTCAAAACCTGTGCAATTTATATCTCAAAACAAAAGGGGTTAAACAGGGTAAGGGAAAATTGCCATACAATTATTGCTGCCATGCATTGGATATTCTGATGCATCCCCAACATTCAATGTCAGACTGAATTTCAATGGGGCCCCAGAGGAAATTATTTTGAGTGACTTTATCATCAATAAGGTTTAATAGGATATCTGGTGGTTATATGGTCCAAGGCCAGCTAATATTCTTCTGCAAGGCCTTAGGAGGCCCAGTTTTACAAGGGACCCATTTTTGTATCAGAGCTTGGGCCCACTGGAGGATTCTCTGGTGGGCTAGTCTGACCCTGCCAACATTTGGTATATCGGCACACATATGTGATCGACACATCATCATGACACACACCCACTGTGCATACTGACTTGGCAACTTGCAGGGGCATCACTTGGGTAGCCCACATGTTTTTATTTTATTTAGATGGCTCTTACTCTATTACCACTTTTGTGCTAGTTTGATGAATGCTGGCCTTATTTGAATGTAAGGATCCTGGACTTTATTAGGAATTGGGATCTGTCTTTATTTGCATTTTTATTGTTTTTAAGTGTTTTAGCATAATGTACCTGTTTTTGTAATACAATAAAGGGAATTATGTTTTGATATAGGGGTGCCGCCTTATTTCTTATGTGTATGCCTTTGATTATATAGTCTTCATTGATGACATGCTCCCTTCAACAGTTATATGGTTCCTTCCATCTAACTTCCTTTTTTGTGATGTAATTTATTACTATCTTAGTGTGACATAGGGCAGATCATCCCATTGCTTAATTTCTGCATGAAGTAAATGCGTCTGTATTAGCAAAGCATATATGCAAGGGCAGAATAATATACAGACAGGTCCTCTGGGCTATTAATGCTATAGACAAAAAGATTTTTGCTCATTTTGGCTAATGGAGTCTAACGAAGAATACCAAGAATTCGCCCCTCTCAGCACTGACTGATGGGCTGTTTTATTCTGTAATCAAGCTGACATATACCTATGAGTTTACTCTATTCTTTGACTGAAGCTATAAGCCAAAAGGCCCACTCAAAAGGCCCGTCTAACATATCGTCAAGCTTAGAGCCATAAAAGTACCTTTGGCCCTGTAGTGAGGAGTATTTTTATCTTACCATTTGTTTGAAAGCATTTTCTAGTGCGCCAATGACAAGACTTTCAGGAAACACTTGTTTTTCTAGATGGTAGCGAACTGCTGTCTCCATAGGAGGATTTGTTTTCTCATGAGTTGACGTGCCCAAAACATTTTCAGGTCTAGTCTTAGTATCAGGGTCCAGACACAGAGGAGCGGCTGTAGTCTGCAGCAGAATATGTTCAAGGTCTCTTAGTTGATTGCAAATGTGAAGGTGAAGGAGCTTTGATGCAGTCAATGCACACCCATATCCTGCATGGCCATCAAAGAGTGCCCAGTAATAGAAACTGACTCCATCACCGACCTGAAGTATAGAAAAAAGAAATGATTCACTCCCATATTATTGATAATATACTAGGAAATACTTTTCAATAATGCTGCACTTCTAGTGGCCATGATACATGATGGCATGACATGATTTTGCCAGTAGCACTGTCCCAAAAGAAGCTGGTTACTTGTTAGTGACTGCTTACTATAGAGGAGTACAGCACTTAGTAAATGGGAAGACATTTGGGGCACTCTGCTTGGTACATCATGAGGGGCATATGCTGTTGAGGCTGTTTGATGAAAATGTGGATGGCATCATTATGGGGGGCAATCTGAGTGCAACCATGGTCAACTAGAGATGTGTACCCACTACGTCACTAATGGAACTAACATTGGCCTAAACCACAGAACGAAGTCTAAGGGATTGTTTGTTCTACATCCTTAACTCATGCAAGAAGGTATGAACTTTCTCAGTGAGGATCGAGGCTGGCAGAGTACAGTCATAAGTGGAAGCCAATGCAGGTAGCAGGCAGAAGATGGTCAGGAAAACAATCAAGAGCTGTATCCATAAACAGCAGGATGAAATGCAGACCAAAACAAACTGGAACCGAATGGACATTATTGCTTAGACAGACTGTGGAAGGGATCCTTTTAAAGCATGGGAAACACTGGCATTGCCTTGAGTATAATGGTGATTCATATTTAATTAGCATTTAACATAAGGCTCCAACTTCCCTATTTTGTATTTGATGGGGGATAAAGGAATGGGCATGTTTATTCTTTTTTCCCTTCAGTGTAGAGCTGGGACTCCACCAAACACGTGAAATGTGTTTAGGCACCTTTAGTCCTTGTTACATCTGTAACCACAGAAACGAAACCTTTAGGATACTGTTGTGGTGGTTCATGTTTTTCTTAAAGAGCCCATACACATTACATGAAAATTGGCCAATCTTGCCGATGTCTGAAGGACCGACTATGCAATGTTTATGTGGGTGTTTATACTGATGGCGAATCGGGAGAAAGAATTATCAGGTATGTTGGATCCTTTGTTCCTGTGAGAGATGAGCCTCTGCCAGACACCTCTTATTCCCCTCTCCACATTGATAATACTATGCTATTACTTTGAATATAATATAATATGTGGGAGTTGGAATAGCTGTCAGAGGAATGAAGATTTGGCCAACAACCATCTGATGTGTGTGGACACTTATTTGGTATCTAAGAGTCTTATTTGGTGGAAAGAGTCTGTTTGGATAATTGTCTGAGATAAAAGTAAGTAATGAAATAGCTGTCACATAATACTAGAGTACTTCAAGACAGGCAACGCGGCATCTAAACAAGTATTACCTTAGCGTCTACTGACTCATAACGTTGGACCTATTAATTTTGTCTCCACACAACTATATCATTTTTCTTGGTCACATGGAGAATATATATTATCTGAATGGCCAACATGAAATGTCAGAAATAAATTAACCCGTCTGTAAAAGTTAATGATTTTAAATGGTTATTATTTCTGAAAACACTTACCGTGCAGACTGTTTGTAAATCTGTGTTTAAATTCTGGTCACTGGGTAAACTATTATATTTCTTACAGGTATCTTCGGCAGCTACAAATTCACAACATGCCTGGTCTTCATTGTGATGGCTTTTTCCAGCATTTATCACTCTGCAATAAAAGTACAGAGATGACGTTCAATAACAGTCTGACTAAAGGAAATGTAAAAATAGTAAAGGGATTTTCTAATCACAGTCACCCGGATTCATTTTGTTTTATACAGCACTAAAGGTTTCCATATGGTCTCCATAAAATGTCATCCTACAGTTGCTTAATATTATAGCCATACACTGACCTAAAAATCTCACCATACTGGGCTGTAATATTCTTATACAGAAACTGTGCATGGGGGTCTCCCCTCTATAATGCCCATATGCCCTATTATCATTACTGAGACAATCCCATTAAGTTTCCCTTATTTCTACATAAGGCCTCAAGCACAGGCAACACAAGGTTCCAAGGGTGTAGGCACTGCATGGTGCTTCCACGTGTCACTCTATTTCCTCCTAAACAAGCAATATTCCTAGAAGAGAAGATGCTGTGTCCCACTGCTACGGCAGTGGTTCACTGCTCCAAGGGTTAAGCCTCCCTCTTTCACACAAGCGATACTGATTGGCTCAGGGTGCGTTCAGTGAAACTCGCACCATTTCACAAGCAAGTTCAGTCAGTTTTGTCTGCAATTGCATTCAGTGTTTCAGTTTTTTCCTCACGGGTGCAATGCGTTTTGATGAGGTGAAAAGAAAATGAAGACTTACAAACAACATCTCCTAGCAACCTTCAGTGAAAAACACATTGCACATGGACTTCACTGAAGCCCCATTCACTTCGATGGAGCCAGGGCTGCTAGAGAAACGCAGAATACATAACATGCTGCTATTCTCACACAATGCAGAAATGATGTGTGAAGAACTACGCTCATGTACACAGACCCATTGAAATGAATGGGTCAGGATTCAGTGCGGGTGCTATGTGTTCACTTCACGTATTGCACCCTCATGGAAAATTTGCTAGTGTGAAAGTGGCCTTAAAAATGTATTTTATGCATTTTTTTGTATGTGACCTGCACAAGGAGTTAACAGGCCATAACAAATGTTGCTAGGTGCGGTCCTGACAGAAAAAAGGATGTAGAAAAAACTTTAACATCAGCCTCTAATGGAGGAAAAAAGAGAATATTGTGGAGCATACCTGTGTTGAGAGGAGATGCATACAAAAAAAATAGAGGCTGTGGAGATAAACTTGTGCTCATGGATTTCCCCAGGTTTTCTGAATCTTTTGATAATATTATGGCAGCACATCTCTTGTTTACACTGAACAATGTGCTGCTGACAAAAGTTACCATTTATGATCCGATTAGCCAACAATTGTTTGCTTATTTGTGGGTTGATTGGTGGCCTTCTACTCTTTAAAGGGCTTCTCCGGGCTTTTAAATATTCATGACCTATCCTAAGGATAGGTCATCAATATCAGATCGGTGGGGGACCGACAATCGGCACTCCCGCCAATCATTTGCATAAAGGGAAGGTGCGCACAGTGTGCCCGTGCCGTCTCAGTCTCTCTTCCTGCTCGTTGCTGCTTTGCCATAGACATAGCGCAGCAAACAGGAAGAGAGAAGGGAGACGGCTTCTGCTCACTGCGTGCACCGCCTCTTCATACAGCTGATCGGGGGGGAGGGTTCCGGGTGTCGGACCCCCGCTGATCTGATATTGATGAACTATGCTGAGTATAGGTGATCATCTGCATAAAGGGAAGGCGCGCACAGTGTGCATGTGCCGTCTCAGTCTCTCTTCCTGCTCGTTGCTGCTTTGCCATAGACATAGTGCAGCAAACAGGAAGAGAGAAGGGAGACGGCTTCTGCTCACTGCGTGCACCGCCTCTTCATACAGCTGATCAGGGGGGGGAAGGTTCTGGGTGTCGGACCCCCGCTGATCTGATATTGATGAACTATGCTGAGTATAGGTGATCAATATTAAAAACCTGGAGAACAGCTTTAAAATTCTAATAAATTTTCTAATTAATATTCAAAGTTTTCCCAGTCTTCCTTTGGTGAACATTTTTCTGAAATCGTTCCACATGCTCTTTTAAACTAAAACTGACATGTTACTTCCATTCTCCAGGTCAGTATGATTATGGCGATACCACATATGTATAGTTTGTCTTGCATTTTAATACTGAAAAAACGAAAAACCTTAAAAACATTTTTTTTTTCGTCACCATATTCTGACCCCTATAACTTTTTTGTAGTTATGTGTACAGAGCTGTGTGAGGGTTCCTTTTTTGTGGGGTGATCTGTACTTGACATCGATACCATTTTAGGGTGTGTATGACTTTGATAACTTTTTATTTAATTTTTTGCGGAAGGTGAAGCAGAAATTGTCAAATTGCCAATTTTGACTTTATTTTTTGTTTCGCCGTTTGCCATATGGGATAAATATTTTTAGATCTTGATAGTACAGGTGTTTTCAAACGCATATGCCCATGGTGTTTATTTTTTTATTGTTTATGTACTGTATTTTTATTCATTTTGGGGAAGGGGGGTGATTTAAATTTTTATAGATTTTACATTTTTTAAATATTTTTTAAGTGCTTTATATATTTATTTACACTTTTTATTTATAGTTCCCGAAGGGACCTATGCCAAGCAATCATACGATTGCTTGCTCATATGCCATGGTTAAGTTTACCATCTGAGAGGCTAAAGGTTTGCGATCGGCATTACTGCCGGTCGCGGACATTAGGCCCAGGTGTCTGCTGAGATCTTTAAAGACCTGACATGTGACATAATACTATTACGTCACATGTCGGGAAGGGGTTCAAGGACCCTACGCCCTTTACATTTTTATAAACACAATTAAAAGACATTGATGACCTATCCATATGATGGGACATCAATATTAGACTGGTAGGGCACCAAGACCAGGCACCCCTACCGACCAGCTGTTACCGGCAGCTTGTCACGCCTTGCCCTGTGAATGTGTGGAGGTCTGTCAGACTGGCTGCATATGTTTGACTTCTCTGTTTGTTTTGATTTGGGTTTGAGCTGTGTCCACCTTCCCTCAGGTGTACTGGGTTTCATTGTTAGTGTGGCTATTTATCCCTCCTTCCCCCAGTGGCCTGTGCGGGTTATAGTTCTTTCTTGGGAGCTCTTGATGTGTGGTGGATTGTCTGCTCCAGCTCTGCTCAAGATAAGTCCTGTCCGTTATTCCCCTTTGTGTGCTTTGTCTAGGCCTCTAGGGAGACGCTTGCTTCCTCCTGGTTTGAAGAAGCAGGTTGTCTCTTCCCTTTTCCCTGCTGCTTAGGGTTTGCCTAGGGTGTTTAGGTTTAGGCACGAGGGCATGTGCATAAAGAGGTGACCCTTTTCTCCCTAGCTTTTGGGCCTAGTCGTTTGTTCTGTTTGTTTTCCTGTGTTTGGTTATTTCCCCGCTTACCTACCTATCGTGACACAGCCACAGTTCTAGAAGGAATCAATGTATGCAGTTGGAATCTATAGTTCTGTGCACCACATAGTGACCATTCTGGGGTACTGCAGCTGAGCTATTCAAGTAAGGCTTCTTGCACACAAAAGTATTTTCTTTTAGTGTCTGTTCCGTTTTTTTGCGGACCGTATGCGGAACCATTCACTTCAATGGAAATTACTCAGTGTGCATTCCGTTTCCGTATGTCCTTATTTCCATTCCGCAAAAAAAAAAAGAACATGTCCTATTATTGTCCACATTACGGACAAGGATAGTACTGTTCTATTAGGAGCCAGCTGTTCCGTTCCGCAAAATACAGAAAGCACACGGATGTCATTCGTATTTTTTGCAGTTCAGTTTTTTGCGGACCGCAAAATACATGCTGTCGTGTGCAAGAGGCCTTACTGTGAGCTGAGATGCAGAACCCAAGAATGGGCCCTACACAGTGTACGAAGCCGTGGTGTTTCTCCCTGAACTACAGCTGCCACTAAAAGCTGTTCAGTGGCGGTGCCGGGTGCTTGGACCCCCACCAATCAGATATTGATAACCTATTCTATGGATAGGTCATCAATATGTTAGCCATGGAAAAACCCTTTAAGTATACATACATAAGCATATGTGATGCAAATATGAGAACATCTAGAAAACAGGAAATGGGGGTTATAACTGCATATGAAGGAAAACCACCATATGTCAGTAATCGTAACAATAGACAGTAGGCCAGTCTCATCATCTCCATAGAACTTTCCGGTAAACAACTGTTGAAATAACCACATTGATCGGATAAAGAATAAGAAAGTTATAGATAAAACAGACTCATTATAATGTTTTGTTGTGCTTTACCATTTCAGTTTGTGTATAGGAAAATAAAGTTTTATCAGATCAACTGAAAACCTCATGAAATAGTACATATCTACAATCAGGTCCATAAATATTGGGACATCAATACAATTCTAACATTTTTGGCTCTATACACCACCACAATGGATTTGAAATGAAACGAACAAGATTTGCTTTAATGGCAGACTGTCAGCTTTAAGTTGAGGGTATTTACATCCAAATCAGGTGAACAGTGTAGGAATTACAACAGTTTACATATGTGCCTCCCACTTGTTAAGGGACCAAAAGTAATGGGTCAATTGGCTTCTCAGCTGTTCCATGGTAAGGTGTGTGTTATTCCCTCATTATCCCAATTACAATGAACAGATAAAAGGCCCAGAGTTCATTTCAAGTGTGCTGTTTGCATTTGGAATCTGTTGCTGTCAACTCTCAAGATGACATCCAAAGAGCTGTCACTATCAGTGAAGCAAGCCATCATTAGGCTGAAAAAACAAAACAAACCCATCAGAGAGATAGCAAAAACATCAGGCGTGGCCAAAACAACTGTTTGGAACATTATTAAAAAGAAGGAACGCAACGGTGAGCTTAGCAACACCAAAAGATCTGGAAGACCTCGGAAAACAACTGTGGTGGATGACCGAATAATTCTTTCCCTGGTGAAGAAAACACCCTTCACAACAGTTGGCCAGATCAAAAACAGGAGGTAGGTGTATGTGTGTCAAAGTCAACAATCAAGAGAAGACTTCACCAGAGTGAATACAGAGGGTTCACCACAAGATGTAAACCATTGGTTGGCCTCAAAAACAGGAAGACCAGATTCGAGTTTGCCAAACGACATCTAAAAAAGCCATCACGGTTCTGGAACAGATGGACAGATGAGACCAAGATCAACTTGTACCAGAGTGATGGGAAGAGAAGAGTATGGAGAAGGAAAGGAACTGCTCATGATCCTAAGCATACCACCTCCTCAGTGAAGCATGGTGGTGGCAGTGTCATGGCGTGGGCATGTATGGCTGCCAATGGAACTGGTTCTCTTGTATTTATTGATGATGTGACTGCTGACAAAAGCAGCAGGATGAATTCTGAAGTGTTTCGGGCAATATTATCTCCTCATATTCAGCCAAATGCTTCAGAACTCATTGGACGGCGCTTCACAGTGCAGATGGACAATGACCCAAAGCATACTGCTAAAGCAACCAAAGAGTTTTTTAAGGGAACGAAGTGGAATGTTATGCAATGGCCAAGGCAATCACCTGACCTAAATCTGATTGAGCATGCATTTCACTTGCTGAAGACAAAACTGAAGAGAAAATGCCCCAAGAACAAGCAGGAACTGAAGACAGTTGCAGTAGAGGCCTGGCAGAGCATCACTAGGGATGAAACCCAGTGTCTGGTGATGTCTAAGCGTTCCAGACTTCAGGCTGTAATTGACTGCAAAGGATTAGCAACCAAGTATTAAAAAGCAAAAGCTTGATTTATGATTATTATTCTGTCCCATTACTTTTGGTCCCTTAACAAGTGGGAGGCACATATGCAAACTGTTGTAATTCCTACACCGTTCTGATTTGGATGTAAATACCCTCAACCCAAAGCTGACAGTCTGCAGTTTAAGCACATCTTGTTCGTTTCATTTTAAATCCATTGTGGTGGTGTATAGAGCCAAAAATGTTAGAATTGTGTCGATGTCCCAATATTTATGGATCTGATTGTACTTGGATTAAAGGGGGTTTCTGGGATTTTACTACTACTTGGTATCGCATTCACTTTAAGGCTACTTTCACACTAGTGTTTTTGCTGGGCTCAGCAAAAACACTTCCGTTACTGATAATACAACCATCTGCATCCGTTATGAACGGATCCGGTTGTATTATCTTTAACATAGCCAAGACGGATCCGTCATGAACCCCATTGAAAGTCAATGGAGGACAGATCCGTTTTCTATTGTGTCAGAGTTAAAACAGAGTCTTGCTCCACATCCCACGACGAAAAGAAAAACACAGCTTTCTGCGGTTTGCTCTACGGTATGAGAATGCAACCAAACGGAACGGAATGCATTTTGGAGCGTTCTGTTCAGTTTCGTTGGAAGACAATGGAGACAAAACGGAAGCATTTTTTTCCGGTATTGAGACACTATGACAGATCTCAATACCGGAAAATATTAACGCTAGTGTGAAAGTAGCCTTATGGGGCTGAGCGTGATACCAAGAACAGTGCTTGGTAAGCTGTGAGAAGTCTGTGGCACTTACAAGAGTGCCGGTGCCTTCTCAAACAGCTGAGCGGCTGGGGTCCCGGGAGTCGGACCCCCACCGATCAGCCCAGAAAACCCCTTTAAGGCCTCATGCACACGGTCGTTGTGCAGCCATTACGTGCATTGGGGACCGCAATTTGTGGTCCCCAATGCACAGGCAACATCCGTGCGGTGGCCGGGATCGATCGCAACCCACTTAACTTGAATGGGTCCGTGATCCATCCGCACCGTAAAAAAAAGAACATGTTCTATTTTTTTGCGGTGCGGAGGCACGGACAGAAACACCACGGAAGTACTCCGTAGTGGGGCACCGCAGCCCCAGATTGGTTGAATGGGTCCGCATCTGTGATGTGGGGAGCAAACGGCCGATGCCCACATATTGCAGACCCGCTGTTTGTGGCCACGGCCGTGTGCATGAGGCCTAAAGTGAATATATCCCCAGAAAATATTATAAATCCATATATATTATACATCCATATCATGTAAATCATGTTTTTATTATGAACTTTCTTTCCATTATTTTATATGACTATATATAATCAATCTTGACATATTCTGGTTTTCACACGGACCCCTGAAACTGTCACTATAGACTGACCTTACTGTGTAGATTGGGACAGGGTCAGCGGAGGGTAGAGGATTACTGATCTACTGTATGGCTGGAGGAGGCCTAGAAAAGGCACGACAATAACACTATACACAAATCTAAGGCTCGGTAGGCATCTCCTGTGTCACGCTCTGGTATCTGAAGGAGGGGGCTTTATTCCTTCACTTCCAGGAGACTGTGTGTCCAAATAGTGCCTTCAACTGTACAACACATATCGCATGGCAGAAGACTGCAGTGTAGCGCTGCCTGCCTCACAACTAATCAAAGCAAATGGGATCATCTTGCAACCATCACAAGAAATCCAAACCTTCCGGATTTCCTGCGACTGTCGTGTTGGTTCCAATGTGACACCGTTCACTTTCATTAGATGCAATAATGACCATGTCGCCATATAGCGCTAGCCTAAAAGTCTGTGGAATTTTTAAGCCCCATTTATTGCAGTTGCCATGAAGTACATACACACACTGCTACCCTGTATATACAGCCATTACTATGTGTCTCTACTAGGGCCTTCCCCAGGAAAGTTTTTTAAAAATTATGGGGGAGATTTATCTAACAGTTTTTTTTTTCCGTTTACGTTCCGTTTTTTGCATTCTGTATACAGAACCATTCATTTCAATGGACCTGCAAAAAAAAACAGAAGGTACTCTGTATACCTTCCGTTTCCGTATTTCTGTACAAACATACATGTCGTATTATTGCCCGTAAATAACGATCTGTAACTCCATTCAAGTCAATGGGTCCGAAAAAATGGAATGCATACCGAATGCATCCGTATGTCTTCTGTATCCGTTCCGTTTTTGCGGAACCATCTATTGAAAATTTTATGCCCAGCCCAACTTTTTTATGTACTTACTGTTTAAACATTATTGTATGCTTCTGGTTCCGACCTGCAAAAAAATGGATTAAAAACGGAAACTAAACGGAAAAACGGAATGGCAAAACGGAACTGAAGTGGGAACACTACTGAAACAAAAAATGGAACAACGGATCCGTGAAAAACAGACCGCAAAATACAAAAAAAGCCATATGGTCGTGTGCAGGAGGCCTAAAGAAGACCTTTCACAGTTTTTTTTTTTGTTTTAAACTGAATACCTTTCCATGGTTTCTTAGTGGGCATCTCCTTCTCCATGGCTGTGGTGCGGTCTAATCGCAATGGACCATGTCACAGCCATTGAGAAATGACAGCTCACCTTCTCCCTGGCTGTGATGCCCTCTGCTGAAATTGGATCGCACTACAGCCAGGGAGAAGGAGGCAGACATCTCCTCTTCCCTGTAACAATGCTCAGCATTAACATATTGGGCACCAAAACTTTGGGGGATGGCAGCGGGGCAGATGAGAGGTCTATCAAAAATAGAAAAATTCTGCCAGCATCATTGGAGGGTACTCTCCATGTAAAGGTACTCTGTTTAACAAAAAATAAAAAATAAGCTGTGAAAGGTCCTCTTTAACCCAATCACTAAAAGAATGGGTGATCCTTTATTAAAGGAAACGTGTCAACAATTTTTTCTGCCAGTTAAAACCAGATATCGAAACATCTCTTTTTCTTCTAATCTCATTTTATTTTCTGATTGCTGATTTTTTTTTATTCTACTTCCTGAACATGAATATAGTGGTGGCCATCTTGCCTGAGCTGTCCTTAACAGCATTCAGAGAGCATTTACTAGAAAAGCTACAATTTCTGGGGAAATTGTGTGAAGTGTTCTTGCCTCCACCAGTAGTCTACAACTGGAGTGGGCGGAGTAACTGGGTGGAGTGGCTTGAGTAACTGTTGTGTGGTTGGAGTGGCTGGAGTAACTGTGGAAAGGTTGGACTGGGCAGAGTAACTTTATGGAGTGGGCAGAGTAACTGTGTGGAGTGTTTGGAGTGAGTAAAGATAGTAAACATTACACTAACCAATTGATTGATCAAATTTAAAAAGTGCACATGGCAAGCTTGATAGAGTGAGAAATGCATTTCAACTTTTATTTATTTATATAGCACATTTAATTGCAATGTTGTTGCCCAAAGTGCTTCACAGTTACATTAAAACATACATTTATAAAAACATTAGCAGCCGATTTGTGTAGGTGGGCTTGAAAATGAGGGAGTGGTGGCAGTTTAGAAATCATGTCCTGATTTTTCAGCTCACACTCTAGCTTTTGTCACTCTGCTGGCTGCTCACACACCTGGGTTCCTATGGCAACTCACTCTACAGCAAGGGCAGAGAAGAGCGGTTAAAAACAAACTGCTCCAACTTGCTCACTTCACTGGTGGTTGCCATCTTCAAATGGTTGTAGTTTAAAAATTATAAATCTTACAGCAAAGAGATTTATATTGTGAGAATCACAAGACCCAGACCTACATTTGATGCATAGTATGTCTCTGAAATATTATAAATGAAGGCACAGTAGCAGTTTAGAAATTGCCCTTCAAATTTGAGGTGGCTAGAGTAGAGTTTCAATGAATGTCAATGGGCGGCGTGAGTTGCAAACAAATTGTCATATTGTGAAAACTGTCATGACTATGGCTTAGCCGTGGACATTTTTAGTGGCAGCAGGGATAGTTGAACGTTTTGATATAAGATTTGTGTAGGTGGGCTTGAAAATGAGGGAGTGGTGGCAGTTTAGAAATCATGTCCTGATTTTTCAGCTCCCACTCTAGTTTTGAACATTCCGCCATTCATTCCTATGGGACCAATATCGCCACAAAAACGTCAATATTTTGTGAACCATTCGGCGAAACGTTCCAAAAAGTAATAGCACACCAATCGGGAACAATCTGCACGTTTCGGTATATTACTGTCTATGTAGTGTAAAAACTGTGGGAGGAGTCAGGGTGGTAAATTGG
Source organism: Bufo gargarizans (assembly GCF_014858855.1). Taxonomy (NCBI): domain Eukaryota; kingdom Metazoa; phylum Chordata; class Amphibia; order Anura; family Bufonidae; genus Bufo; species Bufo gargarizans. The sequence continues at coordinate 441,041,887 of NC_058082.1, read as the reverse complement.
CTATAATAATAATAAGAATATATATGTGAGATAACAGTAAGTGGTCTTGCCATGCAAGAACACTTAAATAGATTTACAGTAGGCCCATCGGTCATAGACACAACAGTCAGGAGGAGACCTCACTGACTTCTATGGGAGAGTTTTCTAGGCCTGCTCTATGATCTGTGCAAAGGTCATTGAACAAGAAAAGACTAGATAAGCACTGGCAATCATCGATTGTGTATGGTGGATCCTGTCTTATCTGTCATTCTAGTCCTGCCTGTAATGATATCACCTCTGTGTATAGATAAGTAGATAACTGCAGAAAAGTGATCTGTACAAGATGACCAAGATGTGGCAACTAATATAAGAATTAGCTTGGTGGCCAGTGGTAAAACTGCATAATTTTATGGTTTTTGTTTAAATATAGATATTGACATGGGAAATAAAAAATAACATCCTTTGTTAATGTGATTTAAACAATATGTTATTTTCTGATGACACATTTTCTTTAAGACTGGCATTTCCTATGCCAGTCTCAATGACAAGTGCACTCGAGTAAGATAACCCAATTTAGTGCATTGTGTGGCTTTCCATGTGGCAGAAACTGAAATCTACACCTTTAAGCAACATTTTACACGTTTTTCCCGTTGAGTTCTACCACTTTAAAAATGTGGCAAGAAGCTCAAAAGGTTGCAAATACGGCATGTGACATAATCCGCAACCTTTTACACTATTATTCTGACGTAAAAACAAACCCAATGGGAGAGATTTATCAAAACAGTTGTAAAGTAGAACTAGCTTAGTTGCCCATAGCAACCAATCAGATTCCACCTTTCCTTTTTCAGAGCTCCTTTGGAAAATGAAAGGTGGAATCTGATTGGTTGCTATAGGAAACTAAGCTGTTTTCCTTACACCAGTTTGAGAAATGTCCCCCAGTGTGACGGTGAACCCCCTCTTAAAAAGCTTTGAAACGTTTAAAACATTTTCTGCAAGGACCTGTAGTCTGGCAGTAGGTACTGCTGAGGGCAGTAATGATACTAAGTAGGGAGCGACCGATTATCGGTTTTACCGATATTATCGGTCGATATTCAGGATTTTGAACGTTATCAGCATCTATTTTGCAGATATTCCGATAACTTATTGGGAACACGGATCGCGCTGCTGTCAGTGCTCTCCGTGTTCCCTCAGCAGCACAGGGGAGAAGGAAGCAGTGTCTCCCTCCCCCCTGTGCCGCTGCTGCCACCAATGAGAGGAGGGAGGACAAGAGGAGGGGAGGGGCTGTGGCCACTGCGCCACCAATGAAGATAACTCTCTCATTAATTCATATACAGGAGGCGGGAGCTGGCTGCAGAATCACACAGCCGTCTCCTGACCACTATGACAAGTAGCTGCGATCTGCGGTAGTTAACCCCTCAGGTGCCGTACCTGAGGGGTTAATTGCCGCGGATTGCAGCTACCGCTCATAGAGGTCGGGAGCCGGCTATGTGATTCTGCAGCCAGCTCCCGCCTCCTGTATATGAATTAATGAGTTATCTTCATTGGTGCCCCCCCCCAACCCCAGTATTAATCATTGGTGGCACAGTGCGCCCCCCCCAACCCCAGTATTAATCATTGGTGGCACAGTACGCCCCCCCAAACCCCAGTATTAATCAGTGGTGGCGCAGTGCGCCCCCCCCCCCCCAAACCGCAGTAAGAGCTCTATCAGGGTGAATAGGACAAGGGTTCTAGTCCCTAAGAGGGCTAATAGTAAAAAAAAAAAGTAAAAAAAAACACACCAAAATATTTATTATAAATGAAAAAGAAAGGTTTACAAAAAAAACGACACGTTAACAATAAACATTCATTTACAGCAGATTTGTGTAGGAATTTTTTTTTTTTTTTTTCAAAAAAGAAAATTCACAGAATATGGGTATAAATTATCGGCTATCGGCCTGAAAGTTCACAGATTATCTGTATCGGCCCTAAAAAATCAATATCGGTCGATCCCTAATACTAAGGTAAGGTTTAATACCACAAACCAGCTATATTTCACTAGTTTCGCTCAGTCTTGCATACACTGCTCCATACATCTGCTTTAATATACACAGACACACACTCATAGACAAGATTTGGTTTTCTGCTTCAGAGATTCTGACTACTGAAGCCTGACTACAACCCTCAAATCAAAGACACTTTTCATGAATGTGACATATAACCTAGAAGTGTCAGCACACTGCAGCGCGCACACTGGAAACACAGGTTGACGAGATCGGAATAAATTTACCATCTAGAAAGTCACCAAACTTGTAATATCGGTAATACTATTTCATTAGGAACGTGTTGCTTGATCTACTATGTTACACACTGGTGTGACTACATGTTATCTGTTTTAGTCGATACTTGCATTTCAAGCAAAACAATGCACAAATAATAATTCTGCAGTTCCTCTGTTATTCCTCCTGGAAATATATGCGCCACCCTCTGGACTTGTTTACATGGAACATACTTAAATTGTCGTGGAAATCTGTGACGGATGGAGTTCAACCGCAGGGGTTTTCTTATGTGCTGAAGAACTGTGCAATATGGACAAGTCGTGTGGATTTTACTGCACATGACTGTTTATTTCATTGCACTTTTTTATTAAAGTGTTTCACCTGTAACTATCAGGCAAATAAAAACTGCATTGCAAAACCATAGTAATTCAAGGGAAAAATGCACAAGGTTTTGCCCCACCACTGTTACATGCAGCCAGGGGCGGACTGGGAACTTAAAGGGTTTCTGTCATCAGAAAAATCATTATGTAGCTGGCTGACATTAGCGATGTGCCAATGTCAGCAGAACATAACTGTATGACTTATTTCTCCCTGCCTGCCGCCGTTCGCGCTAAATAATGACTTGTATAATATGCAAATGCGCCTCTAGGTGCTAGTGGGACATCCTCGGTCCTCCTCTGTGCCCCGCAAATCCCACGCCTGTGCCGTTCATTTTAGTATCAGGCGCAGGCGCAGTGAGTGAAGGATGGCTTGGGATGGTTTTTGGAGGTGACAGGTTCCCTTTAAAGTGGTCCTGGCAAAAAACCTATAAGTGGCCCCATGTTGTAGGCGTATCCAAATTGAAAGAAGGTGGGACAACAGAAGTAGGGGGAGCGAGCAATAACGTGGTGCAGAACAAAATACCGTCCCAGCAGAATCAACTGCTGCTCCAGCAGAACAAACTACCACAGTGCAGCACAAAATACTGCCGCCCGCTCCACAGTATGAAGCTGTATCATCGTACTGAGGTCGGCAATGCAGTTGAATTCACTGACCAGGTGCATATAAGTGCCTGATGCTCCTGGATTAATTATTGCTGAGAGCATCTTTATGTACCTGGCTGGTGGCCAAGAGGAGGACTTGGGCAGCCCTCTGGGCATTAGAAATGTCCCTGTAGGGTCTATGGCCAGTCCGCTCATGCATACAGCCGCCAGTTTGCAAAGCAGCTTGGAGTCCAGGAAAATATACTTACACTAAGTAAAATCGAATCCAGCTTCCCGTAAAAAAAAGCTTTATTTCCTTGTAATAAAATCTCCAGACATCAAATATACAAACTTCTCCTACGCGTTTCAGACCTTAGACATAGCGGACCTTCAGACCTTAAAAATGAAAACCTTTTTATAGCAAGGGGCTGGGTAACCACTGATTAAGTACCCCTCCCCGCCTGTGCGCCTATAACGGGGAAAAGAAAAACTCCTTCTCCAAGTCGGAAAAAACTCAGTTATCTGTATTGGAGCCCCAAATCATGTTTCTTATTCAGACCGTTTGGAAAACATGTTCCCAGTTTAAACATCCAATAGGTTTCTCTGCTGAATCATTTCTGATTATGATCCCCTCCTCTGATCGGAGCAAACACCCTTTCTATGCCCTGTACCAAAAAAGCCAACGTGTTTTCCTTGTGAACAGTGGCAAAATGTAGTGAGGCTGCCGAGACATTTCTAGTTGTGTAATGGGGGATATCAGATAGATGTTTCCTGATTCTCACTTTAATTTGGTTGGTTGTAGAACCCACGTACTGTAACTGACACTCCCTGCAGGTTATGACATATACAGCGAAATCCGTATTGCAGTTCAGATAGTGTTGTATTGTATGGCTGCTCCCATTGGCCGGGAAGGTGAACGATTGAGATACATTCATAAAATTGCAGCATATGCATTTATTGCTGCCACATTTGTAACACCCTTTGTATTTCAACCATGTGCTTTTTTGGTCTTTGTTCCTTAATCAAAAAATAAGCTTGGATCTGGCCAACGGTAGGAGCCCTACGTGCCACACATTTAATTCCTGCTGAAACTATATTTTCCCAATCTTTATCATAAATTAAAACCGGTAACTGTCGCTGTATAATGTTGCTGATCTCACTAACACACTGTAACAAACCTTTAGGACAAGAAAGGGATGTGTAGCTCAAAGAGGACTGAGTTGATTATAGATTTATAGCAAGCTCTTATATGTATAAGGACCCTTATAGGTTCTCAGTAAGGATGAGTGAACCTGAGGTTTTCAGGTTCGGGTTCTGGTGGAATTCCGATACCACGGAATATAACAATTCTTTGACGGAATGCAAAATGGAAGCCTTTAGGAGGCATTCCATTTTGCATTCCGTTAGACGTCTATGGGCCGCCTAACGGATCTGCCTGGTTTCCGTTATGCAGGACAGGACTGGTGCATGCCGTCATAGAATTTTGTTATATTCCGTGATAACGGAATCCATAAGAAAACTCCACCAGAACCCGAACACTGAACCTAAACCTAAAAACCTAAGGGTTTGCTCATCCCTAGTTCTAATTCCCTTGGTATATACAAAATTGGCTCAATTCACTGACTGCAAACAAATATAATGGTGGTGTGGAACTGAAGCACAAAGTGTATTAGAACCTTACATAACGTTTCATAAGAAAACAATGATTAATGCAAAGTATACTACTGAGCTACTAGGTCATAGTTACTCTACCGCCGAACTGCAAATCCACTAGACTAAGCAGCTTCTCCGACTTCCTTTGTGGTTTAGTGAGAGGCAACATGTCATACTTATCAAGCATGAAGTCTTGTGACTAAGCGAGGAGGACCAAAACTATTTTCAGTGGAGATAGTTCCTCCTTCCAAGTATTTTCTTCTGCACAGTGTCAGTCTCAGTAAATTAAGAGCGGGTTCACATCACCGTTTAGGAGCCATTATTTGGAGAATCAGTTTGCACTAAAGATAACTGATTTGTCTTTTTTAAGCATCATTTACGATCAGTTTGCCTAAGTTTGTGTTAGGCGACTTTCACACTTGCGGCAGCAGGGTTCAGCAGGCTGTTCCAGCGGGGGAACAGCCTGTCGGATCCGTGCTAACGCTAGCCCATCGTGCCGCCGTAAGTCCGCTTCGGCCCCTTTCACTATAATGGTGGGGGGCCGGAGGTCCAGCCACAGCACAGCGAACAAGCTGAGAGGCACCCAGACAAAAACTGCAGAGTGCTGTTTGCCGTGCTGCAGGCGGACCTCCGGCCCCCCACCATTATACTGAATGGGGCCAGAGCAGACTCCTGGCAGTGGGCTAGCGTTAGCACGGATCCGGCAGGCTGTTCCCCCGCCGGAACAGCCCGACGGACCCTGCTGCCGCAAGTGTGAAAGTAGCCTTACTTCCGTCAGAGATCAGTTATTTTTGACGGGAGAAAAGCTCCTGCATGCAGTACGTTTTCTCCCGTCAAAAATAACTGATCTCTGATGGAAGTGACACAAACTGATCATAACAGACGCTCAAAATAAAAAGGTCTGTTTTTTTCTTTCTTTATTTTTCTGTTCTTGTGACGGATCAGCCTAAAGCCTCGTTCACACGAGTGTTCCACGGACAAGTGCTGTACGTGTTCTCAACATGGATCCTTCACGGACAGCTTCATGAAGGCATCACTAACCACATTCTCACGGATTGGAGCACGAACACTGTCGTGTGAATGAGGCTTAAGGCTAGTTTCACGCCTGTGGCACAAAGTATCACTCTGCCGGCTGTTCTAGCACATTGATCTTTGCCAAAGCAGGTGCAACTAGGTACTAACCATGTACGGTGCCCAAAGTTTTTCTTTAGGCTCTTTTCCTTTTTTTGTTATTTTGAAAATGTAAAAGATGAAAATAAAAAATAGTTTTTGCTTAAAATACAAAGGCAATGTGTCATCTTTAGCTTTATGCCTTATGGACCCTTACATAGACTATAAACTATATAATCTATGCTTCCTTTACCGCAGTCTCACTGATGTCAGAGTCTGGGGAAACCTTGATGTAACTGTAAGGGCCTCTAAGGCCCTTTGCACACAACCAATTTTTTTTTTCAAGTGGCATCTATTTTTATACCTGATGTCACTTGGATAGCAATAGAACTGGTGCATTGCAATGGCATAATGTACACTACAGTTATTGTAACGGATCCGTGTATCAGTTCCGAGATTTTTAGAACATATCCTATTCATGCCCAATTTCAGTGACCTGAGCAACCCATTGAAGTTCATTAAAGTCTATTGGATCAGTGAAAAGCAGAATACACTCGGATGCAAAAAACAGATATGGATCAGATCGAAAACTGAAACAGAAACCATATCGGTCGTGTGCAAGAGGCCAAAAAGTAGTTGTTACATTTAGAAGTCAAACGTCTGTTAGTCTATTGAGACATTTGTAAGCTATTGGTCCATTAAAGACTCCACAGAAAGTCACCTTAGTGAGATCCAGGTATTTTAGTTGTCCAAACACATATTAGCCATTTCATACTCTGTCCTGTATTTTTTTGTGTCATTTAGACTGAATAACATGGCTCACTGACAGGTTCTGGTGCGGAGATTTGCATGATGGCGGAATTTTGGATAGAGATACTTTGGCTCCTGCTGCAATTTGCAGGATAATGGATTGTTTTGCAAATCTGTTGGTCAGATGCCAGAAATGCGCACATACTGAAGATGTACTGTGAATGCAGTAAACACTTGCTATCCTGAGATATATGGAACATATATGAATTTTACGTGCCTTTCAAAAATATGTCATACAATAAGTGTATCAGCAGATACACCCATTGCCAAAAAAATAACGCACCACATGTTGTTGGAATCAAATGAAACTTTCTATGTGTGAATGTAATGGTGATATATGTAAGTAATTACAATATTAGAGCGAAAGGATACATTTATTGGGGGATCTGAAAGGTAAGGGAGTAGGTAAGGTGTTTTTTTTTGTACTGCCACACATTATAAGGGGGTGTTTTTTGTACTGTGCATATTATAAGGAGGTTTTATTTGTACTGGCGCACATTATAAGGGGTTATTTTTGCACTGGCACACATTATAAGGGGTATTTTTCCACTGGCACACATTATAAGGAGGTGTTTTTTGTACTGACACACATTATAAGGAGGTGTTTTTTGTACTGGCACACATTATAAGAGGGTATTTTTGTACTGGCACAAATTATAAGGATTTTTTTTTGTACTGCCACACATTATAAGGAGGTGTTTTTTTGTAATGGCACACATTATAAGGAGGTGTTTTTTTGTACTGGCAAACATTATAAGGGGTTATTTTTTTACTGGCAAACATTATAAGGGGTTATTTTTGTACTGGCACGCATTATAAGGGGTTATTTTTGTACTGGCAAACATTATAAGGGGTTATTTTTGTACTGGCACACATTATAAGAGGTTATTTTTGTACTGGCACACAATATAAGGGGGTATTTATGTACTGGCACACAATATAAGGGGGTATTTTTGTACTGGCACACTTTATAAGGGGTTATTTTTGTACAGGCACACATTATAAGGGGTTATTTTTGTACAGGCACACATTATAAGGGGTTATTTTTGTACTGGCACACATTATAAGGGGTTATTTTTGTACAGGCACACATTATAAGGGGTTATTTTGTACAGGCACACATTATAAGGGGTTATTTTTGTACTGGCACACATTATAAGGGGTTATTTTTGTACAGGCACACATAAGGGGTTATTTTTGTACTAGCACACATTTTAAGGGGGTATTTTTGTACAGGCACACATTATAAGGGGGTATTTTTGTACTGGCACACGTTAGGGGGGATCTTTTTAATTGCACACATTATAAGGAGAATTATTACTACTGGGGACTATGGGGAACATGATTATTAGTATGGACACAATTGGGGCATGATTACTATTGGGGGCAGTCTGGTCTGCATGGACAAGTTGAGGAAAGAGAATGTCTACGTCAGAGGTCTTCTGGTCACTGGATGTAAGAAGAACATATGTGGCGCTGTATTACCCTGTATGTTTTACAGAGCTGTATGTAATATTTTCCAAGAACACCTTTAACAGTAGGGCTGGAGGGAAGGGGTTAAGTTGAGAATTTGGCATGAGGTTGCCGATTACATTTTTGCCTCAGGCAGTAGAAAGGCTAGGTACATACACAACTGAAAGTGGAATAAAGCACCTATTTATAGACGTGAAAAGCTATTTTCCATAGGTTCCCATTTCTTGTGCAGTTGCAGATTCTAATCTAAACACATTCAAGAAATTAAAGGGGTTTTCCAGTTTAAGACCATACCTGCCCATAGGCCTATCAGGACACATGTCTGATATAGGTGGGGGGCTGATGATAGGTCATCATTATCAGATCAATGGGGGGCTGACATCTGGCACCCCCACCGGTCAGCACCAGTAACTACAGGGGACAGAGCTGAAAGCAGAAGTTTGCTTTCAGTAGAAACAAAAAAAAAAATGTTTGCTAAAAGGTATCAGTCTCGAGTCCAGGCTTTAAGGGAGCTGCTACACGTTCAAGTTCTTTTATGCAGTTTTTGAAGCCAAAATCAAATGTGGATCATAAAAGGAGAGAAAGTATTAAGTGCAGGTAAAATGGCTCTTTTTTGATCCCACTCCTGGTTTAGGCTTCAAAAACTGCATAAAAAAACCTGAATGTGTGGCCGTGCCCTTAGTTAAGACTGAATGCATCGACCCACGTCTGAGCTAGATCTGCACCAGTCAGCCTCTGCATTTTTTAATTCACTGACAGTAAACCTAGATCTTGAAGGAAAAAAAAAAAGTAATCGAAAAACTAAGTTTATTAGAAAGTTGGAGAACTTTTCCATTTTTCAATCATGAAGCTTTATTTCCATTAAAGGGACAATCTGTTTACATTGGTGGGTCCTCCACCCAAGGGTGCACCACCAATGAGGCCAGGTGAGGCGACCGCCTCAGGCAGCACCAGGTAGGTAAGAGGGGGGGGGGGGCATCCAAAGGGCAATGGGCTGAAAGGAAGGGGTTAGGTTAAGAAATTGGCATTGGGGAGGGGGGGGGGGGGCACTGTTTCAGGTTTCGCCTCAGGCAGCAAAAGGGCTAGGTGCACCCCTGCCTCCACCAATCCTGAGGTCCCATGTCCCCAATCTGAATGGATCAGTCGAGCATACAGTCTTTCGGACTGGTAGAGATGGTGGTTGTCCCAGGCAGTTGTACAGAGATGAAAAGCACGGTGGTGTGCGTGCTGGACTGCTGCTACGTTCATATGGCGTTGGCAGAGGACCCCCACTGATCTAACAGTCATTCCCTATCCACTAGATGGTGGAGAAGTTGGTACCAGTATACCCCTTTAAACCAGGTAACAAAGTTTGTTAGAAATGTTTTGCAATTAAAAACGCATCACATATTAACCATATATTATACCAATCCCCACACCTAAAAGAGCATTAAATGTACCCTCCGGGTAGGTAACACGGGTCCCCCAAATAAGAGGCGACCCTAAAATCACTACTCAGGGCCAAAGATGAACCCAACCTCAGTCAGACTGGAAAGCTACAGAACTGCACCAGGCAAATAACCTGCAGGGTGCCCCCATGGAGGACCAGCATGCCCTCAGTGCCCTCTCATTATCTAGCTGGTGTACTCACTCTGCATAGCCCGTGCCCCAGTGCAGCTCTCCGGGCGTCTTCAGGGTCAGCACCATCCTGGCATTGTGATCGCCCGACTTCTGGATCTCCTCCGGCGACAACTTCAGGAAGGGGGGCCGGCAGGGGGGCTGAGGTTTGGCAATGGGAACGACTGGGGTCTCCTTCTCTGGGGCGCATTGGGCGGGCAATGCACTTTGCTTGCTGGGCAGGGACCCCCCTAACAGCCCGGTCACAGCGGCTTTCACTTTACCGATCATTGCAGCGGCACCCAGGTAATGGGGCAGCCGCACTGCCCAAGAGGCACCCAGGTAATGGGGCAGCCGCGGAGACGTCTTCAAGGACATGCAGAGTGTGCAGGCTCAGGTAGCTGGACACCCGGATGTGATGCTGGGGGCTCTTCAGGGTGACACCCAGTGGTGCGCCCTAGGCTCTGCCCACTACCTTGTGCTAGGTGACATGCCTGTGCCGCAGCAGTGTGCACTGTGCCAGAGCTGGTGCTGAGCGCCACCAGCCCCGCCTGCTGCACCACTCTGCTGCTTCCTAGCAGCTTCAGCTTTTCTTAGCTCCATAATTGCAGTCCATTTGTTATTATACATCAGACAATAACATCAGCAAATGGATCTGACCTTCACGTGAGAGTCCAAGGAGGCTCAGCCCTCCCTCAGCAGCAGTAGTATTCCTATACCTACTCTAGGGAATTATTATATAGACATCACATTCACATCACGTTGTTTTTGGTCTTATCGCCTTATTGGACAACTTTTTTGTGTGAATTTTTTATTTTATTTTTTAGCAGTTTTAGGGCACCTTCACACACGGCAGATTTTGTTGCAGAAATTTCTGCAGCTGAAAATGAGTTCATTCATGTGAATAGTGTCATTTTAAAGAGGTATTCTCATCTGAGACAATAGGTACCACCACTTTCGGGGCTCCGGTCTCAGTGATGGGATATCCTAGCGATATGGCCCATTGTCTCAGATGAGAAAACCCCTTTAATGGTGAGCACATGGATGTACATGGTGTATATCTGGTCATAAATGACCCCCTAAATGTTATTTTTCAAACAAGCTCGGTTTGACACTAGGGGTGCATTTCTGTACCTGCATTTAGTGTGGTTGTTTTGTTTTAGCAAAAAATGCTACAGCCAGATGGCCAATAGGAAATCATTAAAGCACCCTATAAACACAGGTTTTTTTTTGTGGTGGTGTTTTAAAGGGGTTTTCCAGGTTTTCCCAAGGATAGGTCATCAATATCTGACTAGTGGGGGGTCTGACTTCTGACACACCCACCAGTCAGCTGTGAGAGCTGCGACCTGTTCTGGGACTGTAAAAAAACATTTCCCGAACTCGGTTTAGTTTCCAAGGCTAACATCAAAGTTACAAAGGGGAGTACCTCTGTCCGCCTGTATCATCAAGAAATCGTTTATGGCCTTTCTCTGTTCATATAGTCTGTCCAACATATGGAGAGTGGAGTTCCAATGGGTGGAAACATTGCATATCAGCCGATGTTGGGTAACGCCATTCTGCCTTTGCAGCTCAAGGAGGGTGAAGAGTGGCTGAAGTGCATGCACAGTTTCCTGGCCATTTTCAGGATGTCTTGCAGATGAGTGGGAGACTTCAGCAATCTCTTCTCTTTACAATTAAAGTGAACACATGCGCCATGCAGGGAGCATGGCTCAGACCTCCTTGACACAGCACCAACACCATGTTCTTTCTGTTGTCTGTGACCATGGTTCCGATTTTGAGTTGTGGACGAGAGAGCCAGGATTCGATTTCTTGATGAAGGACACAGAGCAATTCCTCCCCGTGTGACTCAGTTCGTCCAGGCAAACGAGGTGCAGAACAACGTGGCACCGTCGTGCCCTGCACATGTGGTATGCTGGAAGAGCACTGTGAATTGTCCCTGCAGTGAAGGCTGAGGACACGGTGGAGGATGAGGAGGCAGAGGCGGACTTTGTCGCAGGAGCAACAGCATGACAACGTGGAGGCGGCAGCGGCGTCACCTGGCCAAGTTGCTGGTGTGGCTGGGCAGGAACCACATTTACCCAGTGGGCCTTAAAGGAGATATAATTGTCCTTGACCGTAGTTACAGCTCTACATGTTGGCGCTGCCGTGCACTTTGGCAGACACCGACAGGCTCAAGGACTGGCCCACTTTCTGTTCAACATAGATGTGCAGGGCTAGTACTGCCTTTTTCACAAAGAAATAACGGCTTGGGACTCTCCACCTCGGCTCGGCACAAGTCATCAGTTCCTTGAAAGGTGCAGAGTCCACCACTTGGAAAAGGAAGGGACTGCAGCACCAGCAACTTGGCCAGGTGCACGTTCAGCTTCTGCGCCATTGGATGAGTGCACGCGTACTGTTGTCACTTGGCAATTGCTTCAGTGATCGATTGCTGACGAAATGACTGATGAGGAGTAGGAAGAAAGGAGCAGGCGCTTTAGGACCAGTAGATGGGAAGGACAGACAGCTCCCTTCCTCTGAGGTGGTTGAGCCTTGCCTTGCGGAAAAGGGGTGCGGGCCACTTTGGAAAATGGCCATGTTTACCTCCTCCCACAGCTTGACCAAAAACTTCCAGACCAAGCTGGCCTTTTTTCCCCCAACACTCTGCCTGCTACCGCTGCCTCCATGAACCCCTGCACCGCTACTTTCCAGGCAGGTAGGCTCCTGCGAAGTAGACGGTCTACCCCGGGCACGTTTGGCTCCCGACCTCCCACTGCTGACACGCTGCTGACTTACGGCCACGCTACCACTTTGCTGGCTCAGCCGCTGCCTCACGCGCAAGCTGCCACAGTCTTCTCCTGGTGATGATGAAGCTCCTTCTTCACCCGGCTCCCAAGTGCGATTGGCTACATTAGTGGTGCACAAACCGGGGCCCTCAGGCCGCATGCGGCCCTCAGAACCAAGGTTTGCAGCCCCCGTCCTCCTGGACAGAAACACAGCTGATCGTGCGATCAGCTGTGTTTCTGCCCGCAGTGCCGCATGATGGAGCATTACAGCTCCTGCACTGTAGCAGGAGCAGGACGGTTCCCCGGCTGTCAGTGAGAGCGGGGTAGCTGAGGAGAAGGCAGAGGCAGTGTATCAGTGCTTCTGCCTTCTCCTAAGATAGGTGAGCGATGCCCTGTGCAGCGTTGACCCGGCTTGGGGGCAGAGGAGTTCTGCCTGTGTACAATGCCCCCACAGCAGGCTGGTTTCACCTATAACTGGGGCTCCTTTGGATGCACCAGTTACAGAGGAAATACTGCAAAAAAAAAAGTCTGTGTCCCCAAAGGTCTTTCAGTGACCTCTTGGGGACAAATTATGTGGAAAAAATATATTAAAAAAATTACAAAATACAAATAAGAGAAAAATAAATAAAATATGATGTGGCAAAAAAATTGAAAATGATAAAAATAAATAAAAGAAAATACAAAAAAAAGAAGAAGAAAAAATTGCACAATAAAAAGTGTTCACTGTCTCCTAACAGTCTTTTTATGATCCCTTTGGGTACACATTATGTGGAAAAAATATATTATATTATATATAATATAAATTATAAAAAAAAATATAATACAGTAAAATATTAATAAAATACAAATAAAAGTAAAAAATAAAAAGGAAAAATAGAAACATTAACAAAAAGTGTCAGTGACCCCCAAAGGTCTTTTTATGACCTCTTGGGGGATATTATTTGTAACAGAAATATATTAAAAACTAACAAAAAAGGTAAAAAAAATAAAAGAAAAAACACCCACACCAACCAAAACCGTCACCATGAAACTATACATACTATATAACAAAACGACCGATACAAAATAGGGAACTAATTATAATTATTTTGGTGTCAGTTTGCATATTTAAAGAATAAGGATCTATAGTTTGAAAAAAAAATACTTTAAAATTGTTTTGTACAGTTTCCCGCAAATAAAAAATTAAAAAATAATTATAAGGCCCTAGTGTCAAGTGAAAAATTGTTGCAAAAATTATTTTGGTAGTCCCAACACATAAAAAAGTTACAACGTTATCACGTGCTCTTAATCTCACATAAAATTGTCTCTTCAGATCTGGTTATTAAAGTGTTAACCAAGGAGGTGGTAATAACCAGGAAGCGCCATCCTCTGCAGTGAATAGGCGTCAGGAAGAAAATGTTGCCACTTTTCCTGTAAAAATTACTTTTAACAAGCATGGCCCCTGAAACAGAAGATTCATACTTACCTGCTTCATGTTGCCCTGGCCCCCTTTGACTCCATCTTCCGATTTCTGCACTTTTACACCTGTCAGTGCATGGCCATGGTCACATACACCGCTCCAGTCAATAACTGGCTTTAGCAGTGACACGCTGCTTGTGGCCACATCACCGCTGAAGCCAGTGATTGGCTGGAGAGGTGCATGTGACCATAGCCATGCACTGCCAAGTAAAAACAGCACAGGGAGCAGGTAAGTATAACTCTAAAATTTGGTTTCAGGGGCCATGCTGCAAAAACATGTTAAAAATTCATTTTTACTGGGAAATCCCTTTAAGCCCCTGTTACACTGCAAGATATTCTGGTCAATTACTGGGAACAAGTGTTCATAAGAGCGCTCATTCATGATAACTGGCCTGTATAATCATGCCGCACATCTTTCTGTGTAATCAGGGATGTGCTACTGATAACCAATGAAGGAGGAATAGCGATCATTCCTCCCCAGTCACTTTACATTGGCCTGTGTAATAGGCTGTAGCAAATGAGCGCCAATCAACAATTTTTTTTATTTGCGGCCCCTTGAAATAGAGCGTTGTGACAATGCAGCCCTGGACTACATCATCATCATCCGCTACTGTCTGTATGTCACTGATGTCCCCCTCAACGATCTCAGGACCAGGAGCCTGACCGCTCGCAACACCAGCTCCCACGCGACTCTCATCATCACTACTTGCCCACCTACCAGAGGAAGCGGCAGATGTCTCCTCCAGATCTTGGCTGGGCAGAAAAGTGGAGCTGAGCCTACGGCATAAAAAAATTCTCGTGCTGAGGAAACAGAAAATGACAGAGGCAGGTTGGAGGCACAGGGCCTGCTCCCGGCCCATGACAACTAAGCGACTTATGGCTGGGGGTGTCTGATGTCACTTGCGACTAAGTCGAAGACCAAGTCAACCATTCAAGCACCACTGGGTTGCTGGTCAAGACACGACCTCCAGATGACTCTAGGAGCTCAGGCCTCTCGCTGTGACTCCCTTTGAAGGTCCTGTCACTTGTCTGTTTGACATACTGTAAGATAAAAGAATTAAATTAAAAGTAAATTAATACACCCCAAAAAATGCTGTAGTACAATGTAACTTCACCGCAGAACGGCTAATAAGACATACTTTGTTTTACTATTAATACACACACAAAAAACTGTAGAACAATGTAAATTCACTGGAGAATGGCTAATAAGACGTATGCATATTAACTATTAATACACCCCGTAAATGGCTGAATAGCAATGTAAATTCACTGCAGAACGGCAAATATGACGTACTTTTTTTCCTATTAATACACCCCAGAAAAAGGCTGTAGAACAATGTAACTTCACCGCAGAACTGCAAATAAGAAGTACTTTTTTTCCTATCAATACACCCCCCCCCCAAAAAAAAAACTAGAACAATGTAAATTCACTGCAGAACGGCTATTAAGACGTACATATATTACCTATTAATACACCCCGTAAATGGCTGTATAGCAATGTAAATTCACAGCAGAACGGCTAATAATATGTACATATATTTTCTAATGATACACACCATAAATGGCTGTATAGAAATGTAACTTCACTGCAGAACAGGAAAATAAGATGTACTTTTTTCCTATTAATTCACCCCCAAAAAACTGTAGAACAATGTACATTCACCGCAGAACGGCTAATTAGACGTACGTACATATCCTATTAATACACCCCGTAAATGGCTGTATAGCAATGTAAATTCACTGCAGAACGGTTAATAAGACGTATGTATATCACCTATTAATACACCCCATAAATAGCTGTATAGCAATGAAATTCATAGCAGAACGGTTAATTGGACGTACGTATATTTCCTATTTATACACCCCGTAAGTGGCTTTATAGCAATGTAAATTCATTGCAGAACAGCTAATAAGACGTATGTATATTTCCTATTAATATCACACAGCACTTGCACCCCAATAACAATCAAGATTTGCTGGAATTACTGAGCTATCAAATAGTGCAATTTGGATCCCCAGTTAGTGCATCAGGGTGTAATAGAATCGCTCCTATTAGCCAGGCTGTACACTCCCCTATTGGACCCTGTTCTCCTTTTATAGTCTAGAATAGATGATGTCTCCCTTTCCCTACACCTTGAATGATCTTTCCCTGAACTTCTAAATGGTTTTTTCAGCACAATAAAGTCTTTCCTATCACTGTCCCTAGTGCCTGTCACGTCTCTCCCTGCACTAA
Organism: Bufo gargarizans; assembly: GCF_014858855.1. Lineage (NCBI taxonomy): Eukaryota > Metazoa > Chordata > Amphibia > Anura > Bufonidae > Bufo > Bufo gargarizans. The sequence continues at coordinate 441,025,596 of NC_058082.1, read as the reverse complement.
GTACACTGGAAAATGGCTTAGGCTATTTATAGGACTGTGACATCAGAGGGCCTGGCTGGCTGCTGATTGGCTGTACGCATGGCATTGTGGGTGATCTCACGTTACCAGAGTTCTTTGCTCCATGTGCTAACATGTGCAGCAGCCATTTTAGAAAAAAAAGACGATTTGTTACCACAAAACGCGAGGAAATTCGACTTCGGTGCAAATCAAATTTTTCCTGAAATTTGGATCGAATTCCACGTTATCAACTTTGATTCACTTATCTCTAGTGATTACCAAATTAATTCACAGAGGTCTTGTGCGACTTGGGTGAAATGAATTTTGCCTACACAGAGGCAATACATTTTAATGCTGTACGGAGACAGCATTAAAATCGAAGTGTTTGAACAAATCGACTTTGAATCTCTGATCCAAAGCTTGATTCGCTCAAGACTAACCAACATTAAGCAATATAATAGGGGAAGTGGTAATAAGTCACATGTACACCAAAATAAATCGTCATATGTACGCAAAAATAGTACCATTGAACACCACATCTCCTCCTGCAAAAAGCAAGCCCACATACAGATACATCAGCGGAAACATTTATAAGTTATGTTTCTTAGAATGCAGCAACATAAAAAAAAAATCCAATGACATACTATTATTGTGCAAAAGTAGTAAAGTGCTGCCCCAGCTAATGGTTTCTCAACTAGAATTCATTTCATTGTATTGTGTTATATCTTTTATCCACTATACTTAGTGTACTTTGCTGCCATCTAGTGCCCTTTGTTGTATTTGGCTTTATGAAGTTATATATGATTGTAATTCATTATGTAATTCATCTTGTAACTGCTCCTCCTCAGTGAACTCATATCCTGTGTCCTTCAGTCTTTTCCTGTTTGTCAGACATGCTTCACAGAGCTGAAGAAAGGATTTTATTTAACCTCAAGGTACATTCAATAAATTACTTAAAGGGCTTCTGTCACCCCACTAAACTGATTTTTTTTTTTTGTGTACTTAATCCCTATCCTGCGATATTGCTATACCTTATGTTATTAATAATTTTCGTTCAGTAGATTTTGCAAAACACGTACTTTTATGATATGCTAATTACCTTTCTACCAGTAGGGTGTCTACTTGCTGGTAGCAGCCGCAGAAAACCGCCCCCTCCTCTTGTTGATTGACAGGGCCAGCCGCGATCTCCTCCTCCGGCATTTTTCACAAGTATTCATGAAACAGGAGGTTGGTCAGAGGAAGGAAGTAAGCAGCATTATTTCCTGAAAGTGGTCTTATCTATAATAATAATGATGATAATAATAATCATCTTTATTTATATAGCGCCAACATATACTGAAGCACTTTACAATCAGAGGGTTCAGGTACAAACATACCTGTTGCCCTGGCAACCGGACGCTTTGCAAAAGCGTCCGCTGTTGCCACCTACAGGGCATCTGAATGTATTACACTTTGCAATGCAAGAGCATTCCAAAGTATAGTACAGCCATTAGCCCCACTGGATCTTCATGATCCAAGAGGGACTTGATAAAAAAAAATTAAAAGTAAAAAAAACGACACATATTAGGTATCACCGCGTTCGTAACGACCGTCTCTATAAAGATATCACATGATAGACCACGTCCGATAAACACCATAAAAAAATAAAATAAAAACTGTGTAAAAAAAAGCCATTTTTGTCACCTTACATCACAAAAAGTGCAACAGCAAGCGATCAAAAAGGCGTATGACCCCCAAACACTTTCTGCAAAAAACGAGCCCCTGCACAAGACGATCGGCAGAAAAATAAAAAACATATGGCGTTCAGAAAACCAATCCAGCACAATCTGCCTTCCAAAAACCGTATGGCATTCCTTTCCTTCTGCGCCCTGCCGGGCGCCCGTACAGCATTTTACGACCACATGTGGGGTGTTTATGTAAACCGCGGAATCAGGGTAATAAATATTGAGTTTTGTTTGGCTGTTAACCCTCAATGTGTTAAAGAATTTTTTTTTATAAAATGGAAAATCTGCCAAAAATGTGACATTTTCCTTTAATTCTTGTGGAACGCCTAAAGGGTTAACAAAGTTTGTAAAATCAGTTTTGAGTAACTTGAGGGGTGTAGTTTCTACAATGGGGTCATTTATAGGGGTTTCCACTATGTAAGCCCCACAAAGTGACTTCAGACCTGAACTGGTCCTTAAAAAGTGGGTTTTGGAAATTTTCTTAAAAATTGTAAGAATTGCTTCTAAACTTCTAAGCCTTCTAACGTCCTAAAAAAATAAAATGACATTTCCAAAATGATGCCAGCATAAAGTAGACATATGGGGAATGTTAAGTAATAAATATTTTATTAGGTATGACTTTCTGTTTTAGAAGCAGAGAAATTGAAATTTGGAAAATTGTACATTTTTCCACATTTTTGGTAAATTTGGGATTTTTTCATAAATAAAGGTGAAATATATTGACTCAAATATATGATTATCATGAAGTACAATGTGTCACGAGAAAACAATCTCAGAATGGCGTGGATAAGTAAAAGTCTTCCAAAGCTATTACCACATAAAGTGACGCATGTCAGATTTGTAAATTTTGACCTGGACATTGGGGCATCAATGACTCTTGGTCATGAAAGGGTTAATGTGCAGTTCTGTGTATAAATCCCCTTGAAATCCGCTAACGTTCTCCATGCAGTGTAAGTGATGTGGTATAACCCATTCACATGTTCTGCAAAAAAAAAATATATGCTAAAGAAAAATAATCCATGAGAAAACTGATCATGTGATTATTCCTGCATATTCCAAAATTGGACAACCCCTTTAAAATGTGAATGTTCCTCAAAACCATATGCATTTTATGAATGCAGACAACCTGATGATTGAAACTGAAAAAACACATTAAATCTTACACTTGTGCCTAAGGCTACTTTCACACTAGCGTTCGGCTGTCCGCTTGTGAGCTCCGTTTGAAGGGGCTCACAAGCGGACCCGAACGCTTCCATCCAGCCCTAATGCATTCTGAGTGGATGCGGATCCGCTCAGAATGCATCAGTCTGGCGGCGTTTAGCCTCCGCTCAGCAGGCGGACACCTGAACACTGCTTGCAGCGTTCGGGTGTCCGCCTGACCGTGCGGAGGCGTGCGGATCCGTCCAGACTTACAATGTAAGTCAATGGGGACGGATCCGTTTGAAGATGACACAATATGGCTCAATCTTCAAACAGAGCCGTCCCCCATTGACTTTCAATGTAAAAGTCTGGACGGATCCGTTCAGGCTAATTTCACACTTAGACATTTTTTGACAATATAATGCAGACGGATCCGTTCTGAACGGAGCCACCGTCTGCATTATATGAGCGGATCCGTTCAGAACGGATCCGCTCTGAACGCTAGTGTGAAAGTAGCCTAAAACTGTCCTTAAAAAAGTCAGAAAATGTGAAAAATTCCTTCTATAATTCTAAGCCTTCTAACATCCTAAAAAATAAAATCCGAGAAATTACGTTTTCGTTTTTTTTATTTTTGATAAATAAATGTAAAACACGTTGACCCAAATTTACCACTAACAATGAAGTACGGTTTGTCACGATAAAACAGCTTTAATATTAATATACCTGTGTTAGTCTACTTATGGCCTCCATCACTTAGTTTATGAAGCTGCCTTGGCTGCAAGATAGGATGATGGTCTGTGTTCCCACTTCCCAGCAATGTACATTGAGAGCTATGATATTGTAGATTGAGACATAAATACACACAGCAAAATGTTCCTGTGAAAGAAAAGCTGCTTCCCCATAACTGTGGTGTCCTACAGCAATATTTCAGAATGTTCAGCTAAGTACCCGCCACTCATATCAAGGTATTCCCAAAGCTATCGTCATACAGTATGCTCCACATTAACAGCACTCTGTAAGGACAGTGTGAGTACTGCCAAAATATACGACTTGTTCTCCCTGAGGACCAAGTACCACGAAATAAGAACCTATGCTCTAGACCAGTGTTTCTCAAACCATAACCAATTAGACAGAAGACACACATGTACAATCATAACAAATTTTATTAAGTAATAAAAATTACAACAACCATAGACAATTAATAAAAATGAATAGCAGCAGTGCAGGCAAAGCGCTGCGACAAGCAGCTCGTCCACCAAACCCAGGATATAGAAAATCCAAAATAAGGGAAAATTCAAAAAATGTCAAATGCCTGACTAGCAGACAGTATTGAACTATACCCAATACATATGAAAGCCTCCTCCCCAAATGAATCACTGAACATGTGCAAGCGGCACTATAATGGGCCAACTGGAGGGCTGAATATAAAGCACCTCTAGAAGGCCCACTAACAGAATGGAGGAAAAAACCATAGCAGATAAGATAAATTACCTAAAGTTTATATGGAGGCTCAAATGGATCAGACCCAGTTCCGGCAGGGAGCGCACCCCGATGCGCGTTTCGTTCCGCTTTCTCAAGAGGCGTATGTGTTTGTACCCACTGACACTCTACATATACCCTAAATGATTGAAGATCAAATAAGTTCACCTGGTATCGGGCCAATGGCTGTACAGCAGGGCGGAACTAAGCAAAACCTGAGCAGGTCAGTGCTGACCGCTTCATCTCTCTCGAGAATGCGATGACGACGCAACTGGTCACATGACCTGCCGCAGCCAGATTAGGAGATGGAAGGGAGAAAAGAATGCATCGCAAGTGCATACTATTCCCGCAAAGAGTCCTCCGCTGACGTCAGTCATCCCATGACAACTTCACATCTAATGCGGAGAACATCTGCGCGAATCAAAGGCCGGAGCTTGGATCGAGTTGTGATCGCGTGTCGCCTCCCGTCTCACCATGGAAACCGGCAACAGACTCGCGAGAACATCTCGCGAGACCAGGGCCGTCGAGAAGTCAAATCGCGACCACATGATCGCATGTAGCGTCCCATCACACCATGGTAACCGGCAATAGCTCCCTCGTCAGAACACCAATTTGGCTGCAAAAAGAAGGGAGCCAGAGAAATCCTGCTGTCCAACTTCCTCAAACATTAGGATACATACAGCATCATAGCGTTTGAGCAACATAATGCATTACACAAGGTAAGTAGCCAATGCCCAACACATTATAATAAAAGGTCTATAAGAGACCACCACAAAAGGATCATACCCAAATAAAAACTATACGGGCCATCTATAGACAATGTGTAAATATAAAAAATAAAAACCGTGCTAATTAATGTATACACCTTAAGCGTATTAATGAAGTGATTACTCATAACGCGTATCAGTCCTCCTATATACAGTGTTTCTCAAAGCAAAGTACCTGTAACTCAAATAAATTACATTGAAGTCCCCCTAACAATATCAATAAACAAAGTGCTGCGTGACGACAGTGTGAATAACCCCAGAAACATGTCATAGATCCCTACATAGATCCAGTCTCCCAAGATCAGTGTTTGAGTATCTAAACTTCCATGTCAGGATCTGGGGGGGGGGGGGGGGGGGGGGCACTATTTCTCTTTGTGGAGAGCACCTAGTAGGTGTCAGGAGACTTATAGGCCAGCCAGTGCTCCTTTGGGAAAAAAAAGTAGAGCCTTTAAAGCAGGGCCGGCATCATAACCCGGTAAACCCAGGCAAGTGCCGGGGCCCAATGCTCCTGGGGGGCCCACTGAGTTGCTATGAGCACTTCCATCAATGCAGGTGGAAGCTCTCATTTCTGTCATTTCACTTATGCAGTACCCCTTTGGTGGGCCCTCTGAGTCTACTAATAACACACAAAGAATTAAATGTTACCATGTTTTTATTGAACACACCATGTAAACATTCACAGTGCAGGTGGAAAAAGTATGTGAACCCTTGGATTTAATAACTGGTTGAACCTCCTTTGGCAGCAATAACTTCAACCAAACCTTCCTGTAGTTGCAGATCAGATGTGCACAACGGTCAGGAGTAATTCTTGACCATTCCTCTTTACAGTTCAGCAATATTCTTGGGATGTCTGGTGTGAATCGCTTTCTTGAGTACATGCCACAGCATCTCAATCGGGTTGAGGTCAGGACTCTGACTGGGCCACCCCAGAAGGCATATTTTCTTCTGTTTAAGCCATTCTGTTGTTGATTTACTTCTATGCTTTGGGTTGTTTTCCTGTTGCAACACCCATTTTCTGTTGAGCTTCAGCTGGTGGACAGATGGCCTTAAGTTCTCTTGCAAAAAATAAACTTTGGAATTCATTTTTCCTTCGATGATAGCAATCCGTCCAGGCCCTGATGCAGCAAAGCAGCCCCAAACCGTGATGCCCCCACCACCATACTTCACAGTTGGGATGAGGTTTTGATGTTGGTGTGCTGTGCCTCTTTTTTTCCACACATAGTGTTGTGTGTTTCTTCCAAACAACTCAACTTTGGTTTCACCTGTCCACAGAATATTTTTCCAGTACTGCTGTGGAACATTCAGGTGCTCTTGTGCAAACTGTAAACGTACAGCAATGTTTATTTTGGACAGCAGTGGCTTCCTCTGTGGTATCCTCCCATGAAATCCATTCTTGTTTAGTGTTTTACGTATTGTAGAGTCGCTAACAGGGATGTTAGCATATGCCAGATACTTTTATAAGTCTTTAGCTGACACTCTAGGATTCTTCTTCACCTTATTGAGCAGTTTGCGCTGTGCTCTTGCAGTCATCTTTACAGGATGGCCACTCCTAGGGAGAGTAGCAGCAGTGCTGAACTTTCTCCATTTATAGACAATTTGTCTTACCATGGACTGATAAACAGCAAGGAGATACTTCTATAACCAATTGGAGATACTTCTTTTGGAGATACTTCTATAACCCTTTCCAGCTTTATGCAAGTCAACAATTCTTAATCGTAGGTCTTCTGAGAGCTCTTTTGTGCGAGGAATTATTCACATCAGGAAATGCTTCTTGTAAAAAGCAAACCCAGAACTGGTGTGTGTTTTTTATAGGGCAGGGCAGCTGTAACCAACACCTCCAATCTCATCTCATTGATTGGACTCCAGTTAGCTGACACCTCACTCCAATTAGCTCTTGGAGATGTCATTAGTCTAGGGGTTCACATACTTTTTCCACCTGCGCTGTGAATGTTTACATAGTGTGTTCAATAAAAACATGGTAACATTTGATTCTTTGTGTGTTATTAGTTTAGGCAGACTGTGATTGTCTATTGTTGTGACTTAGATGAAGATCATATCACATTCTATGACCAATTTGTGCACAAATCCATAACATTCCAAAGGGTTCACATACTTTTTCTTGCAACTGTATTTAGTTGTTTTACTGTTTCATTAAGCAGTTTGGCTTAATGACACCTGCCCCCCCCCCCCCCTATCCTGTCCTATCTCATCCTCATTGAGCCCCTGCTGTCTCCTTTCCTCCCTCATGTATCCAGAGCTCCTGTCCCACCCTCCTATCTCCTATTGCTGCCCTGCACAGACCTCCTGCCACTCCTTCTTGTATTAATCCCCCTCAGAGCCCCTTCCACCTACTTGCTGTGTCTGCCCCTCCTGTCCATCCAGGGCCCCTGTCTCACTCTTCTGCCTCTCATTATGGTGGCATCTGAACCGCATTCACCATGAGGAACTTCTAATATCACAGGGTCATGTGACTGTGCCCCCCACCCTGTACTCTGCCCCTCACCCCGTACTGTGCCCCTTTATATCCTACATTGTGCCCTCTTACCACACCCTGTACAGTGCCCCTAGTCATTCCCTGTACTGTGCCCTCTTATACCCTTTTATCCGGTCACTGTATGGTGGTTTTATCATTGTATGGCGGTGTTTTCACTGTATGGTGGTGGTATCCAATAACTGTATGGCCATAACTGTATCCCCTTCCCTGCCCACACCACTTTTTTTAGACCTGGCATGAGCGGGAAAAGATACAGATTGCAGTGCTAAGGACCTTTGCGCCACATCTGTGTCAGAAATACGCCTAACATAGACGTATTTCTCTATTATAAATGACCCCCTAATTGTATTATTATTCGGGGCTAGGGCTAATATCTTTATATTATATAGATTATAGTGTATTATACTGGGCCCTGTATTTCCCAGTAGATAAATGATCCTTGGGAAACACAGTCCTCATCCCTGACCACCAGGACCAGGTAACGCTCTGTCAGTACATGGCGGCCTCCCCTCTTCGCCAAGTTGCTCCGCTGTGTACTGGTGCTTATTCTGACACCAGGGCTGGGTTTACATACCAAAAATGAATGCATTAACAGATGCGTCAGACTGATGCCTTACAGTGGCGTCTGTTCACCATACAGTTCCATTGTAAAAATTTTTATTTTTTAATGGACTCTGCAGGATACAAAAACATGGAGTGCTGCACATTTGTATACATCAAACCGATAGGAAAAACATAATGTGAACCCACTGGGGGGGGTACTAAAATTTGTTGTGGGGCCCAGTCAGTTCTAGCTACATCACTGCACAGCTTCTTCTCTCCTCCAGGCCTGGCCCAGGGGTGACGCCATCGTGTGTCTCACTGCTGCAGCGGGCCTGAGAAGAGAAGGAGCGCAGGGAGCTGCGGTTAGTGAATGACAGGACTGCCGGCTGCCCTGCGCTCCAGCAATGATAGGTATGTCAGTGGGCCACTGGGGGGTCATTACACTGTGAGGGCCCCTTACACAATATAATGACCCCCAATTCCCCCATTTAGTATAATGATCCCCATTGACCCTCCATTTAGTATAATGACCACCAGAACCCCTATTCAATATAATGACCCCCCAGTGCCCCTCCATACAGTTTAACCCCCAGTGTGGGGGTGACTAGGGGTCATTATTCTGAATGGAGGGCCATTGTGGGGTAATTATACTGTAAGGGCCCTTTACATGGTATAATAACCCCCAGTGTCCCCCATTTAATATAATGATCCCCAATGACCCTCCATTCAGTATAATGACCCCCAAAGCCCCCTCCATACAGTATTCCCCCAGTGTGGGGGCTACTGGGGGTCATTAATCTGAATGGAGGGCGGTGTGTGGGGCCACTGGGGGTCATTATACAGTGTGGGGGGGCATTAGGGGGTCATTATACTGTGTGAAGGGCCACTAGTAGTCATTATACTGTATAGGGGCCACTAGATGTCATTATACCGTGTGGAAGCCACAGGGGGACGTGTAAATGTAAAAAAAATTCTCAAGGGGGCCCACTGGGATTTATCGCCCAAGGGTCCACATGAACCTGGAGCCACCAAATGTAAGGTAGCTATCCTATAAGTCAATGTTCAACCGCTTAAACAGGCCATGTTACATAATTTAGTATTATAGCTAAACCAGTACCTCATCTACAGACAGCTGTTTCTGGGTGATTGATAAAGAGAAATAGTACCCATGGGCGTAGGAAGTGGGGGGGGGGGATCCCCCCCAGGAAATAATGCAGGGGGTCAGGTATGGTCAAATCCCCCCCAGCGGCAGCGGAGCAATGTGTGCGGCGGCGGGACAGGCACTGAGATGAGAGCTTCCATTGTGGAAGCGAAGCGCTCATCTCCATAGTGATCTGTTTGTATCGCCGTCCTCAGGACAGCGATACAAACAGAAGGCTGTGCGGAGGAGCAGGGCAGGGAGGTGAGTCCCGTTCCTGTTCCTCTGATAGGCTGCCGGCACTACTAGGCCAGCAGCCTATCAGAGGCCGGCGTAGGCAGCGCGATTACGTCATCGCGCCGCCTGAGCCGTACAGCGCTGGAGTCGGGACACAGGCCGGAAGAGGCCTGCATCGCACCGCTCCAAAGAGGTAAGTATAAGTGTTAATTTTTTTTTTTATATATACAATACTTAGTTTTACTGGCACATAATGGGGGGGGGGGGCTGTTATTACTGGCACATTGGCACATGATTGGGGGGGGCCCTGTTATTACTCGCACATGATTGGGGGGGCCCTGTTATTACTGACACATAATGGGGGGGCCCTGTTATTACTGGCACATGATTGGGGGGGCCTGTTATTACTGGCACATAATGGGGGGCCCTGTTATTACTGGCACATAATGGGGGGGCGGCGGGCGGCCCTGTTATTACTGGCACATGATTGGGGGGGCTGTTATTACTGGCACATAATGGGGGGGGCCCTGTTACTACTGGCACATAATGGGGGGGCCCTGTTATTACTGGCACATGATTGGGGGGGCTGTTAGTACTGGCACATGATTGGGGGGGCCTGGTATTACTGGCACATGATTGGGGGGGTCTGTTATTACTGGCACATGATTGGGGGGGTCTGTTATTACTGGCACATGATTGGGGGGGTCTGTTATTACTGGCACATGATTGAGGGGGCTGTTATTACTGGCTGATGAGAGGCGCTGGGGGGGCTGATGAGAGGCACTGGGTGCTGCTGAAGAGGCAGTGGGGGCTGCTATGAGGCATGGGGCTCTTATCTGACGTCTGATTGGGGGTCATTCATATTGGGGTCTGAGCTGAGGTGTGATCTGAGGTCTTACTAACATTGGGGATCTTATTGGGGCTGTTAGCTGAGGTCTGATTAACATTGGGGTTCTGATTGGTGCTCTGACCTTAGGTGTAATGAAAAATATATTTTTCTTATTGTGCCCACTTCCAGCCCGGAGCCCAGCTGCCCAGAGCACTGATCCGGAGCAGCTTGGAGAAAAAGGCCTTACAGTCTCCCACACTCCTTCTGCCCGGCCAAGCCAGCCAGCACCCCTGAGGCTAAGCCAGCCAGCACCCCTGAGGCCAAGCCAGCCAGCACCCCTGAGTCTTCAGAACTGTAAGTAAATTATATATAGGGGATATTATTGTTTCGGCGAGGGGAGGGGGGGGGGGGGGTTGTGCCAGAGAAAGTACCCGGAATAACTGAAATATATGCCAAACATTTGGTTAATTTCTCTGACCTGATAAACAAAGAACTGTTTATTTTGCATATTTTTTTGTTGTGAGATTTTTCACACACACACACACACACACACACACACACACTTAAAATTTAACGATATAAACAACTCGCAGTTTACTTAATATGAATATACCCGGTGAGCAAAAATGCTGTCCCCCCAGAATTTTGGGGGTTCCTACACCCATGATAGTACCCCCCAGATCCTGACAAAGGCCTTTTACCCAGTTAAGCCAGTGACAACGGGCAAACACCCTGAGACAACTGTCTGTAGATGACTAACTGGCTTAGCTATAATCCAAAATTATGTCTCAAGGCCTATTTAAAAGGTGAAACATTGACTCATAAGACATCTGGTGGCATTAGAGGCTCAACTTTATTTTGTTTTTGGAAACAGAGCTAATTTGCATACTTTTTTTTTCCCCAGAGGAACACTTGCTAGCCTATAAGACTCCTTAGACCTACTACACGCTTTCCATAAGGAGACATAGTATTCTCCAGATCCTGACATGGAATTTGAGACAATCAATATTGATCTTAGGAAACAGGATCTAACTAGGGATCTGTGACATGTTTCTAGATGACATTAGAGACTCAACTTTCTTTTCTTTTTGGAAAGAGAGCTAAATTCTGTGTCAGTCTTAGGCCCCTTTCACACGGGCGAGTATTCCGCGCGTGTGCAATGCGTGAGGTGAACGCATTGCACCCGCTCTGAATCCTGACCCATTCATTTCTATGGGGCTGTGGCACATGATCTGTGATTTTCACGCATCACTTGTGCGTTGCGTGAAAATCGCAGCATGCTCTATATTCTGCGTTTTTCACGCAATGCAGGCCTCATAGAAGTGAATGGGGCCGCGGGAAAATCGCAAGCATCCGCAAGCAAGTACGCATGGTTGCTAGGTGACGATCGGGCTGGGGGCCCGATCTGTATTATTTTCCCTTATAACATGGTTATAAGGGAAAATAATAGCATTCTGAATGCAGAATGCATAGTAAAATAGTGATGGAGGGGTTAAAAATAAAAAAAATTAACTCACCGAGTCCACTTGATCGCGTAGTTGCGGATCTCTGTCTTCTTCTGTAATGTTGAGCTGCCGGCTAAGGACCTGTGGTGATGTCACATCACATGATCCAATCACATGGTCCCTCACCATGGTGATATACCATGTGATTGGACCATAGTGACGTCACCACAGGTCTTTTGCCAGGTCCTGAAGATAGAACAGAGACCAGCAGCTATGGAGCAGGTAAGTAAACTTTTTTTTTTTTTTAACCCCTCCATCCCTAATTTACTTTGCATTCTGTATTAAGAATGCTATTATTTCCCCTTATAACCATGTTATAAGGGAAAATAATAAAATCTACACAACACCTAACCCAAACCTGAACTTCAGTGATGAAGTCCGGGTTTGGGTCTGGGTACCAAACATGGCAATTTTTCTCACACGCGTGCAAAATGCATTAAAACGCTTTGCACTCACGCAGAAAAATCACGCATTTTACCGCAACGCACATGCATCTTATCGGGCCCTCATACGCCACGCTCGTGTGAAAGAGGCCTTAGACTTAGCAGTATCTATTTCTTATGGGTTGTTATACTTTCTTCTCAAAAAAGCAATCTGCTAAATCACAAAGTGGGAACTAGTCACATCTTAAAATATCAGGCAGAATGTAGGATGTTGCACAACAGTCCACCCAGCTTTGAGTCATACAGCGATCTTTATCATCCTAACAGACCATTGTGGAACATACTGTATATATATATATCCTGCGTCAGCAATGATAATGCCAGCTCCTGCCCACAGAGAAGACAATCATTAAGGAATCCTGTGTTCTACTCAAAATTATGTCAATTGTTTAATGGCGAGAATGAGATCAATACTAAATAGATCATTAGGTTAGGTCAGTGGTGGCAAACCTATGGCACGGAAAAAGTCTATGGTGTACCAATATGCCGTAGAAATTTCTTCCTGCCATTCATCAGCGCAGGGCAGGCAGCACACTGAATGTAGGCAGGCTATTATAGCTAAATGATAAAGTACATGGAAGATATACTAGATTGGACTGTAGCATTCAGGTTACATTGCGGTGTTGGCACTTTGCGATAAATATGTGGGTTTTGGTTTACAGTTTGGGCACTGGGTCTCTAAAAGTTTAGCCATCACTGGGTTAGGGGGTGGTGGGTAAAGTTTTAAGGAGCTACAGATTTATCTTTAAATGTTATGTCCAAAACCAGATGTTCTTTATTGTTCCAAATGTATCTAAATGATCCTGTAGGTAACAGATGGAAGAGAGTATAATCGCAGAAGCATGCTACACAGGGTTATTGTTTGTTACTAACATTATTACTAAATATTTGAGAATTCTCAATATTTGTTGAAAAAAAAGGTGCTGGGACTCGGATATATCGGCTCCATTCACAAATGCAGGTTTTGATCTTTTTTTTCTAACACCATTCTGATAAATATTGTTGATAAACACAACTGCATGAAAACGAAGATTTCAATTATCATGTGGTTTGTATACATATTGTATGTGGTTATAGAGACCTCTAGTGGGGTGGCATGCAATTACAGCAGAAGTAACTATCGTGGTGAGATGTCGTACTGCCGAATAAGCTAAACCCACTGCAGGATTTAGCTTAATCAGGGTCGGACTGGGAATGAAAAACAGTCCACAATGTATTTTGTAAGAACATGCAGTCACTATGTACAAGCATACAGTGCACATATACTGTACACACTGGCTGCATAGACAAAAATACTTACAGGTATTTATAGTAAACGTACTATGTATGCGTGCACATGAGGAGACGTACTCAATACTTAGAAATTTGAAAGAATAGAAGAACGTCTTCCAGTTCATGTTCTCTGGACCTTCATTACTATTTTGCTCAAGACAATAGAAAAAGGAAAAAGTCTATTGAAGACCTAGAACTCAACATTTTTACACTTTTTTGGAAATAATACTGTACTTTAGAAGTTGGTTAGAGAAAATTCTTCATGTAAAAATAGTGCAACTACCACCCCCAATTACATATTTTTCGTAATGAGAATATACTTGTGAATTGCTAGTTAAATGGTCACTAACTTGTTACATAACTTAGTAATATGTCTTATCAGTCAGAAATGTCTAGTTCTCATGCTATCAGCTGTTCACTTGGCTCTTTTCAGAACTCCCATAGAAGTGAATTGAGAGCACATCACGCATGCGCAATCTGCTCTCCTTCGCTTTGGCCACCCCATTCTAGAGATAGGTGCAGGTTCCAGTGGTGGGATCAGTAGCTATCTGACATTGGTGGCATATCTTAGCGATATGCCGCCAATGTGCAGATGGGCCAACTCCTTTAAGATACGGCTGGCTAAACCATCTCAGAGTGTGGAAGAGTGCATTAGCAATGTTCTCTGTCACAGCAGCAAAGTCTCTCTCTGCCATAAACATGCACAATACTTTGCTGTTTGACTCCAGTGCACGGCGTTATAAATTTTGTACCTTCTGACTTCTCTCTGTAGCATTTTTTATATAAGTTGCTTCCTTGGCTGTGGATTGTTTCAGAGATGAAGTTTCTTTGAGCTTGGGCCTAGTTCTTAGGAGCTTGCATATGTAGTTTCTGTCTGTTTCTCAGGCAGGACTACTCACTAACCAGTGGGTGGACCCAGGTTCATCTCCTGGCAACCTAAGGGTGAGCCAAGGTCCTAAGCCTTACTTGTCCATACAGTACTAATTGTACAAATACAGTAAATTAGAACATTTCACTTAATAATATAGCATTGTAGCAATTATCATTCAGTGACCCTGTTTTGGGGTACTGCACTTGGTCAATGATCACACAACCAAGATTGTGCACCCTTTATTTTGGGTTCTGCAGCAGGGTATATATTCTGAGGTAGGGTCACATCAGTACAAGATGGTATCTCCCCTTGCTGTGATACAAGCTGCAACTTTGGCATGGTAACTGTTATAGAGATTCTGGATATCCTCCTGTGTTATGTCATTTAAAGCTCTTTCAACTTGAACCCTTAGTTCAGCTAAGGTGGTTGTTGGCTGGGGAGATCCGTTGCCCCATCCAGTACTGGACAATCTCAATGGGAGAGAAATCTGGCGATTGACGTGGCCAGGAGAGCTGCTGGAGACCCTGAAGAGCACATTGTGTAGCATAGACACTCGAGCATGTAACACGAACACCATGTCTCCTGAGTAAATGTGTCCTGGACATCCCGACTGCTGGCCAATGTTCCCTCCACGAATCCCAACCAGGAACGACTATAGTAGCTGGTTGAGTCGAGAAGTCATGGTCAATCCAGGCCTTGTTCATTTTTATAAGATTCAACCTATCAGCATTTTCAGTTGACAGGCGGATACGCTATCTGTTATAATGCCACGAGCAGCACTAAACACCCGCTCAGACAAAACGCTGGCGGCAGGGCAGGCCAGCACCTCCAAGGCGTAAAACACCAGTTCGTGCCACGTGTCCAGCTTGGACACCCAGCAGTTGTAAGGCACTGAGGGATCATTAAGGACACTGAGACGATCTGCTATGTACTCCTTCACTATCTTCCAAAAAGTTTCTCTCCTTGTGACACTAGGCCACGTATCAGGGTTAGGGTGCTGTGACGGTAACGTCCACTACACACAGGGGAGAGTATAGTGACCACTGCGCTCCACCCTCATCCCTGGCCCTGCCTACTTGCCTCGCAAGTCCTAATGACAGGGGACAACTAGACGGCAGTCCCTAGCTTAGGATACGTGCTGGGAAGACAGACAAGACAAATAACGGAACGTGAACGGACCGGGTCAATACCTAGAGAGCTACGCAGTACTAAGGAACAAGCAGAGAATAGTCAGGAAAAGCCGAGGTCAAATACCAAGAGAGAAACAAAGTACAACAGGAGTCCGCAAAGAATCGTCAGGTGGAAGCCGGGGTCAGGATACCAGGAGAGATGCGCAGTACAGGAGCAGCAGGCAGGGAATCGTCAGGGAAAACAGGATCAGGTAAGTATGCAGGAACAAAACAATCACCAGATACCTAAAATTAACAGGCAACCTGTGGCCAGCAAGCTGCCTGTATTTATAGTGGGGAGTGAGGGTCATGTGACGTGGCCAGCGTCACATTACCGACAGACAGACAAATCTAGCACCGAGTGATCAGCTCGGCGCTCAAGGCAGACCTAGGAGCAGGGAGCCTCCCAGCTAGCAAAGCCGTTGTCACGGACGGTGTACAGGAAACAAGACAATGCAACATGCATATATGACTGTCACGGATGGTGTACAGGAAACAAGACAATGCAACATGCATATACGACTCACTGGATCCAAATCTAAGGAACCAAAAGGGAGACCCCTGCACAAGACCTGGCACTTTCCCTGGCTGCTCAGCCTATGCAAAAATCCCAAAGGTGGATGGTTGCATACCCACGTACCTCGACTATATAACACCTGAACACCCTACAATAGTGAGGGGACACGACCACCGGCTCCCTACACCAGACACGGAGGGAGTCAGGGTCATCTGGGATCCAGCAAACAGAAAATAACAGATAAATGTACAGCACTTAACTTAGTAGCAGATTGGGAAATAGGATCAGCATGCACACACACTCCAAGAAGAAGTATAAGCCGCCCAGTAATGCATTATGGGGAGGAATTTAAAGGGATGCAATCAGTCCAACTACATGACAGCTGAGAGAGGCTAACGAGATGAGGAACTGAACACCACAACAAAGAAACTCAAGGAGGAGGTTCTGAAAGGCTTCTGTCAGAGCTTCTCAGCTGTCTGGTTGTGACAGTACCCCTCCCTCTACGAGTGGACTCCGGACACTCAGAGCCCACCTTCTCAGGATGGGACCTATGGAAAGCCCTGATGAGACGAGAGGCCTTAATGTCCGTCACTGGGACCCACATCCTCTCCTCAGGACCATAACCCTCCCAATGAACAAGGTACTGGAGAGAACCGCGGACAAGACGAGAATCCACAATCCTAGAGACCTGAAATTCAAGATTCCCATCAACCATAATCGGAGGAGGAGGCAAAGGCGAGGGTACAATGGGTTGAACATAAGGTTTCAATAAGGACTTATGAAAAACATTATGGATCTTCCAAGTCTGAGGAAGATCAAGACGGTAGGCAACAGGATTGATGACAGACAGGATTTTGTAAGGCCCAATAAACCTAGGACCCAACTTCCAGGAGGGAACCTTCAATTTGATATTCTTGGTAGACAACCACACCAGATCACCAACATTCAGGTCCGGACCAAGCACACGTCTCTTATCTGCCACACGCTTATATCTCTCACTCATGCTCTTTAGATTATCCTGAATCTTTTGCCAAATAGATGACAAAGACGAGGAGAATCTGTCCTCATCAGGTAAACCAGAAGACCCCTCTCCCGAGAAAGTCCCAAACTGCGGATGAAACCCATATGCACCAAAAAATGGTGACTTATCAGAGGACTCCTGACGACGGTTATTTAAAGCAAACTCAGCAAGGGACAAAAAAGAACACCAATCCTCCTGATTCTCCGCCACAAAACAGCGCAGATATGTCTCCAGATTCTGATTGACGCGCTCTGTCTGGCCATTCGACTGCGGGTGGAAAGCAGAAGAGAATGACAACCGAACCCCCAAGCGAGAACAGAAAGCCTTCCAGAATCTGGAAACAAACTGCGTGCCCCTATCAGAGACTATGTCTGAAGGAATACCGTGCAATTTGACAATGTGATCAATAAATGCCTGCGCCAGCGTCTTAGCATTGGGCAAACCAGGAAAAGGGATGAAATGCACCATTTTGCTAAAACGGTCCACCACCACCAGAATCACAGTCTTCCCCGAGGAACGAGGCAGGTCCGTTATGAAGTCCATGGACAGATGTGTCCAAGGACGGGAAGGAATGGGTAAGGGAAGGAGAGGACCTGATGGCCGTGAATGAGGGACTTTGGCACGAGCGCAAGTCTCGCAGGCTGCCACAAAACCCTCAACCGACTTACGAAGCGCAGGCCACCAGAATCTCCGAGCGATGAGATCCAGTGTGGCTCTTGCCCCCGGGTGCCCAGCAAGGACCGTATCGTGGTGTTCTTAAAAATCTTGTGTCTTAAAGCGAGAGGCACAAACAACCTCCCAGGAGGACAAAGATCAGGAGCCTCTGACTGGGCTGCCTGCACCTCTGCCTCCAATTCAGAAAAAAGAGCAGAGACCACCACACCTTCAGCCAAAATGGGACCCGGGTCTTCAAAATTCCCGCCTCCCGGAAAACAACGTGACAGGGCATCTGCCTTCACATTCTTAACCCCAGGGCGGAACGTGACAACAAAATTAAACCTAGAAAAGAACAAAGACCATCTGGCCTGTCTCGGGTTCAGACGCTTGGCTGACTCCAAGTAGGCCAGATTTTTATGGTCAGTAAATACGGTAATAGGGTGTCTGGCTCCCTCTAGCCAATGGCGCCATTCCTCAAAAGCCAACTTGATGGCCAACAATTCCCTATCTCCCACATCGTAATTTCTCTCTGCGGAGGAGAGTTTTTTCGAGAAAAAGGCACACGGTCGCCATTTGGCAGGAGAGGAACCCTGAGACAAGACCGCCCCCACACCCACCTCAGAAGCATCAACCTCAACTATGAAGGGTAAAGAAATATCAGGTTGCACCAAGATGGGAGCGGAAGCAAAACTCTCCTTGATATTAGAAAAAGCCTTACGCGCCTCTACTGACCAAGAAGAAAAATCTACCCCCTTTCTGGTCATATCAGTGAGTGGTTTAACAATAGAGGAATAATTCAAAATAAACTTCCTGTAATAATTGGCAAAGCCCAAAAAACGCATCAGCGCCTTCTGATTCTCAGGAAGCTCCCACTCAAGCACAGCGCGGACCTTCTCGGGGTCCATGCGAAAACCAGAAGCGGAGAGAAGAAAGCCCAGAAATTGAATTTCTGGAACCGCAAACACACATTTTTCCAGTTTCGCATATAATTTATTCTCCCGCAGGATGAGCAAGACCTGACGTAAATGTTCCTTATGAGTTTTGAAATCAGGAGAAAAAAATCGAAATGTCATCCAAATACACTAATACAAATTTTCCCATCAAATGATAAAAAATGCTGTTCACGAAATGCTGAAAAACGGCTGGGGCATTCATCAAACCAAAAGGCATAACCAAATTCTCAAAATGGCCCTCAGGGGTATTGAAGGCAGTCTTCCATTCGTCTCCTTCTCTGACCCTGACCAGGTTGTATGCCCCTCTTAGATCTAATTTGGAAAAGACTTTAGCCCCAACAGCCTGGTTAAACAGGTCCGGGATCAGAGGAAGCGGATAAGGGTCACGAATAGTGATACTGTTCAGCTCCCTGAAATCCAGACAAGGTCTTAAAGAACCATCTTTTTATTTAACAAAGAAAAAAACAGCGGCAACAGGTGACTTCGAGGGTCGTATGTGTCCTTTTCTCAGACTCTCAGAGATTTAAGCACGCATAGCGATCCTTTCAGGTTGGGAAAGATTGTATAAACGAGATTTAGGCAGCTTGGCGCCTGGGATGAGATTAATAGGGCAATCGTACTCCCTGTGCGGGGGCAAATCCTGAACTCCACTCTCAGAGAAGACATCCGAAAATTCAGAGAGAAAAGATGGTACAGTCTTAGTAGAAACCTCAGAAACAGATGTCGTAAGGCAATTCTCTCTGCAAAAGTCACTCCAACCATTTATTTGCCTTGCTTGCCAATCAATGGTGGGGTTATGTTTAGTGAGCCAGGGTAGCCCCAACACTAGAGGAGTAGGCAAACCGCTAAGGACGAAACATGACACATCCTCAACATGAGCATCACTCACAATTAAACGGATATTGTGAACTATGCCCTTTAATGATTTCTGAGAAAGTGGAGCGGAATCAATAGCAAAAACAGGAATATCCTTTCCCAAAGTGCACACCTGGAAACCATGAGTTATTGCAAATTGATTATCAATGAGATTGACAGCTGCTCCACTATCCACAAAAATCTCACAAAAAATGCTCTTGCTCTCTAGCGCCACCCTAGCAGGCAGGACAAAACGGGAACTACAAGCAAACGGAAAACCTTCAATTTCCGCCTCAACCCTGCCAATAGTAACAGACGTAACATTTTTAAAAGATTTTTTCCTCTTTGTTTCTTTATTACTCCCAGAAAACTGCCTGAATCTCCTAGAGGGACAAACATTTGCCAAATGATTTATACCTCCACAACAAAAACAAACCCTCCCATGCGAGCTGAATCTTCTATTGTCAGAAGCAATCAACCCCAGCTGCATGGGCTCCTGCTCAGAAGGGGCTGACAGCGACCGAGACCCCTGCGCACAGAATGAGACCGCTGCACTGTCCTGGGACTGAGTATGACAGGAAGGAGATATCTCTCCTCTCTCTCTAAGACGCCTGTCAATACGAACGGCCTGAGACATAGCAGAGTCCAAGGAAATAGGCCTCTCATGAAAGGCAAATGCATCTTTCAATCCCTCTGAAAGACCATGGCAAAATTGACTTCGGAGTGCAGCATCATTCCAACCAGTATCAGCTGCCCATCTCCAAAATTCTGAGCAGTATATCTCTGCGGATTGTTTACCCTGGCATAATAGACGTAGTCTAGACTCAGCCAGAGCAATACGATCTGGATCATCATATATCTGACCCAGGGCTAAAAAGAATTCATCCACTGAACGGAGAGGCCGTGCCCCCTCCGGCAGCGAAAAGACCCAGGACTGAGTGTTACCCCTGAGCAGCGATATAATGATCCCCACCCTCCGTTCCTCATCCCCAGAGGAATGGGGAAGAAGGCGAAAATGGAGTTTGCAAGCCTCTCTAAAACACACAAAATTCTCACTACCCTCGGAGAACGTATCCGGGAGCGAGATCTTAGGCTCAGAACAAACTCCATGAACGCAAGCTGAACCGGTCACTTGAAGCTGAGAAAAAGTCTTACGGAGATCAGCTACCTCCAATGAAAGACCCTGGAAGCGTTCAGCCAAAAGTGAAACCGTATCCATGCTTGAGACGGTTTTGGCGGCTTATAATGTCACGGACGGTGTACAGGAAACAAGACAATGCAACATGCATATATGACTGTCACAGACGGTGTACAGGAAACAAGACAATGCAACATGCATATAAGACTCACTGGATCCAAAGCTAAGGAACCAAAAGGGAGACTCCTGCACAAGACCTGGCACTTTCCCTGGCTGCTCAGCCTATGCAAAAATCCCAAAGGTGGATGGTAGCATACCCACGTACCTCGACTATATAACACCTGAACACCCTACAATAGTGAGGGGACACGACCACCGGCTCCCTACACCAGACACGGAGGGAGTCAGGGTCACCTGGGATCCAGCAAACAGAAAATAACAGATAAATGTACAGCACTTAACTTAGTAGCAGACTGGGAAATAGGATCAGCATGCACACACACTCCAGGAAGAAGTATAAGCCGCCCAGTAATGCATTATGGGGAGGAATTTAAAGGGATGCAATTAGTCCAACTACATGACAGCTGAGAGAGGCTAACGAGATGAGGAACTGAACACCACAACAAAGAAACTCAAGGAGGAGGTTCTGAAAGGCTTCTGTCAGAGCTTCTCAGCTGTCTGGTTGTGACAGCCGTCCTGGGAACAAGGCCAAACACAGATTCTCGCTCCCGAAGCTAAGCAGCAGGTCTGCGGCTGACGGGAGACCGGGTGCTCCTTTGGCGCCCCGTGACAGTACCTTCCCTTTTATGAGGGACCACCGGACCCAAGACTTCAGGCGATGGCCTTTCAGGGTGTTCTAAATGAAATTTTCGAACAAGTCTAGGAGCATGAACCTCCCTAGCAGGTACCCAAGATCTCTCTTCAGGTCCATACCCCTTCCAGTGAATCAGGTACTGCAAGGATTTACGCACCTCCCTGACATCCACTATTTTAGACACCACATACTCAACAGCATCATTAACAAGAATCGGCAGAGGCGAAGCTTTTGATGATACTACTGGTTCAACATATCTTTTAAGTAGAGATTTATAGAACACATTATGAATGTGGAATGACTCGGGCAGCTCCAACCTAAACTATACTGGGTTAATCACCTCCATGATCTTATATGGTCCAATAAAACGAGGAGCAAATTTTTTTGAATCTACCTTGAGAGAGAGATTCTTGGAGGATAACCACACCTTACCCCCAACCAGAAAATTCGCGCCCCTTGAACGTTTCCTATTGGCTTTGAGTCTTTGAGAACTTTGAGCCTTTTTTAGGTTCATTTGAACCCGGGCCCAAACTGTGCACAGTTCAGAAGAGAGCCTATCCGCCTCAGGGTTAGAGGAGGAGACGGATGACCCAGAATGAAAATGGGGATGAAAACCATGGTTACAAAAGAAAGGGGAGACCCCAACAGAAGAATTTACACGGTTATTCAAAGCAAATTCAGCCAACGGTCATCAGCAACATACGACCTCAGGAATTGTTCCACAGACTGATTAGGGCGTTCAGTCTGCCCATTACTCTCAGGGTGGTAGGCGGAGGAAAATGACAATGAAATCTGACATCTTTGACAGAAAGCCCTCACAAACTGCACACCCCTGTCAGTTTGCACACACCTGTCAGATACAATATTTTCTGGGATACCATGTAACCGTACAATTTCTTTCACAAAAATAGACGCCAGGGTCTTGGCATTCGGGAGTTTAGACAGAGGAATGAAATGAACCATCTTGCTAAACCTATCGACCACTACCCAAACCACAGTCTTACCCTCCGCCAGCGGCAGGTCAGTAATAAAGTCCATCGATATATGGGACCAGGGTCTACTGGGAATGGGTAGGGGGTTGTAGGTTACCAGCAGGGCGAGTCCTAGGAGTCTTAGACCTAGCACAAGCCTCACAGGCTGACACGTAGGACTTGACATCCCTAAATAGAGTGGGCCACCAATAGGATCTAGAAACCAGCTCTCTAGTGCCTTCAAAACCAGGATGTCCACAAAAGGCCGAATCATGACACTCACCCAACAGCTGGAGACGAAATTGTATGGTGACAAACAACTTATCTGTTG
The DNA here is from genome assembly GCF_014858855.1 of Bufo gargarizans. Taxonomy (NCBI): domain Eukaryota; kingdom Metazoa; phylum Chordata; class Amphibia; order Anura; family Bufonidae; genus Bufo; species Bufo gargarizans. The sequence continues at coordinate 441,002,731 of NC_058082.1, read as the reverse complement.
GGGTGGTTGCTGGGGCCAGATGTTGTTCAGCCTTAATGAGAGCTGAGATATCTTGGGTTAAGGCTTCTACGAAGATATTTGCTGGTAGGATGGATTCAGGCGGTGCCTCTGTAGGCTGAAAAGCCTGGAAGCTCTGAGATAATGCCTCAGCCTTCACGTTTTTACTTCCAGGCCTGAAAGTAATGGAGATTTCAAAACGAGTAAAAAACAGTGCCCATCTAGCCTGACAGGGATTCAATCTCTTAGCAGATTCGAGAAACATAAGGTTCTTATGGTCAGTGACAACAGTTACACAATGCCTTGCCCCCTCCAGAAAATGCCTCCACTCCTCAAATGCCCACTTAATGGCCAGCAACTCCCGATTCCCTATGTCGTAGTTTCTCTCGGTGGAAGAAAATTTGCTGGAAAAGAATGCACATGGTCTCAGGTTAGTTAGACTAGCAGGACCTTGTGAAAGGACTGATCCTGCCCCGTCCTCAGACGCATCCACCTCCACAGTAAAAGGTCTCGCCTGATCTAGCTGGATCAGAATGGGAGCGCTACTTACTGAATGTCTTTTTTAGTGTTTCAAACGAATGTAATGGCCTCAGTAGACCAGTTCAATTACTGAAAAGCTCTTAATAAATTTATGGTAGTAATTGGCAAAACTAAGAACCGTTGGAAGACCTTTAAGTATGAAGGCCTTACCCATTCCTTAATAGCTAGTACCTTACCAGGATCCATCTTGAAGGCGTGAGGGGTCAGGACATGACCTAGAAACAGTATCTCCTGTACACCAAAGACACATTTCTCTTGTTTAGCGGACAACTGATTCTCCCTCAACACCTCTAATACTTGTCTAGCATGAGACACATGAGATTTGAAATCAGGAGAAAATATAAAAATGTCGTCAAGATAGACAATGACAAATTTACCTAAAAACTCTCTAAGAATATCATTCATAAAGTTTTGGAACACAGCTGGGGCATTGCTGAGTCCAAAAGGCATAACCTGATATTCAAAGTGCCCTGCCGGAGTATTGAACGCCGTCTTCCATTCGTCTCCCTCCTTGATTCGGATTAGATTATATGCCCCTTTCAGGTCAATCTTAGAAAACCAGGTTGCCCCCAGAATGTGGTTAAATAAATCCGGAATCAATGGGAGAGAGTATCTATTCTGGATAGGGATCTTATTCAATTTCCGGTAATCGATACAAGGCCTAAGACCACCATCCTTCTTAACGAAGAAAAACCCCGCTCCCATAGAAGAGACAGAAGGTCTAATGTGCCCATTACCGAGGCTTTCCTTAATATAATCCTCCATGGCCTTGCATTCGGGCTTAGAGAGATTATAAATACGCCCCTTAGGAAACCTGGCACCTTCTACTAACTCTATGGCGCAATTATAAGGTCTATGGGGTGGTAGAACATCCGGGGTAGGTGATGAGAACACATCAGAATATTCCCTTATGACCGTGGGTAAATATATCAGATTCTACTGAGACCCCAGCTTGTACCACAGACAAGCAAGAGTCACACTTAGGTCCCCATTTCACCAACTCCCCCCTGGAGCAATCAATAGTGGGGTTGTGTAATCGGAGCCAAGGCAACCCTAGTACCACCTCGACCGGTAAGTTATCCAGTACTGAGAGGGAACATTTCTCCCATGCATGCTTAAACTCCTTCACTGTATTTGCAGCTACCACTTCTTCAGGAAGGCTATTTCATGCATCCACTACTCTCTCAGTAAAGTAATACTCCTTGATATTACTTTTAAACCTTTGCCCCTCTAATTTAAAACTATGTCCTCTTGTAGCAGTGTTTCTTCTTTTAAATATTCTCTACTTTTTTACCTTGTTGATTCCCTTTATGTATTTAAAAGTTTCTATCATATCCCCTCTGTCTCGTCTTTCTTCCATGCTATACATGTTAAGGTCCTTTAATCTTTCCTGGTAAGTGAATGGACTGGGTCAATAGCTAGAGAGCTACGCAGTACTAAGGAATGAGCAGAGAATAGTCAGGAAAAGCTGAGGTCAAATACCAGGAGAGAAACGAAGTACAACAGGAGTCCGCAAAGAATCCTCAGGTGGAAGCCGGGGTCAGGATACCAGGAGAGATGCGCAGTACAGGAGGAGCAGGCAGAGAATCGTCAGGGAACACAGTATCAGGTAAGTATGCAGGAACAAAACAATCACCAGATACCTAAAATTAACAGGCAACTTGTGGCCAGCAGGCTGCCTGTATTTATAGTGGGGAGTGAGGGTCATGTGACATGGCCAGCGTCACATGACAGACAGACAAATCGAGCACTGAGTGATCAGCTCGGCGTTCAAGGCAGACCTAGGAGCAGGGAGCCTCCCAGCTAGCAAAGCCGCCCTGGGAACGAGGCCAAACACAGATCCTCGCTCGCCTTTGGCGCCCCGTGACAGGTGCTGGCAGGGTGTCATGAAACTCTCCCAGGCTTTGAAGAGTGTTGCCCTGCCTCTGTTGTAACTGTTGTGTGTTCCCCTTGTCTCCCCTCCTCGGTTAGCCAAGGAACTACAGACTCTGCCACCAGTGTTGTCAGATCAAATTTTTTGGAGCAATTTTTCAACAAGGATTTTCTGGTATTGCACCGTTTTGCTCATCCTGTCCACCAGAGGAATGAGAGATGAGACGTTCTCTTTGTAGCGGGGGTTGAGAAGGGTGAACAACCAGTAATTCCTGTTGTCTAAAATGCGTATAACGTGAGGATTGCTGGAAAGGCAGCCATGTGTGCCAGAGTACCAACAGGCAAGACTTCGCTGTCCTAATCAGGAGGATCACTCTTAATCTGCTCATCCTCTTCCTCCTCTTCTGCCCACCTACGCTGAACAGATGGAATTAAAATTCCATGGGTACTACCCTTTGTAGCGGATGCAACCGTCTCCTCCTCCTCTTCATCGTCCAATCCGCGCTGAGAAGAAGAACTGAGGGTGGTCTGGCTATCACCCTTTGTAATGTCTTCCCCCATTTCCACCTCTTCCACATACAAAGCGTCGTCCTTAATTGTGAGCAGCGAGCGTTTGAGTAGACACAGAAGTGGGATGGTTATGCTGATAATAGCGTTATCATTGCTCACCATCTGTGTTGATTCCTTAAAGTTTCTTAAAACCTCAGACATCCATCCCCACTCCTCGCTTGTGAATAGCGGAAGCTGACTGGAAAGGCGACGACCATGTTGCAGCTAATATTCAACAACTGCCCTCTGCTGCTCTCGTTTTTGTAATAAAATTCTTCCAATAACACTCCCTACACTGTCTTTCCCTTCAGCTCTCCCTGACTAAGACTGAACCGAACACGTGTCATTGGGTGCTTTATAGCACCCGATGACACGTTCCGGCCAGCCAATCACTGTAATGCCAGTAGCCAACATGGCTACGGCATTACAATGCGTGCTAGTACCTCCCACACGTTTATTTGCTGCGTAGCAGCCAAGAAACATGTGGGGAGCCTTGAGCATTGGGCTCGAGCACATGCGGTACTTGGCTGAGTACCGCTATGTGCCGAGCATCGAGATGCTCTAGCCGAAATTGGGTTCAGCCAAGCATGCTCGATCATCACTAATGCTGAGGCAAACATATGTCTCCTGCAAGCTACCTGTGTCTCTACACAAAAAAAGCTATTATATTGAAACTGTAAAAGTCCTTTGTTAGCCCCTTTTCCTGCCTATGCCATTGATTATTGGAATGAGCAAAACATTCAACTATATTTGTGCCCTTAGGATTCAGGTACAGTTGAATACTGTGATGATGCAAAGGAACCATCAGCTCTCTGACCTGTCACTTGCCAATAGACCTGCCGACTATGAAAGGGAGGGACTCTAAAGCATTCCAGCACGATACAATGATGTCATTACAGCCCCCTCTGCTCAGTAGACAGCTCAGGCCTCATGCTAGGCACGTAGCCCTTGTGTATTAAAGAGGTTGTCTCACTTCAGCAAATAGCATCAAGCTACTTACTCATATATTGTTATGTTCCATATTGCTTCCTTTGATGGCTAGATCATTTTTTTTTATCACATGATACACTGTTTGTTTCCATTGTTATAACCAGCTTGCAATCCAGCAGTGGTGGTCGTGCTTGCACACTACAGATAAAAGTACTGGAGTGTGTGTACTTCTGTGGTCCCAGCCAACAGAGAGGATGGCGCTTAATCTATATTGTACAAGCACAGCCACCACTGCCAGATTGCAAAGTGGTTGTAACCATGGAAGCAAGCAGTGTATAATGTGATGGAAAAATTAATCTAGCCAGCAGAGGAAGCAATATGGATATTAACAATACATTAGTAAGTGCCTTTCTCTACATAATAAATGCCAGTTGCTTATCAAAAATTACATGAAACGTTTTGTTGCAGTTATTGCTGCACAAGAGGATCACACCAGACACTGAAAGCAACATGTGATGTTGGATCATTTTCCTCAATACATAAATTAGCAAGACTAATATTTTTGACTCACTGACTTGATATGGTTGCCTTTATCTACTTTTAGAACTTGTGTTAAAAGACTATTTTAGGTCAAATAGTTTTAGAACAAATTTTCGCAAACGGTTCGCAAACTCTCAAGCACCATTCTATGAATACATTTTTGTCTGATGTTTCCAGGTATCAGTAGGGATCTGACTTCTGCCTCTCAGAATACCACGTTGCAGAACATGTTGTATCACGTATATAGTCGCGTACTGCCAGGGGCGTAGCTAAAGGCTCCTGGGCCCTGGTGCAAGAGTTCATCTTGGGCTCCCCTTCCCTCAGTGGCCAGGGGCAGGGAAGCACATAGGCTTCATGCTGCCTGAGGCAAAAATTGAAATGCCACCCCTTATGCCAAATTCTTGACCTAACCCCTTCCCTCCAGTCAGAGGTCTAACTTGACCAGCATGCACTTTCTATAATACTGCTGTCTTTTTATGTGGCACAAGTCTTTTTGGGCCCCCTCAGGCTCCTGGGCCCGGTAGCGACTGCTACCTCTGCACCCCCTATAGCTACGCCCCTGCGTACTGCCAATATAGGCAGACCATGGTCCTGCTATGGGGCCCGCCGCACAGGGGGCCTGGAGCGCATAGAAAGCCCCACCCCCTACCCTACGTCTACTCTGCACACTCAGCCAGTTTATTCATAATTTACTTAACTAGTTATTATTGAGGCGGCCCGCGGCCCACCCACTTGTGTTCGGTCTGTAACTTCCTATGCTCAGTCAGGGCTGCCCCTCCAGCTCCACCTACCCCTCACCTTGTGTGAACAGGTAGCATGATGTCCCGGGTCTGACCCCTCCCCTCCATGTCTGAGCTGTCCATGATCCAGGCTCCCTCCCAGGCACTGTGTCTGATGCATTGCACACTGGCCAATCAGCATTTAGCAGGGCAAAGATCCTGCTGCTGATTGGCCAGTGTATCGCTGGTAGGCAGCAGGAGCAGCGTGGCAGCTCAAATTACCCAGTGCGGTAGTTGTCCTCTGCGCTCACATGCTGCCCGCTACCTGCCTCAAGTCATCAGACAGCCCCCAGGTGAAGCTAGGGAGGCTCATTTCCGACGCAGCATGCTATTGGCTGCAACCCCCCACTGGGCATAAGTATTATCTGTATGTGGTGCCCGGGCATTTTGGGGGGCAAAATAGGGGTTAGATAATCCCTTTAACCCTTAGGATACCAGAGCTTTTTTTGTTTTTGCATTTTCCTTTTCCTTTCCTATCTTCCTTGAGCCATAACTTTTTTATTTTTCCGTTCACATATCCATATGAGGGCTTATTTTTTGCAGGACAAGTTGTACTTTAATATGGCATACAATGTAGTGGGAAGCGGGCAAAAAATTCCAAATGGCATGGAATTGGAAAAAAACGCAATTCCTCCACCATTTTACGGGTTTTGTTCCTACGGTGTTACCTTTGTGGAAAAACTGACCCATGCCCTTCATTCTCTGGGTCAGTATGATTATACTTATTGACAAATGGTGGGGGTGGTGGCAGGGGAGGAGCCAGGGCAGAAGGTGGGATGGGCCAGGGGTGGGATGGGCCAGGGGTGGGCGGGGTTAGGGGTCCTAATTCAGATTCTTCCTATGTGGCCCAATGATTTCTATGTACGCCCCTGCACGTATAAACTGTAAACTGCTGAGTAACAATGCTGTTTCCTGGAAAGCTGCCACATCATTTCACCCTGGACCTCACAGGAGAGAGGATTTATTCCTAACAAGGAGTCTCTGTGAACCTACGTGCTCCTAGGCATGACTATCAAAATCTCAGTATGGCTCACAGCATAATAAGCAAATGTTCTTCTCAATCCCTGACAAGCTCTTTATATCCTGAGAAATGATTGAAAAAAACGTGAGTTCTAACAGGTCTTATAGGCCGAGGTAGGCTGTGGCTTTCCTGCTTCTTTGGACTGTATATTAAACTAGCATAAATATAATAAATGTTATGCATGGTTATAATACAATAGGGGCTTTACATTTATGCGTGTATTTATATCACACCTATAGTATGTTTGTGCTAGTGCACAGCTGTATTTGGTATATAGTATTTTAGTCAAACAACCCAATGCCATTAGAATTAATATTAAACCATTTTTACAAATAACAAATAACAAACACAGCAATATTGTGAGGAAGTTAAAATAATTGTACATTTATTTATAAATCCATAATGTGCACTCATTGACAAAAAATAACCCACCAAGAAGGAATTGTTGATATACAGTTAGGTCCATTTATATTTGGACAGAGACAACCTTTTTCTAATTTTTGTTCTGTACATTACCACAATGGATTTTGAACAAAACAATTCAGATGCAGATTAAGTTCAGACTTTCAGCTTTAATTCAGTGGGTTGAACAAAACGATTGCATAGAAATGTGAGGAGCTAAAGCATTTTTAAAACACGATCCCTTTATTCCAGTGGCTCAAAAGTAAAAAATTGGACAAATTTAATAATTGTAAATAAAATGTTAATTTCTAATACTTGGTTGAAAACCCTTTGTTGGCAATGACTGCCTGAAGTCTTGAACTCATGGACATCACCAAACGCTGTGTTTCCTCCTTTTTACTGCTCTGCCAGGCCTTTACTGCAGCGGTTTTGAGTTGCTGTTTGTTTGTGGGCCTTTCTGTCTGAAGTTTAGTCTTTAACAAGTAAAATGCTCTTTTAGGTTCCCATCTGGTGACTGACTTGGCCATTCAAGGATATTCCACTTATTTGCTTTAATAAACTCCTGGGTTGCTTTGACTTTATGTTTTGGGTCATTGTCCATCTGTATTATGAAACGCTGACCAATCAGTTTGGCTGGATTTGAGCACATAGTATGTCTCTTCTGTCCTGTGTCACATCATCAATAAACACCAGGGACCCAGTGCCACTGGCAGCCATGCATGCCCAAGCCATCACACTGCCTCTGCCGTGTTTTTAAGATGATGTGGTATGCTGTGGATCATGAGCTGTACCATGCTTTCACCATACTTTTTTCTTTCCATCATTCTGGTAGAGGTTGATATTGGTTTCATCTGTGCAAAAAATGTTCTTCCAGAAGTGTGCTGGTTTTTTAAGATTTTTTTTTTTAGCAAAGTCCAATCTAGCCTTCTTATTCTTCTTCACCATGGTAATTATTCTGAGATCATCCACCACTGTTGTTTTCCGTGGGCGTACAGGTATTTTTTACGTTGTTGAGGTCACCAGTGTTTTCTTTCTTTCTCAGGATGCACCAAACTGTAGATTTTGCCACTCCTAATATTGCAGCATTTTCCCGGATGTTTTTTTTTCTGTTTTCGCAGATGAAGGATGGCTTTTTTCACTTGAATGGAGAACTCCTTTGACCGCAAGTTTACTTCTCAGCAAAATCTTCAAAATGCAAGCACCACACCTTAAATCAACTCCAGGCCTTTTATGCGCTTATTTGAGAATGAAATAATGAAGGAATAGCTGCCCATGAAATAGTCTTTGAGTCAATTGTCCAATTACTTTTGGTCCTTTAAAAACAGGGTGCCACATGTAAAGGAGCTCAAACTCCTAAACCCTTCTTCCAATTTTAATGTGGATACCCTCAAATGAAAGCTAAACGTCTGGACTTTATGTCCATGTCCTTTATATAACTATAACTTGAATATGTTTTAGTAAACAGGTAATAAAAACAACATCAGTGTCCAAATATATATGGACCTAACTGTATGTAAGTGATTATAGTATTAGAGCAGTGTCCCTTAACTCCAGTCCTCAGGGCCCATCTACCAGTCATGATTTGAGAATATCTCACAGAATGAATACCTGTGGTAAGTAGTTTTGATTGTGCACCATAGTGCTCGGGGGCTTGGGCTGAACACATCGGGATGCTCGGGTGCTCTACTGAGCACCCGAGTTTAATGGAAGTCAATGGGAGAACCCGAGCATTAAACCAGGCAGAGGGGAGGGTGCCTGGTTCATAGGAAACGATCAGAAATTGATGGAAACGCCACCAAAATGGTTCGGGAACAGCATGGGGAGGATGTCTGGATGCATCCTGAACTCCCAGGTCACTGCTGGGAATGATGTCCCTCTTCAAGTGTGCTTGGCAAGAGGGCCAAATCAAGGAATGGCAATTAAAAAAAAAGGTCCTCGGAATATCCGAGTATGGTATTACTTGTTTGGCCAGACTGTACATGGTGGGAGGAAGGAGGATCAGTGTGAGGATTGTGTTGACCAGACTCCTGGCTACTGAGACTGGACTTGTTGGAAGACAGGGTGGTGTTTAACCGATTGGAAGCCTTATCTGCTGCAATCCAATTGACTACCTGGTCGCATTGGTATGACTTCAAGAGTGGTGTCCTGCGTTGATCACGAATATTCGAATAGCGAATTTTTATCGCGAATATCGGCACTTTGATTTTTTTTTATTAGTACACATGATCCCTCCCTGCTTCTAGCTTGTGGGCCAATGAGAAGGCTGCAATATCTTTGACTTTAGGAGTAGTGTTGATTGCGAATTTTCGTTATGCAAATTTTCTTAATGAGAATCAATGAGATCATGAAAACTCAGATCCGATGGTATATTCTAACCCCCAGGCGTTCCCATGGTGACATGGACGCTTGTCGGGGAAAAAACAAATGTAGAACAATTTAGCTAATATAGTGCTATAATCTTTTTTATTTTTCATAGTTGCAATTTTTTTCCAATCTGAACTTCAGATGACAAACTATTAGACAAAGATTATAGCACTATATTAGCTAAATTGCTCTATATTAGTTTTTTGTAGGATGTCTATGGAAAAAGTGCACTGGATGTCATTGATATTTTAGGGATGCACACACTTCAAACAGGAGATGTGGCGCGGATAATTTAACTGTTCACAACGGACACCATCTATGGAAAAAGTACACTGGATGTCACTGATATTTTAGGGATGCGCACACTTTACACAGGAGATGTGGCGCGGATAATTTAACTGTCCGCAGCGGACACCGGCTACGGAAAAAGTGCACTGGATGTCACTGACATTTTAGGGATATGCATGCACACTTTAAATAGGAGATGTGGCTCAGATAATTTAACTGACCGCAGCGGACACCGTCTACGAAAAAGTGTACTGGGTGTCACTGATATTTTAGGGATGCACACACTTTAAATAGGAGATGTGGCGCGGATAATTTAACTGTTCACAACGGACACCGTCTATGGAAAAAGTACACTGGATGTCACTGATATTTTAGGGATGCGCACACTTTACACAGGAGATGTGGTGCGGATAATTTAACTGTCCATTACAGGATGCGCTAAAAATGTTTATTGCTGCTGTCACACAAAATAGCCCTTAAAAGTACTTTCGGGTATCTGAAAAGTATTTTTTTTTAATCTTCCCATTACACTCCCTACACTGTCTGTCCCTTTCTATGCACAGCTCTCCCTAACACTGAGCAATTTAGGGCAGGTTGCGCTAAAAACATATATTGCTGCTGTCACACACAATAGTCCTTACAAGGACTTTTGGGTCTCTGAAATGTTTTGGTACCAGAAAAATATTAAATTACACTCCTTACACTCTCTGTCCCTTCCTATGCTCAGCTCTCCCTGACTACAAATTAGCCAAACATGCGTCATCAGGTGCCATATAGCACCCAATGGCGCGTTCGGGCCAGCCAATCACTGTAATGCCAGTAGCCAACATGGCTACTGGCATTACAGTGAGGGCACTACTTACCTGCACGTTGGAAACATGCAGGAAGGAGACTCGAGCATGGGGCTCGAGCACATGCTGTACTCGGCCGAATACCGCCATGTGCCGAGCATCGAGATGCTCGAGCTGAACAAGTGTTCGGCTGAGCATGCTCGATCATCACTAGTGGTAAGTCCTGATGCACTGACACTAATATCACCTGCTCAATACTAAGGAAATCCTGAAAACATGACCAACAGGTGGGCCCTGAGGACTGGAGTTGAGGAACCCTGTATTAGAGTGAAAAGATAAGTTAATTGGGGAAAACTGTATATTTGAAAGAAAGCTCTAGGACTCTGTTGGGCTGCCTCTAGCCCAGATACAAAATGAGTTGGGCATGGAGACATACAGGTTCCATATGGTATCCTGCATCACATTTGCCCACAGATATTGCATCTAGGCTTGTAGAACTTGCACACTCATATGTTGCCTTAGCTGACATCCCAGTTGTTCCCATAGAGGCTTGACTGGCAGAAAATCTGGAGATCTCTAAGGCCAAGGAAGTGCTGCAATCTGGTAGAAACATTCCTGAGAAACCCTCACTATGTGTGGGCGAGCATTAACCTGCTGAAAAATGCCAGTTGGAGGCCCTGCCACGAGTGGCAACATATGTGGCTGCAGAAGGTCCTTCACCTATGGCAGAACTTTTAGTGTTCTTCGTATTACTACTAGGGGTGAGTGAATGTTGTATGAGATGGCACCTCAATGATCACACCAGCAGTTGCTTTACAGCAATTAAATTGAAGCTCTCGCCACGAGGCCTCTTTACTCAAACGCAACCATCATCGATCAAAAACAGAACCTGGATTAGTTGCTAAAGACAATATGGTTCCAGTGTGTAGTAGTCTTTTTCATGACATCACTGCAAATGAAGGTGACAGTGACTGGCTTTCAATAGCAGGGCATTTAATGGGCACTGTGACACTAAATTTCCTACTGCAAAGCGCCTGGAAATTGTTTGGACAGAGGCAGGGTTGCTTAATGAAGGTGCTACCTGTGTCTGAATGGTGGACAGTGAAACTATGGGAACTAGTGATCTGTACTTGCGGTCTTTGTGGTCCATCTAGAGCCTTTGCCATGTGTGCGTACTCTCACATAACTTCTGCTCCCAGCACCTCCTAACAGCTAAGTTAGAACGACCTAGATGGCGAGTAGTTCATCTAAACATGACCTAACCCATAAAGCCCAGGAAGTGACATGCCGGCCCTTAAGGAAGTGCTGTGGCCAGGGCTGAGAACAATCTGTGGAGCGGATCCCAGAACAACAGCACCCACACAGACAGAGCCCAGGACTGCAGCGGTGAATGGGAAGCTCCGGCCGCAGATCACTGCTGAACATGGCGCCCGGGACTGCGGCGGTAAGCAGTGGAACAGTGGCACACAGCAGCCGCTGTTACAGGCATATTTACTAAGACCAGCATTTTAGATGCCAGTCTTAGTAAGCTCTATAGCTGGCGCCGACCTCTACATAACTTCGGCATATCCACTGCCGCTTCTAAATGTAAGACAGCTTCTTTGCTGTCTTACATTTAGACCATTTTCTATGCCTAAACCATAGCATTTTCTATGCCCATCCCCTTGCCTTCCCGCACCATGCCCACGTTTTTAGACCTGGCGTGAGTAGGGAAAAAAATTCCTGATTTTGCCGCACCATGGCGTGCGACAGAATCTGCGCCAGTTATACGCCACAAAAGTAAAATGACTGATTTTGATATTTTTTTTATCTGTTTGGCTGTCTTCTGACTTGACATGTTGGTGGAAGCAAGTTAGATTCTAACATGCCTGATCCTTTGTTTCTGCTGGAGTCTGAAGACTTATTTGTCTCTTCCAGTCAAAAGATAAACATGCAAGCTTACCTGACCCAGTCAAAGCTTAAAGAGAGGTTTTTCTGCTTGCATCAGCATCCATGAAAATACTTATTTATGAAGGTAGTTGTAATTTTGTAATGTACGGTATTTATTTTACCTTTATTGCTCCTATCTTCCTTTCTAAACTGTGGTCAAATGACCATGTCTAGGCAGCTCTCATTTCATTCGATGTTATGTCCATGGACATATCAAACCAGCAACCGGGGCAGTGATAGGGGAATGTCTATGTGGGAGGAGCTGTAAACTAGCGTTGTTAGGGGCGGTGCTACTGCTTGTCTGCAGTCCTGATTCACAGACTATGCTCTTGCTAACTCTCTGATTAGCCACCACCGGCAAAACAAATTAGAGGAGAAGCGCATATGGTCTGTTTATAGTTAAAGTGTCAGGTTAGGGTTTAAGTGTGAGGACTGTCTGGGGTCACCTTTCTAATTGCGAGTGCTCCACCTTTCCAGTATTAGAGCAAAGCCAATCCCAGCAAAAGTACCTACTATATTAAACCCATGCATGTACTTTTGTTTACTTTGTGGTTATCTAAAGACTAACAAAAAAAAGTTACATTTTACTATTCCTTCTACATCTGCTGTTATTAGATTTAGGAATGGTCATCCACTCGTGACTATCGTCATGAGTCTAGGGAGTGAATAAGAAGATGTACATGAGGTAAGAAACTATATGAGCATACAGTGGCATGCAAAAGCTTCGGCACCCCTGGTCAAAACTAGTGTTACTGTTAACAGTTTAGCAAGTTGAAGATAAAATTATCTCCAAAAGACATAACGTTAAAGACGAAACACACTTTTCAACATTTTAAGTATTATCAGTGTAATATTTTGGTTTTGTACAATTTTAGAGCGAAAAAAGGAGTAACTTTGAGCAAGGTCTCAGACCTTAAAGGCTATGTACACATTTTTTATGATTGCATTTTACTCATTTTGGGTTAAAAAAAATTTTTTCAATTGGTCTTTATTAAAAATATGGAGCTGTTTTGTCACAAAGTGTTAACTGTTTTTCTAGCTGTGTGAATGGTAGTTTCATTTTCATTTGTGTCGGTCATCTAATAACCCTTACATCTAAATTACTAAACACCTATTATCAGTAAGATAAGAACTGAGCTATATTGAGTGCTTACAAGGTCAGAGATCAGAGATAAGGAGCCCATCAGCTCCCTGCCTGATGGAGCAGAGAGAAAATACAGACACTGTTGGTAGATAAACTCAAAGCTGTGCAGGAAAAACAGCTCATCATTTTTAATACAGACCAATAAAAAAAAATATTTTTAGCTCAAAATGAGTACAATGAAATATTAAAAAAATTACCACAAAAGGTATACATAGCCTTTAAGTCTGTTAGGGTTCAGGCTTATTCACAATCATTGTTAGGAAAGGCCAGGTGATGCAAATGTTATAGCTTTATAAATACCCAGACTCCTCTAACCTTTTTCCAAAAAACAGCAGCCACTGGTTCTTCTAAGCAGCTGCCTCACACTTGAAAAATGTTTAATGGTTGAGACCAACAAAGTAGGGCAAGGCTTAACAGGAACAGTGGAAGTCAAGAGAAGGTCTGGAAGACAAAGAAAGAGACAGAGACAGCTGCTTGTAGAACCCCTGTTTGACTGCAAGAGACCTTCAGGAAGATTTAGAAGACTCTGGAGTTGTGGTACATTGCTCTACTGTTCAGCGACACCTGCACAAATATGGTCTTCATGGAAGAGTCATCAGAAGAAAATCTCTCCTGCGTGCCCACCACAAAATTCAGCACCAGAAGTTTGCAAAAGAACATCTAAACAAGCCTGATGTATTTTGGAAACAAGTCCTGTGGACCAATGATGTTAAAAAAGAACTCTTTGGCCTCAATGATCAAAGGTATAGTTGGACAAAACACCTCTCCAAGAACACCTGTCCAACCATTAAGCATGGGTGTGGATCAAACCTGCTTTGAAGTTGTGTTGTAGTCATTGGCACGTGGAACATTTCATGGGTAGAGGGAAGAATGGATTCAATGAAATTCCAGCAAATTCTGGAAGCAAACATAACACCAACTGTAAAAAAGCTGAAGTTGAAAAGCGGATGGCTTCTACCAGTGGATAATGATCATAAACACACCTCAAAATACACAATAGACTACCTTAAAAGGTGAAAGCTGAAGGTTTCACCATGGCCCTTACATTCCCCTGATCTGAAAATTATTGAAAATCTGTGGATAGACCTCAAAAGAGCAGTGCATGCAAGACAGCCCAGGGATCTCACAGAACTAGAAGACATTTGCAAGGAAGAATGGATGCAAATCCCTCAAACAAGAATTGAATGACTGTAAGCTGGCTACAAAAAGCGTTTACTGGCTGGAATACTTGCCAAAGGAGGTGCTACTAGGTACTAACTATGCAGGGTGCCCAAAGCTTTTCTTCAGGCCCTTTTCCTTTTTTGTTATTTTGAAAATGTAAAAGATGAAAAAAAAAAAAAAGTTTTTGCTTAAAATGAAAAAAGGGAATGTGTCATCTTTAACTTTATGTCTTTTGGAGATCATTTAATCTTCAACTTGCTTAACTGTTCACATTAAAAGTAATTTTAACCAGGGATGCCCAAACATTTGCTTGCTATTGTATCTGTTAAAAAGCATAGTAATCCTGGAAAAGTCTTCTATCTAAAAAACAAACTAATGTAAATCAAATAGGATTTAAGCTTAATTTTGCTTTGAGAAAGGTCAGAGAGCTTGTTCGATGAATAGTATTGTACTACATGGAAAGTCACTTTTAATACATTTTCTATTAAAAGTCAATTGCAAATCTTCATTTGTCAAAAATCTATACAATGCAATAATAAGTGTGCAAAGATGTTCATTGCATTTATATGTTTTAAATGAACTAAAAATAATAATATGACTTTCCACTAGGTGGCAGCTGAACACTTAGCGCTGTTCTGCAGATGGCAGTGAGAGGTAAGACAAAGTGGTTGGTGATAATTTTTTATTTATTTCAAGTTTAAATGTTTTTTTTTGGAAGACTTTGCAAGTTACAAAACAAATATACACCTAGATAGCAACAGTAAGAACAATCTAATGTACACAGTCATATTTTTGGCCATATTAGATGGATCACAAATACAGTGTTAAAAGAGTTATCCCATGATTAAAGGGGTATTCCGGTAAAGTAACTTAATTTTTTAAAACTGCATTAAGGCTGCATGCTGTGACCCAACCAGAACCCATATCTATACATATCACCAGAGCTTCAGTTTACCTTGCAATCCATTTGTCTAGCTCCTGTGTGAGCCTGCAACACACTGAGCGTATCATGGCGCCTGATCTTCCCTCACACAACTTCAAATACTACAATCCCCACAATCCCTAGCTTTCCTGCTGTGAGTGTTGCTGTTTACTGATTGGCAGCCTGATGCACAGTCCGGTCACGCCCCCTCTACTCAGGAATCAGCAGCACACTGACACGCCCTTTGTTTCACAAGACATTTAGGTACAGAATTGATAGCAACACACTGAGCATGCTCGACCTAACAAAGGCTCAGAAGTACAGGTCGAAGCCATGGTAATTTATGAGGAAACACAGTAGGTAGCAGAGGAAGAAAACTACTTTTATAACTACTGAACGGTAAATAAGTGAAACTGACATTATATTAGGTAATGATTGATGATGAATTAGTCTAAAACATTATTTATATTTATGGTAATTGGATACCCCTTTATGCCCTTCCCAACCTCCATCATACATGTAAGGCGGAAGTTGGGTCTTTAAAGATAGTGACCAGTTAAAAAGCTGAGCAGGCGCTATAGCTTTACTATAGCTTTACTACAGGCGCTGCTGTTTTACACAGCAGACACCCAGAGGCATTGTCTGTGATCTGCGATAACACCAATGATGCACGTTTAACCCCTCAGATGCTATGGTCATTTGTGACCACGGCATCTGAGCGGTGAAAACCTGGGAGCAATATGCTTTGTGCACCCAAACGACTCACCTCCGGGGGCCATGTTGTTGCTATGGCAGCCTTGACCCTTCAGAAGGAACACAGTGAATTTTCCATAGGCTGCACTAGTCATGGGACAGCCCCCCCATTACGTGCCAGTAGCCAGAGACTCCCATTATGTGTCAGTAGCCATAGCCCCCCATTATGTGCCAGTAGCCAGAGACCCCCATTATGTGCCAGTAGCCAGAGACCCCCATTATGTGCCAGTAGCCAGAGACTCCCATTATGTGCCAGTAGCCAGAGACCCCCATTATGTGCCAGTAGCCACCAGTATTGTACACAAAAATAAATAAACACTTATACTTACCTCCTTGGCAGCGATGCGATGCAGGCCTCTTCCGGTCTGTGTCCCACGCTGTACGGCTCAGGCGGCGCAATGATGTGATCGCGCCACCTGCGCCAGCCTCTGATAGGTTGCCGGCCTAGTGCCATCAGAGGAAGGGAAAGGGACACGCCTCTCCCTCCCCTGCCTCAGCACAGTCATTTGTATCGCTGTCCTGAGGACAGCGATACAGATGACTATGTAGATGAGCGCACAATGGAAGCGTTCATCTCCCTGTCACTTGCCCCCCCCCCCCCCCCCCCCCCGCGGACACCCATGGCTGCAGTATAAGAAAATCGATCAGATGATTCCATTAGAGGGACTTAAAATATATGAAATAAAAGTTAAAAAAATGATTTTTTTTTAAAAGTAACAATATATACAAAAATTGGAACTATTAAAATATTTATTCCATACAGTGAACAACGCTGTCACGGTCTGCTATTGGCTGCTTCCCCTGATCGATGTTTTGATCCGAATGATGGGGAGATGCGGCAGTGACCGTGCAGGGATCCAGAGCGACACAGGTGCCGGGGAGCAGGTAAGTATAATCCATACAAGGGGGCATGCTTTGGGGGGATATTTTAGATATTGGATAACCCCTTTAAACTGTTCCAGCTGCTGCTTATTTTACAGTATAAGGCCTCTTTCACATTGCATCAGGATCTATTCAGGAAAACACTGATGGTTTTGCACGCAAGTTCAGTCAGTTTTGTCTGCAATTGCGTTTAGTGTTTCAATTCTTCTGCACAGGTGCAATCAGTTTCAGATGCGTTTTTCATGCAACCATTGGTGAAAAACTCATAGGAAGATTATGTGACAATGTAGATAACAAATCAGACTAGACCACCTGAGTCGTACAACAATCTGAAGTAAATGGTCAATTTAAAACTTAACTTTTAATATACAATAGTTATGAAAAATGGCCCCAAAATATGATGATATACAACAATAGAGAAGCACGGTAGGTCACCCCACAGATGATTGTGGTACCGGATAGCCAGTACACGCTTAATAGCGAAGGTGGCCAAAAATTAAATAACCAGCTGGTCCTACCGCTCCGATAAAATGCTTCTTGGTGCAACAGTTGCCTCACCGATATTGGGTGGTGTCCATACAACAAGGCTGGAAACAGTTGCTGGTCACAGGGTTAGGAAAGCTGGGCTAGCTGGCCCTAAAGATGCCCTAAGGGACCTACACTGGCCTAAGTGACCTGATCACGGACCCCTGTGACCAGGCACAAGCAGGAACCTAGCCCTGGAATTAGTCCGCCCTAGAAAGCCCTCTCCTACCTCATTGCTTCCGATTCAATCCACTTTTCACGCAAGCTCCAGTCACTTCTAGGGAACCAGAGCTGTGTGATAAACGCAGAATATAGAACATGCTGTGATTTTTGTTAAAAAAATTTTTTTTTTTTAAACTACCCACCATGCCTTGAAAAAATATGGCGCAAAAGTTATTTTGGTAGCTCAAAAAAAGTTTGTGCAGTTAAGCGACCAAGTGCACAAAAGGCCATTTAGGACTGAAACACTCTGATCGTTAGTGGGTTAAGTGAGAAAAGATGAGCTCATCATGATATAAATATACTTGGAAATTCATAGTTACATAGTATGGTTGGAACATATGTCCACCAAGGTCACATAGGGAACAACAAGGGGGTGTTGATAGTTAAAAACAACCACAGATAAAGTCTACTTTCACACTCGCGTTTTGGCTTTTAGTTTGTGAGATCCGTCATGGGCTCTCACAAGTGGTCAAAAACGGATCAGTTTGCATTCTGAATGGATAAGGATCCGCTCAGAATGCATCAGTTCAGTCTCCATTCCGTTTTGGGGACGGACACCAAAAAGCTGCTTGCAGCGTTTTGGTGTCTGTCTGCTGAAACTGAGCCAAACGGATCCGTCCTGTCACACAATGTAAATCAATGGGGACGGATCCGTTTTCACTGGCACAATCTGACACAATAGGAAACGGATCCGTCCTGTCACACAATGTAAATCAATGGGGATGGATCCGTTTTCACTGACACAATCTGACGTCTTGGCTATGTTAAAGATAATACATAGCAGATGGTTGTAGTATCTGAACGGATCCGTTCATGACGGATCCGCACAAAACGCGAGTGTGAAAGTAGCCTAATTCAGCCCCGAGGAATCCCTCATTGTATTGCTGATATAAAAGAAGCATATACAACTGCAAAGTAATTTTGAGACAACTGATCTTCAGCCTTTCATTCCTATGCACTGGAAGATAATATACTCTGCACTGTACTGCGCTATTTTTACCTGCAGCGTGCTAGCTTGACCTTAATACGTTTTGTTTCCTATTACAAGGGTCAAGATAGTTATTTTTACAGCATACACGTTTTGTTTGATGTTCTTTTTTTAGGACTATGCTATGTATGCCAGGCTTTAAAACAGAAGCTATAATTTCCATGCACAACAATCATATAATGTTACAACAAACACAATATAAAAGGAACCAAGAGATAAAGATGTTATAAAATATATCTGATTAAAACATACAATACAGTTGTCAAAAAAAAAAGAAAAAACTGACATCTTCTGTGGTTATATTCATTTCTGGTATTAGAGCTTCTTGATAAAACTACATGTTCCTTTTATAGTTTTTCCTATGAAAAATAATTAGCATTTTTTTCTACCAGCACCTGGATCTGAATACTTTTGTAATGTAATTACAAATTTTGTATAGCCACTGAGTTATTTCATAAAGGTATCTGTATAGCGCCACCTGCTGTTTATTCTTTTCCTTATTTCTCTGTCCACCTCAGTAATATCGCTAAGGTGGTCCCACACGCTCACTTCTATTCTTCATCTGCCACCAGCTGGATATACTGTAAGGAGCTTTGTTTTTTTGCATTGCACATTTGGGGCAATGACTGCCTCAATTTGGTCTGTGCACTCCTGCCCATCTGTCCAAGTCTTTTAAATAGAGCATAGTATAGCTGAATCCTACATTACCCTGAATTTTGTAGGCCTAGGCCCAGAAGAAGAAAGTCTGATAGTGTAGGCTCCCATCTGCAGAAGTGACATTGATGTTGCTAGATGGGCCCGTCACAAATCTGATCAAAAATGTGTGCAAAGAGCTTCTAATTTTCATTTATAGCTGTAATGCAATTCAGAATAACCCATATGTCCAGTGTTTGTATGTGTCTTTGAGCATAGAGCAGTGTGCTACTACATATAGTGTTTGTTTGCATTGGAAGCGATGACAGTTAGGCCTCCTGCACACGACCGTTGTGTGTTTTGCGGTCCGCAAATCGCGGGTCCGCAAAACACGGATGGCGTCCGTGTGCGTTCCGCAATTTGCGTAACGGTACGGACAGCCATTGATAAAACTGCAAAAACGCAGACAAGAATAGCACAAGTTATATTATTTTTGCGGACCACGGAACGGAGCAAGGGATGCGGACAGCACACGGAGTGCTATCCACATCTTTTGCAGCCCCATTGAAGTGAATAGGTCCGCATCTGAGCTGCCAAAACTGCGGCTCGGATGTGGACCAAAACAACGGCCGTGTGCATGAGGCCTTACAGGAAGAGAGCTGCAGTAAAAAGGACGCACCCCTTGAGAAAGTAATCCCTAAGCTGCCAGCCTTTAGAGAATCCAGCAGAGCAATTAGAGCAATGAATGGGAAGATCTCTGGGTCCATGTGCGGTAAAGGACTGATTCTATCTTCGGAAAGAGATCGTTATGTATAGGGTTGAGCGAATCAAACTCCATGAAGTAAAATTCGATCCGAATTTCAGGGAAAATTCGATTGGCCGTGAAGTCGAATATCCTAGTGCTTCGTGATAACTAATCTATTTTACATGAAATGGGGTAAAAAAAAAGAAACATACCTCATAAATCATCCGTTTAAGCGCAAAGAGCTGGCACGAAATCCTGTGCGCGGTGACATATGATGTCAAGATGGGCCATGCAAGATTTCCCACTAGATCTTCAATCAAGATGGCGGCGGACGGCTCTTCACGATCATATGGATGAAGGTAAGTATGATTTTATTATTATTATTTTTTATTTACACTGTATTATTGCTTTCAGATGCCGAAATCAGCTATGAACGTGGCATCTAAGGGGTACAATGACAGGGAGCTGTGCCATCACCGCTCCCTGTCATTGCATCCACTACTTACAAAGAAATGTGCTTCTTGATGAAAGAATTCATCACAAAGCAAATTTTTGGGTAAAATTCTGTGAAGCAGCCAAATCAAATTTTTAAGAACTTTCGCTCATCACTAGTTATGTACTATATGATATCTGGCAATGACTGGCTGCAGCAGTGACATGTCCCCCAGAGTCTCATCTCTGACCTGCGTCAAACCAGATGTTGACATGTTGAGACAGGAGAGTGGCAGCTGCAATGGGAGCAAAGGAGTGGGAACCCAGCAGCGGGGAACAGACAAGTATGCTTCCCTCTGCAGGCCTAGTGACATGGGGGGTGTCTGGCCCCCGAAGATGAACAACACCTTTTAAATTAATTACCTCCTCCTACTCCCCACAAATCCCTACCATTTGCATCCAACCTTATATCTTTAACAATACGCAGTTCTTAATGCAGCGTTAGTTGTCTAGCCTACCATATAACTGTAAAAGGGTCTGTCGGCTCCTGCGGCTCCCTGCATGAAAAACGCTTCTTTCTCCAGTTATCAGGCTCCTTTCCTCCTCACCCTCGTTCCTAAACATTTCACTCACTCTGAATTTACTACATAATACTACATAATCTACATAATCTAACCATGTTATAAGGGAAAATAATACAGTGAATAGTCTGTCACCTAGCAACCATGCGTGAAAATCGCACCGCATCCGCACTTGCTTGCGGATGCTATGCGATTTTCACGCACCCCATTCACTTCTATGGGGCCTGCGTCACGTGAAAATCGCACAATATAGAGCATGCTGCGATTTTCACTCAACGCACAAGTGATGCGTGAAAATCAACGCTCATGTGCACAGCCCCATAGAAATGAATGGGTCAGGATTCAGTGCAGGTGCAATACGTTCACCGCACGCATCGCACCCGCACGGAAAACTCGCCCGTGTGAAAGGGGCCTTTGACTGAACGCCGGATCCCGCCTTTTTCCCATTGACTTGCATTAACGCCGGATCCGGCTCCGTGTGTTCTGTCAAACCGGATCCGGATTTTGCATGTTAAACCCGAAAAATGTGAAAAAAAAGTTAAAGTCCATAAATGGCGGATCCGTTTTTTCCAATGCATTTTTTCATTGTGATCAAAATCCTGATCAGGATTCAAATGTAATCCATTTTTACACGTTTTTCCGGATCCGGCGGGCAGTTCCGGTGTCGGAATTGAACGCTGGATTTAAACAACGCTAGTGTGAAAGTAGCCTAACAGTTTAGTTCTGGGTCATTCATGTTAGAGATGAAAAATAACGTACTTGCAAGTGTTTAGTTGTGCATGGAATGAAAAGCACATTTGTGCCATAATGATGCAAATGCATTTAAATAGGAGGATGTCCTTTACTGGATAAATCTGAGGTATCATGGACTAGCTTTCTCTTGCTTGAACCAGATTTTCAGGATGCATCTAAAAATATGTTAAAGAATACAAGCTGTAGAAGCCTCAAAGACAAATTGGTTGTCATTTATAAATCTTAATGAATATCTTAATGAATATCAATGAGAAATTAGAAAAAATGATTTGACCACACTGCAATGTTGACAGTACTAGGTAGTGGTTGGGGAGAACAGCACAAACATACCTTTTGTGGAGCATTTCTCAGGAGTAGTGAGAATATGAATGTCTGTTCTGCCAGATTCTGCTCTTGCAAGTGTCCAAGGCAGAGCTTCACAGTGAAGTACACTCTGCTGTCGGCATTGAGCTGCTTCACATCTCTTCCCCTCTGCTCTCAATGACACTTGTAGTGATGTCCTGGTTGGATGCTACAGTTGTCACTCAGAAAAAAGGGACGGGGCCATGAATTAATTCAATACTGAGACTGCTTCACAATGAAGCCCTGTGCACTTGAGGAGTTTAGCAGAATACAACTTCATATTTTCACTATTCCTGATGAGAAATTTCCACAAATGTTATGTTTGTACTGTCTCAATGGCCCTTATCTTGTGCTATAAACAATTTAGCATGGTGAAAAGTGCTGACAGACTCCCTTTAACTCTACATTCACAAGTCTATATCCATTGTGCGATTTGCAAAATGCGGATACCGGTCATGTGCATCCTGCACTTTCCACAGCCCGATTGTGAAAATGCCTTTTCTTGTTCGCAAAAGGTACAAGAATAAAGACGACCTTGCTGTTTGCCTGGCGGTCGTTTCACAGCAAACATTGTTCGCAATTTGCCGAACATGCAAACATGATGATGTCTGCCAGCGCCATATTCTTTTGCATTGCTCTTAACTTTGACGCATGACACACACATCAGGTGAAAAAGGACAGCTAATTAAGACGTTTCAGCACATGGACACCCCCCCCATAACAGAACCCGATCTGGCAGCCATTTTATATTCTGTGTTTTGCCTGTGAGAGCTTGCTTTGTGGAGCAAGGATAGACTGTTAAGGACACCAAACACTAGCTAATAGGGTCACAAAAGTCCTTTTAAGGACTGGTATAGGTGTTCTGTCAATAGGTGTGATACTTATTATAATATACTTTCTAACATAGAAAGTATATAGTGCATTTCTACTGTGCAGCAGTTGTGTGTGGTACTGCTGCAATACCGCAGCTATATAAGAGGGACAAATGCTATTGGAACAACTATTTGTAATGGGTGTGATATACCTGTTGCCCCCCAAAAAACTGATTGAGGAGTGCAATATACCTGCTTCCACAAAATTCTGATTAAGGGGTGTGATATACCTGCTTCCACCAAATATTATTTAAGGGGTTCTATATACCTGCTTCCACCAAATATTAATTGAGGGGTGCGATATACCTGCTTCCACTAAATACTGATTAAGTTTTTTTTTATATACCTGCTTCCACAAAATTCTGATTGAGGGGTGCGATATGCCCGCTTCAACAAAATATTGATTAAGGGGTTCTATATACCTGTTTCTACAAAATACTGATTGAGGGGTGCGATATACCTACTCCCACATAATACTAAATGAGGGTTGCGATATACCTGCTTCCACAAAATACTGATTAAGGGGTTTGATATACCTGCTTCCACAAAATACTGATTGAGGGGTGCGATATACCTGCTTCCACAAAATACTGATTAAGGGGATTGATATGCCTGCTTCCACCAAATATTGCTTGAGGCCTGCGATACACCTGCTTCCACAAAATACTGATTAAGGGGTTTGATATACCTGCTTCCACAAAATACTGATTGAGGGTTGCGATATACCTGCTTTCCCCAAATACTGATTGAGGCCTGCGATACACCTGCCTCCACAAAATAGTGAATAAGGGGTTTGATATACCTGCTTCCACAAAATGCAGAATAAGGGGTGCGATATACCTGCTTCCACCAAATATTTATTAAGGCCTGCGATATACCTGCTTCCATAAAATACTGATTGAGGGATGCGATATACCTTCTTCCACCAAATATTATTTAAGGGGTTCCATATACCTGCTTTCACCAAATATTAATTGAGGGGTGCAATATACCTGCTTCCACCATATATTGATTAAGGGGTTCTATATACCTGCTTCCACAAAATACTGATTGAGGGGTGCGATATACCTACTCCCACAAAATACTGATTAATGGGTTTGATATACCTACTTCCACAAAATACTGATTGAGGGTTGCGATATACCTGCTTCCACCAAATATTAATTAAGGCCTGCAATATACCTGCTTCCATAAAATACTGATTGAGAGATGCGATATACCTGCTTCCACCAAATATTATTTAAGGGGTTCTATATACCTGCTTCCACCAAATATTAATTGAGGGGTGCGATATACCTGCTTCCACCAAATACTGATTAAGGGTTTTTTATATACCTGCTTCCACAAAATTCTGATTGAGGGGTGCGATATACTTGCTTCGACAAAATATTGATTAAGGTTTTTTTTATACCTGCTTCCACAAAATACTGATTGAGGGGTGCGATATACCTGCTTCCACAAAATACTGATTGAGGGGTGCGATATACCTGCTTCCACCAAATACTGATTAAGGGTTTTTTATATACCTGCTTCCACAAAATTCTGATTGAGGGGTGCGATATACTTACTTCGACAAAATATTGATTAAGGTTTTTTTTATACCTGCTTCCACAAAATACTGATTGAGGGGTGCGATATACCTGCTTCCACCAAATACTGATTAAGGGTTTTTTATATACCTGCTTCCACAAAATTCTGATTGAGGGGTGCGATATACTTACTTCGACAAAATATTGATTAAGGTTTTTTTTATACCTGCTTCCACAAAATACTGATTGAGGGGTGCGATATACCTACTTCCACAAAATACTGATTAAGGGGATTGATATGCCTGCTTCCACCAAATATTGCTTGAGGCCTGCGATACTGATTGAGGCCTGCAATACACCTGCTTCCACAAAATACTGATTGAGGGGTGCAATATACCTGCTTCCACAAAATACTGATTAAGGAGTTTGATATACCTGCTTCCACAAAATACAGAATTAGGGGTGCGATATACCTGCTTCCACCATATATTGATTAAGGGGTTCTATATACCTGCTTCCACAAAATACTGATTGAGGGGTGCGATATACCTGCTTCCAAAAAAATACTAATTAAAGGGTTTGATATACCAGCTTCCACCAAATACTGATTGAGGCGTGCAATATACCTGCTTCCACAAAATACTGCTCTTCTTTAGGGACTTTACTACTGCAGGGGTGGTAAGGGTCGGTGTAGAGGAATTATTTTCCCATCCATTCCCAGACTTTACCGATGCACAGCGATTCTTGGCATCGGATGAGGAAGAGGAGGTAGCTATGGCCACCACCCAGTGGTCTAACTACAGTACCCAGATAAGTCCAAGGAGGGTGGTCCCCGCTGTTGCTGCCTACTCCGAGATCTCTAATGTCAGTGGTGGTGAAGGTGACGATGAGGACGTGTCGATGGACATCACATGGGTGCCCATGAGAGAGGAAGATGAGGGGAGTTCAGAGGGAGAGATGGAGCAGCAGATAAGGAGGAGAAGACAGAACACACAGTGCACAGGAGGCAAAATGCAGACTGCAAATGTATCTGGAGCAAGCCATCCACCATGCACAGTCACATCTTGCGTTCCCAGGACGCCTGCACATGGCTCCGCAGTGTGGGCTTTTTTTAACGTGTCAGCTGCTGACAATAGTGTTGCCATCTGCAGCCTGTTCTGTCAACGCATAAGTCACAGTAAGCCCAACACTTACCTAGGGACGACCGCCTTAAGAAGGCACCTGGCCTCCCATCACTGAGCCCAGTGGGAGCAACGCCGTCAGAACCCACAAAGCCACACTCTCGGCGCGCTACATTCTGTCTCTTCTCCTTATCCTCTCTCCTCCCATTTGTCCTCCACTCCACCTTCCACCTTGCCGTCATTGCGTTCATCTGGCAGAAGGCAGGCTTCCATGGCACAAATGTTCGAGCATAAAAAGTTGATGACGCCGGATAACCCTCTTGCCCAAAAGCTGACCGCCGGCTTGTCAGAACTGCTAGCCTGCCAACTACTGCCATATAAATTCGTGGACTTGGAGGCCTTTAGAAAATGTGTGGCCAATGGCACACCGCAATGGAAAGTCCCCGGAAGAAAATATTTCTTCCAGAAGTGCATCCCAGAGCTATATGGCCACGTTCAGCGGCAAGTGAATATATCTCTGGCACACAGTGTCGGTGCCAAGATACATCTGACCACAAACACGTGGTCTAGCACCCCCAAGCTCCCCAGAACCTATTCGATGTGCCACTTGAGACATTGCTATGCTGTGCTGCTGCTGTTGTGCCTGGAAGTCCAGAGCCACACCGGTCCTGCACTGCTTTCAGCTCTTTGGTCACAGGCGGATCAGTGGAGAACCCCGCTGAATTTGACAGTTTGTAAAGTGGTGTGTGACAACGGTGCCAATCTGCTGAGCACGCTGAAACAGGGAAAAATTACAAACGTCCTGAACTTAGTCATGCAGCGATTCGTTGCCAAATACCCTGGGGTCCAGGACGTTTTGTGGCAGGCCACGAAAATCTCTGGCCATTTTAGAAGATCTTACACAGCCATGGCTCGCCTTGCTAATGTTCAGCGGCGACACCACCTGCCCGTCAGACGTCTGATTTGTGACAGCTTGACGCACTGGAACTTCACCTTTTATATGCTTGATAGGCTTCTCTAGTAGCAACGTGCCGTTAACGACTACCTGTACGAACTCTGCGGCAGGACAGGTTCTGGAGAGCTTGGTTTCTTTTTACAGCGCCAGTGGCTGCTCATGCACGATGCATGCAGACTTCTGCGGCCATTTGATGAGATCACCAAACTGGTCAGTCTCAGCCAGAGCACCATCAGTGACATCGTACATTACACCTTTTTTCTGGAGCATGCATTGCGTCGTGTGGTTGATCAAGCCGTCAAGGAGCAGGAGCTGGAAGATGAGGAAGTCGCAATGCTAAATGAATTCCCAGGGGGGCTACTCCATCTGAGACAAATCAGCAGGAGTCTGAAGAGGAGTCAGACCCCCCTGATGCACCCCTGGAGTAGGAACTCCCAAAAAGTTACCCCATTTTGGAAAATACACCCCTCAAGGTATTTAAAACTGATATTACAAACGTTGGTTACCCTTTAGGTGTTCCACAAGAATTAAAGGAAAATGCAGATGAAATTTCATAATTTCTCTTTTTGGCAGATTTTCAATTTTAATCATTTTTTTCCAGTAACAAAGCAAGGGTTAACAGTCAAACAATGTGAGATTCAGCGGTCACTAGGGCCAAAGTGTGGCTTTTTATCAACTCACTGACTGATTATTTTAATAAAACATACATTTTAATGATTCATTTTAAAATATTTATTTCCACTCTAAATACCTAAGATTTAAAATTCCTCAGAACTTGGAGAGATGGGAATTGTATCTAATACTGATACATGGACTTGTTCCCTGCTGGGGTGCCTGATATCTCCTCAGGACTATCCCCCTTTTTTTCATGTGTCCTACTCCTTCAAGTCAAACTGTTTTCTATACCAGCTATTTATTTCGCTGTGTATACTGTCTCCCCTGTTGGGGTTCCCTTCTCTCCAATTCTGAACTAAAACCAGTGTTACTCCTGCATCCCTACATGTTTCGCCGTATCACCGGCTTCTTCAGGGGATGGCGTGCAGGCAACAACGTGTGGGAGGCTATCCCAAGGCTTTGTGCCTTCTCTTCATGTGGGCGAGTGTCCTCCAGCCAATCGCCGGAAGAATCTGCTTGATTGACGCCTCTTGCGGCCAATAGTTATTCATTTCCGGTATCCTCCGGTGACGTCATCGGTCCACCTTTGATGACCCATCGTCGCCTACCCGTGACGTCTCTGCTCTGCGTCCCGGGTCCTCCTGTGATGACGTGTACTTCCTCTTGCGGCTCGCGTCACGTCCTCGCTTCGCGCATGCGCTTGGACTTAGAATTTTTCCTGCGTCTCGATCGGTTTCTGTCCCCGGACTTTGTGCAGTTTCCTTCACTGCCTACAATAATCCAGCTTCATTATGGGTACCCTGTATTTCTATTATCCTTGTCTATTGCTATTATTATTTTTGTATTTATTTTATTATTTTATATGGGAGGAGGTGGGCGGGAGGGGAAGGAAACATGAGGAAGAACAAATTGTGATGTTACCTAAATTTTTTTCACTTCAGAGGGGATATCTCATCTTCTCTTCTATATCCTCTCTTCTATATTTTTATACAGGCTTTATACCTTTCATCCATGTCATTCATCACTTGTTGATCTATTATTTTCGGATTAATTTATTCCCTACGTTGATTGTTGCCTTTCTTAGGGGAAAGAGAAAGGGGGGAGAACTATATTTATTTTTTAATATATATATATAACACTTTTATATCACTCCTTGCTATTATTTAGATAAAAAAAGTTATATTCTTTATATGTCCTAGAAATAATTTTATATTGTATTTCCTTCACTATTTTATCCCTGTTAAATTATAAAAGATGTTAATACCTATTTTTATTTCTTATTGTTTATTATTATTCATTTTTATATTTTTCTTATTTTTTATCTTTTTATTCTTATTTTTATTATTTTATTCTTATTGTTTTTTTTTTTTTTTTTTTTTTTTATTTCTTAATTTCTATTGCTTCTTATTTATTATTTATTTTACTATTTAGTGTTCAATTATTTTTCATTTATTATTCTTATTTATTTTTCAAGTATTTTCTTTTCTTTTTTTCTCCCTTATTTCATTCTTGTTTTTTTCTATTACTGAAATTGTATTTTCTACTTATAATTCTTTTATTGTTGTTTCTCCTATAGGTTCCTTCTCCTTATCCCCCCGGATGTCTTCCTCTCTAGGATGCCCACCTGGGTCAAGGAATTTCGGTCAGTACCTCATGGGCGTCTTACTTTATTTCTGGATTCTTTTTCTATTTTCCTTTTATATATATATTTTTTCGTAGTTATTTTTATTGTTATTTTTACTGCCGGATTGGATGGATGATGTTCCTCTGTCCACTTTTATTAATAGATTTATTTCCAGTATCTAGATATGATTTTTACCATTTGCAGGTCTTCCTATTATATTTATTGTTTTAGCTTATGCGGGCCTCCCACAATAATCTCTGTTAGAGTTCCTGATTTGGCTATTTTTTTATTTTCTTTTTCTTCTTCTTTAACTTTTATTTATTGAGTAACGTCTTGCCGTTATCTCCAAAATTATAGAAAAGGGGAGAAGGTGAATCCTTCGTTTAAACCATTCGGTGCTAGTGCATGGACGCGGTATATCCACCTTGTCTCCTCCTGCTGTAATTTTTTTGTCTATACTCCCTTGTCTCGGGCTTGCCTTTATTTTCTGTATACCCCATATCTTTAGGCCTGTAGTTTGGCCCTTATGGAATCTCTGCAAATGTCTTGATAGAGGTGTTTCTTCCGTTGTATTTAAGACACTAAAATGTTTTGAGATCCTTCTTCTAAATTCTTGGATCGTTTTTCCTACATATAACTTGTTGCACTCGCATTGTATTCCATATACAATACCCGTGCTCCTGCAATTTATGTATTCCCTAATCCGGTAGACTTTACCATCCACAGGGTTGACAAATTCCTTCTTGGGTACCATGTATTTGCAGAAGCTGCATGCTCCGCACGGGTATGAGCCTTTTGTTCTCAGCCATGTTTCTTTTTTACTGAAGGTAATTTTATAAGTGACTTTTTACCAACATTTCCTTCAGATTTGTTCCACGTCTGTATGTGATACTTGGATTTTTTGGAAGTATCTGTACCAAGTCCCTGTCTGCTTTTAGGACATGCCAGTGTTTTTTCAAGATATTGTACACCTGTCTGTTCTGAACATCAAATGTTCCTATACATCTAATCATTTTATCAGTATCCCTCCTTTTTTCCTTCCGAAGGTAATCTCTATCTGTGTTTTTTGCCCTGTTGTATGCCCGATGCAACACTTTCTTCGGGTAGCCTCTTGTCCTAAATCTGGAATACAGTATTTCACTTTCTCTAGTGAAGGCCTCAATGTCAGTACAGTTCCGTCTTGCCCTAAGATATTGACCTATGGGGATTCCCTTCTTTAATGGTTCTGGATGGAAACTATGCCAATGTAGGAAGCTGTTCGTTGATGTAGATTTCCTATATATCTCTGTTTGTATCTTGCCTCTCTCATCCATCATGATTTTTAAATCTAAAAAACCAATACTGTGCTCCTGGATCTCCATAGTAAATTTTAGGCCCAGACTGTTGGTATTTAGTTCCTCTGTGAACTGAATGAACTCTGTTTTTGTCCCCTCCCAGAAAATAAGAATATAGTCTATAAACCTCCCCCAAAATAATATTGAGTCCGTGTATTTGGTGTTGGCTTCTGTAAAAACGTGCTGGTCTTCCCACCACCCTAAAAATAAATTTGCAAAACTTGGTGCACAAACCATGCCCATTGCAGTCCCATGTGTCTGTAAATAATAAGTGCCGTCAAAAGTAAAATGATTGTGAGTGAGAAGAAATTGTAACATTTCTATTACAAACTCATTGTGATTGTGAAAATTAATCCCCTTGGTGTATAAGTATTTTCGGA
Organism: Bufo gargarizans; assembly: GCF_014858855.1. Classification (NCBI taxonomy): domain Eukaryota; kingdom Metazoa; phylum Chordata; class Amphibia; order Anura; family Bufonidae; genus Bufo; species Bufo gargarizans. Next base: position 440,972,216 of record NC_058082.1, on the reverse strand, counting down.
CTGCTTCTATTCCTAACTCGTGATTTATGCTTGTGTATAGCGCCTCGACATCGAGGCTCGCTATCAAAGTGTTAGGGCTTACTTCGATATCTTTCAATTTTCTCACCATGTCTAATGTGTCTTTTATATAGGATAGCAAATGGCCTAATCATTATGTCCACATATGTACTGATGCCTTCACACAGACTGTCGTTTCCGGAGACTATCGGTCTACCAGGTAAGGGATCTCTTTTCTTGTGTACCTTAGGTAAGGCGTAAAAGGTTGCTATTGTAGGGCATGGATTGAACAACATTTTAAATTCTTCTTTCGAGATAAGGTTCTCTTTTTTGGCCTTTTTCAAACGGGTCTCCAGTTCTTTTTTGAATTTCTCTGTGGGATTTGATTCTAGTTTTTTGTATGCTTTTTCATCCCTTACAAGTCTACAGGGAGTGCAGAATTATTAGGCAAGTTGTATTTTTGAGGATTAATTTTATTATTGAACAACAACCATGTTCTCAATGAACCCAAAAAACTCATTAATATCAAAGCTGAATATTTTTGGAAGTAGTTTTTAGTTTGTTTTTAGTTTTAGCTATTTTAGGGGGATATCTGTGTGTGCAGGTGACTATTACTGTGCATAATTATTAGGCAACTTAACAAAAAACAAATATATACCCATTTCAATTATTTATTTTTACCAGTGAAACCAATATAACATCTCAACATTCACAAATATACATTTCTGACATTCAAAAACAAAACAAAAACAAATCAGTGACCAATATAGCCACCTTTCTTTGCAAGGACACTCAAAAGCCTGCCATCCATGGATTCTGTCAGTGTTTTGATCTGTTCACCATCAACATTGCGTGCAGCAGCAACCACAGCCTCCCAGACACTGTTCAGAGAGGTGTACTGTTTTCCCTCCTTGTAAATCTCACATTTGATGATGGACCACAGGTTCTCAATGGGGTTCAGATCAGGTGAACAAGGAGGCCATGTCATTAGATTTTCTTCTTTTATACCCTTTCTTGCCAGCCACGCTGTGGAGTACTTGGACACGTGTGATGGAGCATTGTCCTGCATGAAAATCACGTTTTTCTTGAAGGATGCAGACTTCTTCCTGTACCACTGCTTGAAGAAGGTGTCTTCCAGAAACTGGCAGTAGGACTGGGAGTTGAGCTTGACTCCATCCTCAACCCGAAAAGGCCCCACAAGCTCATCTTTGATGATACCAGCCCAAACCAGTACTCCACCTCCACCTTGCTGGCGTCTGAGTCGGACTGGAGCTCTCTGCCCTTTACCAATCCAGCCACGGGCCCATCCATCTGGCCCATCAAGACTCACTCTCATTTCATCAGTCCATGAAACCTTTGAAAAATCAGTCTTGAGATATTTCTTGGCCCAGTCTTGACGTTTCAGCTTGTGTGTCTTGTTCAGTGGTGGTCGTCTTTCAGCCTTTCTTACCTTGGCCATGTCTCTGAGTATTGCACACCTTGTGCTTTTAGGCACTCCAGTGATGTTGCAGCTCTGAAATATGGCCAAACTGGTGGCAAGTGGCATCTTGGCAGCTGCACGCTTGACTTTTCACAGTTCATGGGCAGTTATTTTGCGCCTTGGTTTTTCCACACGCTTCTTGCGACCCTGTTGACTATTTTGAATGAAACGCTTGATTGTTCGATGATCACGCTTCAAAAGCTTTGCAATTTTAAGAGTGCTGCATCCCTCTGCAAGATATCCCACTATTTTTGCCTTTTCAGAGCCTGTCAAGTCCTTCTTTTGACCCATTTTGCCAAAGGAAAGGAAGTTGCCTAATAAGTATGCACACCTAATATAGGGTGTTGATGTCATTAGACCACACCCCTTCTCATTACAGTGATGCACATCACCTAATATGCTTAATTGGTAGTAGGCTTTCGAGCCTATACAGCTTGGAGTAAGACAACATGCATAAAGAGGATGATGTGGTCAAAATACTCATTTGCCTAATAATTCTGCACTCCCTGTATTTACCATGTCGATGTAATATTCTTGTTTCATTAGAACAATATTGCTCCCTTTATCAGAGGGCTTCACCACCACATTTTCTCTTTCTACCAGATCGGTTAGAGCTGCCTTCTCTTCTGGGCTAAGATTATTCCCCACCTCACTTTTTTTTCGTTTTTATTGTCTCAAGATCTTTCGTTACAAGGTTAACAAATGTCTCAACACTTGCATACCCTGAGAAGGGAGGTGTATATCTCGATTTCGGATGTAGATCTGTAAATGGTGCTTGACATGTTAGACTTTCTCCACTACCTTCTCTAAATAGTTCTTCCAGCACCACAAGGGCTTCCCTTTCTCTTTTGCCTGGGTCTTGTTTTTCTTTTTCTTTAAATTCTTTGTGTAATGCCAGTTTTCTGGCAAAAAAATTAATGTCTTTGACCCAGGTAAAACAAAGCCTGGTGTGGGTGTGAATGAGAGACCCTTATTCAGTAAGGATATATGGTGGGGTTCTAAATCAATCTCTGCTAAGTTGATAATTTGCATACTCATGATTCTTCTATGCTCTCTGTTGCTGACTTTACCCTCACTTGTCTCGATCTCTCAATTGCATACCTGGCACTAAAAAAGAAGGTGTTGTACTGGGTCCCCCCTGTGTCACATTTTGCGGGGTCGCCCCTTGTATTCCTTGTGTCAATGATGGCACAGAGATAGTAGATGTAGAAGGTAAAATAGATTGTGCATTTATTCCTTGTACGGTAGATGTTGAATTGACCTGTGGATGACCCTGCCATGGTCGACTCTGATTCGGTCCTCTATTCCCTGCAGGATATTGTGAATAGTTTCTCTGTTGATACGAGCCTTTATAATGTTTGTTCCTCTTTTTAACTCCTGTTCTCGGGTATTTTCCACCCCCCTCAGATTCGGAGTTATCTGTCTCAGATATATCTGTATAATCTCTCTGATCCGTACTTCTAGGAAAAAAGGGGGTACTGTTGATTTTATTGCTGTTATATATATGACCGGTGTCGAAGTCTCTTTTATCTCTTAGGTATTTTTTATGTTTCCTTTCCTTAATCTCTATTTGTAGATTCTCTATATTTTTTTGGTGTTGACTTTCTAAATTCCCAAACTCGGTTTGGTTTCGGAATATCTGAATGTCAGCTATCTCCTTTTCAAGTTGTGATGCCAATTTAGTGAGTCATTTCTTCTCGTATTCGCATATATAGGCTTGCATGCGTAGCGAGTTCTCTGTTATCAGGTCTTCCCACCCCTTAATAAACTCTGTATCTTCCTGATGCGCATTCGGAACAATGCGAATGCGCATCCCTCTATATACAATTTTTTGTTGGAGATACGTTTCTAGACTTCTTATCTCCCATAGAGATCTGATGTATCTCTTATAGGTTTTGTTTATTTCTTTAAATGCTTGGGAGATATCCAGGCTATTCAGGGGGAGATTGTCGCTGGAAAATACTATATTGGCCTCTGATAGAAATTGCTGACTGTTCGGATGGTTGGAGAGCAAACCTGCCATACCTCACTGACAGAGATCAGGATCTTGGGTTCCAGACTGGTCTCGGGGTTCTTTCAGATAAGAATTCCCTGGATTATTATTTCTCTATTGATTTTTACGGCGTTTACTCAGAACCCAGTAAGAGTTGAGCGTTTTAGCCCTGTTCAATCCTTTATTCAACAGACTTTTGGGTCCTTCAGGAGGTGGCCACACTATATTTATTTATATGTGAGATTCAGCGGTCACTAGGGCCAAAGTGTGGCTTTTTATCACCTCACTGACTGATTATTTTAATAAAACATACATTTTAATGATTAATTTTAAAATATTTATTTCCACTCTAAATACCTAAGATTTAAAATTCCTCAGAACTTGGAGAGATGGGAATTGTATCTAATACTGATACATGGACTTGTTCCCTGCTGGGGTGCCTGATATCTCCTCAGGACTATCCCCCTTATTTTCATGTGTCCTACTCCTTCAAGTCAAACTGTTTTCTATACCAGCTATTTATTTCGCTGTGTATACTGTCTCCCCTGTTGGGGTTCCCTTCTCTCCAATTCTGAACTAAAACCAGTGTTACTCCTGCATCCCTACATGTTTCGCCGTATCAACGGCTTCTTCAGGGGATGGCGTGCAGGCAACAACGTGTGGGAGGCTATCCCAAGGCTTTATGCCTTCTCTTCATGTGGGCGAGTGTCCTCCAGCCAATCGCTGGAAGAATCTGCTTGATTGACACCTCTTGCGGCCAATAGTTATTCATTTCCGGTATCCTCCGGTGACGTCATCGGTCCACCTTTGATGACCCATCGTCGCCTACCTGTGACGTCTCTGCTCTGCGTCCCGGGTCCTCCTGTGATGACGTGTACTTCCTCTTGCAGCTCTCGTCACGTCCTCGCTTCGCGCATGCGCTTGGACTTAGAATTTTTCCTGCGTCTCGATCGGTTTCTGTCTCCGACTCTCTTACCTGCGCCTGGACTTTATGCAGTCAAACACAGTCAAACAAAACTCAATATTTCTTACCCTGATTCTGTAGTTTACAGAAACACCCCATATGCGGTCGTAAACTGCTGTATGGACACGGCAGGGCGCAGAATGAAAGGAACGCCATATTGTTTTTGGAAGGCAGATTTCACTGGGAAAATTTTAGGCTGCCATGTTACATTTGATGACCCCTGATGCACCCCTAGAGTAGAAACTCCCAAAAAATACCCTATATTCAAAACAGGATAAGGTGGCAGTTTTGTTGGTACTATTTTAGGTTACATATGATTTTTGGTTGCTCTATATTACACTTTTTGTGAGGCACGGTAACAAAAAATTGCTGTTTTGGCACCATTTTTATTTTTTGTCATTTGCAATGTTCATCTGACAGGTTAGATCATGTGGTATTTTTATAGAGCAGGTTGTCACGAATATTGCCTATGCCGCTCATTAATAAGCCCTTTTTCTTTTTCGACAAATATATATTTTTGCCACTAATACATTCCAAAAAGGGCTTTAAAACATATAACTGCACCGAAAACTGCAAATATATTTTTCTTTTGCCACAATTACACGACAAAAAGGGCTTTAGAACATATAACTGCACCTAAAACTGCAAATATATTTTTCTTTTACCACAATTACACGACAAAAAGGGCTTTAGAACATATAACTGCACCGAAAACTGCAAATATATTTTTCTTTTGCCACAATTACACGACAAAAAGGGCTTTAGAACATATAACTGCACCGAAAACTGCAAATATATTTTTCTTTTGCCACTATTACACGACAAAAAGGGCTTTAGAACATATAACTGCACCGCAGAACGGCAAATAGGCCCTTATTTTTTTCAACTTATACACACCACAAAAGGCTTTAGAACATATAACCGCACAGCTGAAAGGCAAATATATTTTACTTTTGCCACTATCACATGGCAAAAAGGGCTTTAGAACATATAGCTTCACTGCTGAATGACAAATATATTTTTATTTTGCCACTATTACACGACAAAAAGGGCTTTGGAACATATAACTGCACAGCTGAACGGCAAATAGGCCCTTATTTTTTTCCACTTATGCATGCCACAAAAGGCTTTAGAACATATAACTGCACTGCTGAGCGGCAAATATATTTTTCTTTTGCCACTAATCCACGACAAAAAGGGCTGTCATTTTCGCACTTCACCACACAACAGCTAATAAGCCCTTTTTTCCCACTAATACAAGCCAAAAATGCTTTAGAACATATAACTGTACTGCACAGGGGCAAATAAGACTTAGAAATAGTTCCTTGTAATACACACTGTTAATGGCTGTATCAAAAAGCACTTGCACCCCAATAACAAGAACGGTTTGCTGGAATTACAGAGCTGTATAATGGCAGTTTGGATATCCCCAGTCAGTGCCGCAAGGTGTAATAGGATTGTTCCTATTACCCCTACTGAACACTGTTCTACATAAATGCTGTGGAATGATTTTTTCCCTATCCTTTCCCGACACCTTGAATAATATTTCCCTAAACTTGTAAATCATTTTTTTTAGCACAATTAAGTTTTTTCTAGCACTGTCCCTAGCGCCTGCTGACGTCTCCCCCTGCACTAAGTACACTGGTAAATGGCAGAATCCAAGATGGCTGAGGCTAATTGTAGGACTGTGACATCACAGGGCTGGCTGCTGATTGGCTACATGCATGACATTATGGGTGATCCTGCCTTATCAGAGTTCCTTACTCCATGTCCTCACATGTGCAGCAGCCATTTTAGGAAGAAATGCGATTCGTTACCACGAAACATGAGGAAATTCGAATTCGGTGCAAATTTAATTTTTCTGGAAACTAGGATCGAATTACATTTCGTCAACTTCGACTTGCTCATCTCTAGTAGTATCCCATCTTCTTTTAACAACAGTCTGTAAGCATCTGGGAAGTCAGGAGACCAATTGCTGGAGTTTTAGGAGAGGACTGTTTTCCCATTCTTGCCTGATGTAGAATTCTAGCTGCTCAACAGTCCTGGTTTTATGAGATTTTGAAACCATTGGATTTGTTTTATATTTGCATTTATTTACATTCCCACATATATTGGAATTGGGATTGTATATATATATATATTTTTTTTTTGCTATTGTTATGACATGGAACACAATACCCTTAGTATAAAGCAAGTTAATGTGGTAAAGATGTGAACTCCTTAGCAGTTATATAATCTCAGCGTTACACAGCAAAGATTTTGAAGGAGGATTTGGCAACCAATACCGGTTAAAAAGATACGTTTTCTATGCCTTCTATACAATGAAGCACATTCATAATATGCAAGAAAAAAAAACTGTGTTCAGAGTCCTGTTCTCTCAAAGCTGTCCTTATTTCAGCAATGTTAAATCTATTCTTTTGTGTTATGTAAGTTTCCTTAAAGTGTTTAGAATACTAATACATTCAGGCTAGATTTGTATACCCAAAATTAACTGTTGGAGGCAGTAGCTGAATGTCACCCAATGGTTGCCAGATGTGAGCGATGCCAGACCGTCGTTTGTTCTTCCTCTCTTTTTCCATTGCAGTTGTATTACCTAAAAAAAGCTGTTTCCAGACACAGAGGGAGTTTGTTCCTGCTTACTCTGGCATGCAGTACTATACTGGCACATCAAAGCTGCATGCTACGTGCAATGCAGCATAAGTTTGCTGGGGTGGAAAACACGAGAAGACGCTTAGGCCATCATACTTCTGCTGGATTTTAGGAAGTGGCTACAGGCATGGGAATTTTTAGCCACTAAAAGATACCGTGCAATTTTTCTGTGTAAGCTGTAGTGATAGTTTTTATAGTTGACCAGTTATTTAATATGTTTTTATATTTGATCAGTTATTTAAATATGTAAAAACTGACCTGAATTATCCCATGTTCACTATGATAAGAAATTAAGAAATTTCCTGAATTATTCCATGATCACTATGAAAAGAAATTAAGAAATTATAAGTATGTTTTGGATTTTGCCTGCTAAACAGGACGGAAGACAGAAGAGATAAAGGAGGAAGTTTGGAACAAACGAGTAATCTTTTTTCATAAGTCACAGACCTCAATACCGACTTCAACCTTTTATCAGTTATTTTCTTTTTAACGCCTGGAAAAAAAGCAATTGTGCCATTGTTTTACAGGCTTTGGGGGTCATTTATCATTCTGAAATACACCTAAATTAGGCGTATTTCAGGCACAAACTGCGCTGCTATCTGCGACTTCGCCTCGCTCATGCCAGGTCTAAATAAATGGGCGTGGTATGAGCGGGGAAGGGGGTGGGCCGTTTTCTATGCCAATATCAGGCGTAGAAAATTGCCTAAATGTAAGACAGCTCGGAAGCTGTCTTACATTTAGAACTGGCGCTGGATGTGCTGAAGTTATGGAGAGGCCAGTGCCTCTTCATAACTTCGGCGGAACCACCGCCTGCACAGGGCCTTTTATATGCCGGTCTTAATAAATGTGCCCCTTTGTTTTTATAGCATCTACTCTGGGGTTCGAAATTACAGTTTTTTTCACCCAATAAGACATACCGGCCCATAAGACACACCTAGGTTTTAGATGAGGACAATAAGAAAAAAGTATTTTTTATTAGATCTCAGATCAGACCACCAATCAGACCCTCAATGTTAATCAGACCCTTAATTAGACCTCAGAACAGACCCCAATGTTATTAAGACCCTCAATAAGACCTCAGATCAGACCCACATTTAGACCTCAGGTCAAACCCCATTGCGAATGACCCCCAATCAAGCCTCAGATCAGCCCCCCATGCCACAGATCAGCCCCCCATGCCACAGATCAGCCCCCAATGCCTCAGATCAGCCCCCCAATGCCTCAGATCAGCCCACAAGCCATAGATCAGCCCCATGTCACAGATGAGCCCCCAGCCTCAGATAAGCCCCCTACCTCAGATAAGCCCACTGCCTCGGATCAGCCCACTGCCTCAGATGAGTGCTCAGCCTCAGATCAGCCCCCAGCCTCAGATGAGCCCCTTCCTCAGATCAGCCCCCAGCCTCAGATCAGCTCACAGCAAATAAAATTAAAAAAACACTCACCTCTCCTGCTCCTGACACCTCTGCTCCTCAACGCCAGTGCTCTCTCTTCTTCCTGCCATGGCTGTGAAACTCTTCCCAATATGTAAAAATTGGGAATTGTTTCTATCCTTTTTTCCAACATGCTTGAAAGAGACAGAGCTTAGTGGAAAGGGGAGTTGTTTCACTGCCATGGGGGCTGGTCCTAAGAAGCGCCATTTTCTGCCAAAATTGCATCACAATTCTGGCATAACAATCTGTCTCAACATAAGCCAACCAATAGTTGGTATACAGTCAGAGAAAAGTATCTCTTTCTTATAGATAGCCTGAGCTCCTGTGATAAATCTAAGCACATGCCATCTTTAAGATTAGAAAATCTGCACCAGTGTTCCTTATGAGCCTGTACCTAGGCAGTACTTAATAAGAACTTTGCTAGGGTAGGGATGGGCGCCTTTATATGACTCTTAGCTTTCATGGCAATAAAACTGCTCCAAATGGCCTTGTCCTAGTCTGTGCCTGATTGATGCTTTTATGGTGCTACGGTGTGAATGTTTTATGAGTGGCTTGTACCAATTGGAATCCTTTTCAAATTGATATGGGTCATCATTGTGGAAGGCACTAATTTAATTTCTCTTTTTTTTTTTACCTCTGGTTTGTTACTTTTCCACTTGAGGACCCTTCTCTTGACCCAACCTGCACAATTAACTACAGACTGGTCTCCAATCTTCCTTTTATCTCTAAACTCCTGGAATGCTTGGTCTATACTCTTGCCTCATCCACTATCTCTCTGTTAACTCTCTCCTTGACCCCTTACAATCTAGATTCCGCTCTCATTTGATACTGTAGACCATCATCTCCTATACAGCATGCTCCAATCTCTGGTAGCTCTTTCAGATTGTTATTCACTGGCTCTGGCTCTAATTCTTTTCCTTTTCCTTTTTCTGCTGGAGTTCCTGAAAGTTCAGTCCTAGGTCCTCTCCTCTTTTCTCTCTACACCCCCCCCCCCCCATTGGACAGACTATCGGTAGATTTGGTTTTCAGTACCAACTCTATGCTAACAATACCCAACCATCCATTTCATCCTGTCATTACCCCTGCTTTACAACAAAAAAACAATGACTGTCTCTCTGCTATCTCTAGCATCAAGTCCTCTCTTTATCTGAAACTGAATGTCTCAAAAACTGAAATACTTGTTTTTTTTCCCCATCTCCTAGCATACCTAAACCTGATATCTCCCTCTCAGTATGTGGCACTACCATAACAGTCAGCATGCCCACTATCTCAAAAACATCTCTAGAAGCTCCACTTTCTTACTGTGGAAACAACAAAAACTTTCATTGTGACCCTGATCCATTCCTATTTCGATAAATGTAACTATTAATTGGTCTCTTCCTCACTAAACTCCTTCCTCTCCAATATATCCTGAATATAGCAGGCTCAGCTATCTGTCTAACTGCTACTCTGATGCCTCCACCCTGTGCCAGTCATTGCACTGGTTGCCATTGCCAATACAATACAGGATTCAATTATAACGACTCATTCTCACCCACAAAGCTATCCACAGTGCTGCATCCCCTATATCTCCTCTCTCATCTCTCTCTTCTACCATCCTACCTGTGTCACCAGTTCAGCTAATGACTTACGACTGACATCCACCGTAATCCGAACCTCTCACTCCCATCTCCAAGACTTCTCCCCAGCTGCACCAGTTCTCTGGAATGACCAACCCCTAGCAATTACTGTAGGTTAATTCACAACATCCACAGTTTTAGACGCTCTCTAAAAACACATATTTTTAGGGTGGCCGATCACATCCCCGAATCTATCTCTTCTCTGTTCACTCCCCCATCATAATTCTTCTGAATCTAACCCTTCCATCATCTAATATCCACACCCCAGGCACTCAAAAGCACTGCAGATATTGGCTGGTGACTGGCTAATGCTGCCTGCCTTGGTGCCCACTCAGCTTCTAAGCAAGGTCCATCTTTAAAGACTCGACATCCACAATAGTGAAAGTTGAGAGGGGGCAATGGCGGATTATAATATGGGCATTCGGGTCAGCAGCCCCGGACCCAATATAGCGGGGGTGCCCAACGCCGACCCAAATGCCCACATACTATGGTGGGGAACGGGAGAACATAGTTCCCACTTCCCTACCTAGTAGGCTTGAGGCACAGTGACATGTGCATGCCTGCCTCATGCTGGCCCGTACTATCTGTGAGCGAGTGCCGGGACACAGATAAGTATTAGCTTTTAGTTTTTTTGTGTGCCAACTTTAGGGGACATTTCTGGGGGGCACAGGAGGACATATTGCTGAAGGGACAGTGGTGGCAAATTACTACAAGAGGAGAAAACTACTACATGGGGCAGTGTGGGTGCAAACTACTACGCGGGGGGCAGTGTGGGAGCAAACTACTACATGGGGGTCAGAGTGGGGGCAAACTACTATGTGGGGGTAAATTACTATATGAGGACATTGTGGAGACAAATTACTATGGGGGGATTTCTACTGTGGGGGCAGTGTGGGGGAAAATTACTACTGATTACTACTGTGGGGGCAGTGTGGGGGAAATTACTACTGTGGGGGCAGTGTGGGGGAAATTACTACTGTGGGGGCAAATTACTACTGTGGGGGCAGTGTGGGGAAAATTACTACTGTGGGGACAGTGTGGGGGAAAATTACTACTGTGGGGCAGTGTGGGGGAAATTACTGTGTGGGGGCAAACTACTGTATGGGGGTAGTGTAGGGGATGTTGGTATTGGGGAGGAACTGTAGGGGCATTTTCTACTGTGTGGGGACAAACTACTATATGGGGGTAGTGTGGGGGATGTTGGTATTGGGGAAGAACTGTAGGGGCATTACAGGGACATATTAGGGAACAATATTTTTGGGGTCACTATACAGGCATTATTACCTGGAGCACAATATAGGATGTTATTATTACTGGGGACATTATAATTGCTGTAGACACTATAGGGACATTTTGGGTAATTTGTGAAACTCTTGTGAAGTAGAACTGGCTTAGTTGCCCATAGCAAACAGGTTCCACCTTTCATTTTTGACAGCTCCTTTGGAAAATGAAAGGTGGAATCTGATTGGTTGCTATAGGCAGTTCTACTTTATACAAGTTTAATAAATGACCCCAATTATGAGAAATCTAACATGTCTGTATAACAAACTCTGTAGAGACGAGATGCGGCTGAAAGAATTAGTCATGGTGGTCTGGGTCAAATGGAGGAGAAGAGGAAAGAGAAGATCTACATGACAGGAGATGTCACTGGATGTAAGAGGTATGTGGTGCTGTATTCTCCTATATATAGTGCTGGCTCATTACTGTGACTTGCGTCTCATCTTCTCCTCCAAGTCTCTTTTTATCATAAATCTATATATTTTACATAGCTTGGTCGGGGTCCAACTCCTGGCACCCCCGCCAATCAGCTGTTTGAGGAGACCGCGATGTTCCAGTGAGCATCGCAGCCTCTTTTCTCCCTACCAAGCACAGCGCTGTCCATTTAATAGCACTGGTATTGCAGCTTAGCCCCAATCACTCGGATGGGACTGAGCTGCACCTAGGCCACTGAGCTGCACCTAGGCCACGTGAACAATGAATGTGATGTCATATGGCCTAGGAAGATACTATGGCGCGCACAAAGCACCGCAGCCTCTTCACAGAGAAAAATAAATAAACTAGAATTGAGGGAGGGACCCGAGTTGAGTAGACAGCCCTGGGCCTACCATGCACTTAATCCGCCCCTGAGAGGGGGTTAAAGTTACTAACTGATTAGCAAACACAATAATGTTCCAATTATTTCTGAAAAGCTAGAATTTTGTAATTTAAGGGGTTGACTAACCTCTTTCAAAAAATGATAAAATCATTTGATTCTCTGCCATTTCCAGTGCTGCTGATCCTGTCATAATCTGTGATCTGTGTTTACTCGAATGCAGCAGTGACAGTCTTATATGGCACGTGCCATATTTGGCTATGTCACCATATCTATTCTGGAATGTCAAATTGTCAATCAAACAGGTTTCCAACTCCTGCATCAGAAATTTCAACCCCTTAAGGATGAAGCTATTTGTGCCTTAAGGATGAAGATTAATTTTTCAAATTTGACATGTGTCATGTTATGTGTTAATAGCCTTAGTACACTTCTACATATCCAAGCAATTCTGACATATTGTACTTTATATCACTGTCAAATTTAGGTTGCTATATTTAGTTTTTTTTTTTTTATCTAAATGTAATAAAAACTTGGAAAAATTAGCAATTTTCAAGATTTGAAAATGTATGCTTTTAAAGGGATTGTGCAAGAATGAGAGGTGGAAGGTTGGCAAACCCTCCCACCTGGATGACCCTGTAAAGGGAAAATTACCTGCTTTCTTGCGCTGGCTCCCTGCTCTTTGTCCTTTAGGCCTACGATGCTATGCTGGGCTCCCACTTTGTAAACATCCAGTTTGACATGGCTTATGTCATGGTCACATTATGCAAGGCCCTAGAGCAGGCCTGACCAACCTGCGGCTCACCAGCTGTTCTAAAGCTACAATTCCAACCATGCCCTGATGTAGGCTGATAGCTGTAAGTAGTCTAGGCATGCTGGGAGTTGTAGTTTTGCAACAGCTGGTGAGCCGCAGGTTGGCAAGCCCTGCCGTAGAGTGCTTAAATACCTGGATCAGAAATGAAGGGACACATTGTGGATTTTGGGGCTCCCATAAAAAAAAAAAAAAAAAGATTTTGGGTTACCATTTTGGGTTCATAGAGCCCTTTAAGGGCTAGAAATAGGAAATGCCGCCAAAAGGCCTGATTTTGAAAACTATACATCTCAAGGAATTAATTTAGGGGTGCAGTGAGCATTTTGATTTTGAATACTCAGAGTTTTTTTTATAAAATATTATACAATTGGGGCATGAAAAACAAAAATTGGATGTTGATAATATTATATAGTTTTAGCTTATACATTTTAACAGAAGAAAAAGCACCCCAAAAAATTGTTATGCCATTTCTCCCAAGTAAAGCAATACCCATATGTGGTTGTAATCTGCTGTTTGGGCACACTGCAGGGATCAGAAGGAAAGAAGCTCCATTTGGCTTTTGAAACCCAGAATTTATTAGAACTTGCAGCACCCTTGAGATACCAATACAGCGGAAACCCCATGTAGTGTATTGATGGTTTTGAACCCACAGGTGTTTCATTGAATTTATTAACATCAGACGTGATTTCCCAATAGTAATTTGCTTTAGCCCGGAAATTTTCATATCTTCAAAGATTGAAAAGAGAAAAAATGTCACAGAATTTGTTACACAATTTCTCCATATGTGGTCATAAACTGCTATCTGGGGAAATGGCAGCGCTCATAAGAGGAGAGTAGAGGTGGCATCTGGATCTTGTAACATGGAAGTATCTGAAATGGTTTTTAAGACCCATAACTTTTTACTTTTTTGATGACTGAGCTGTGTGAGGGGTTGTTTTTACGGGACAAGCTGTAGTTTTAGTTGGTAGCTTTTTTGGAAACGTTTTATTTTTTTATTTTTTTTATCTTATTTTAATTAAGTTTCATATATGAAATACAAAACAAGATTAGATGAGTAAATAGTCAACATATGAAAAATTAGACCAAAACAAAAAAACAACACTAAATATCACAATATGCAAGATACATGTGGTAGTGGTCTGCCCCTATTGAATTAAACAAATAACTGCATTATAATCCAATAACTGCAAAAATAATCTATCAGGAAACAGATTTTTTTTTTTTGTTTGGAACCCAAACTAACCCTGTCAATGCCATGAAATTTGGGTTACATGAATGGTACTTACAGAAGTGACGGGGGAACAGACTGCAACCCATCCACATCTCGATCAGAGACAGCAGCAGCCGATTGGATCTTTCCGCTTCTGTATTACGAGTGATGATATGTATTATTTGTTATTCTTTCCGCCTAGAGGCATCCTAAAAAGTGGCAGCCCCGGATCTCTTACAGGGGGCTATGATACGCACAATTAACCCCTTCAGGTGCAGCACCTGAGGGGTTAATTGTACGGATCACGGCCCCCTGTAAGAGATCGGGTGCTGCCAGGCAGCAGGGGGCAGTCATGTACACAGTTCGTTGTATATTCTAACTAGAAGCGTCCCCATCACCATGGGAACGCCTCTGTGTTAGAATATACTGTCGGATCTGAGTTTTCACGAAGTGAAAACTCAGCTATGAAAAAGCTTTTATGCAGACGGATCTTCGGATCCGTCTGTATGAAAGTAACCTACAGCCACGGATCACGGACACGGATGCCAATCTTGTGTGCATCCATGTTCTTTCACGGACCCATTGACTTGAATGGGTCCGTGAACCGTTGTCTGTCAAAAAAATAGGACAGGTCATATTTTTTTGACGGACAGGATACACGGGTCACGGTCTCGGCTGCAAAACGGTGCATTATCAGATTTTTCCACGGACCCATTGAAAGTCAATGGGTCCGCGAAAAAAAACCTGAAAACGGCACAACGGCCACGGATGCACACAACGGTCGTGTGCATGAGGCCTTAGGGAAAAAAAAAACCTCCTTCCTGACTCCAAATATAGCAATCAGTCTCCAGGATTCTAGTATCAATTACTTGAAATATTATTGTATTCAGGAAATACATCCAGGCCCCTCTTGAACTCTTTTAGTGAACCACCATCACCATCACCACCTCCTCAGGGAAAGAGTTCCATAGTCTCACTGCTCTTACCGTAAAGAATCCTCTTCTATGTTGGTGTAGAGACCTTTTTTCCTCCTGACGCAGAGGATGTCCCCTCGTCACTGGCACAGTCCTGTAAATAGATGATGGGAGAGATCTCAGTACTGCCCCCTGATATACTTATACATGGTTATTAGATCTCCCCTTAGTCACCTCTACAGTGCTCGGCTATCTCAGAAACTCCCATAGAAATGAATGGAGCGGTCGGGTGCATGTGTGACCAGCTGCTCTGTTCTCTTTAGGGGAGCTGCGGGAGTATGGAGCCCTCTTTTTTGTGATCGGTGGGGGTCCCAGCAAATAGCTATCACCTATCCTGTGGATAGGGGATAAATTGTAACAACTAGAATACCCCTTTGTGGTAAGGTGAACAGAAAAGTGTATGGTAAAGTCCTGGAAGGGGTGTATATCCCACCCAGCTTCCTCAACTGGGTGAGGTAAATAAAATCCAGAAGGTTAAAATGGTCTCAGCAATGTGTAGGTTGCTGAGACAGTTTTGTTAAGTTTATTGGCTGTATTTTATTAGACAGGGAGAAGGTAGGATTGGTAGAGGGACCTCCCCAGTCCACCCCATTCCGAGGCAGGTTTTACCCTAGACTGAGGGATCCCAGCTGAAGCCAGTTCGGGGAAATAAGTTAAGGGGAAATAAAGCACAGTCCAGGCTGTCAGTCTGGGGAGAGTGATGCCTGGAGAAAGTCTGGGAAACTGGTTGCCCTGCTGGCTAGAGAAGGCCGGATTAAAGATGTGAATTGCTTTCAATAGGTGAGCCAGGGATATCCGTTGTGTATTAGGTAGAGCCCGGACGGGAAGGTGTTTATTTTGTTTGGTTTATGTTTTGTGGTGCTGGACCTTCACCTTACCCAGTGAGTTATAACTGGGTCTGCCTGTATTGGCGGAGTGTTATAAAAAAAAATAAAGCAACATTTGGACTTTAACCCTGTGGTCTGCAAGAGAATCTGTCATCGCTGCCCTGCCTGAGAGTGTAACCCCTTACACCCTTTTAGCTCTATGTGGTTTTTGTGCACAGGACCCCAAAAATCATACTAATTGTACAGTGGCAGAACTATGTTCTTATTTGCATCTATGCCCCTTTTGATGACCCCATGATCTTATTAACCCTGGCTACAGCTGCCTGACACTGATTGCCATAGTTAAGTTTACTGGCAACTTATATTCCTAGGTCCTTTTTTATGTCAGTTTTACCTAGTGTTGTTCCATTTAGAGTGTACATTCTTGGGCCTTACTCACACGTCAGTGTTTTGCATTGGTGATTGTGAGCCCAAACCAGGCACGGGTCAAGAACACAGAGCAGATGCAAATCTTTCCACTATAGGCTATTCCTGGTTTTGGCTCATAATCACTGATGATCAATGAACAAAAAAACTGATATGAAAAAGATTGTAACCCTTAAACCAGTCACATTAAAATTGGAAAAAACTTCCAGAAAATGTCACTTTTTTATGTAGATTATGAATCTATGTCTGAAGTAAATCTAGTTGCTGCACAACTCAGCAGACACGCATGCATACACCTTAATGACATAACCACTCCAAGTAGCATTTTTCCCTCTCTGTGTTTTGGTGGTTATAACCTGTACATTTTTTCTTAAATTTAGCTGTATGAGACCTTGAATTTTGCTGGACAAGTTGTATTTTTTTACGAACCATTTTAGAGTAAATAAAGTGTATTAAATAACTTTAACTAGTTTATTTTTGGGGATAAGATAATTTTTACCCCTTTCCAACACGCGTCGTACATGTACGGTCCTGCAGGAAGTTAGTTTCCGAAACACGCCATACATCACCAAGGCACAGGAACTTCATGATCAGGTACAGTGGCCCCTGCTGTATTCACCAATATCGCTGAAAACTGTGATGTTGGCAAATGCTGAGCACCAAATCTAAGGGGCTTACAGAAGGAGGGTCTCCCTCTCTCAACCCATCGGAAGCCTTACATGTACAGAAGCATTTGAAGACTAGCCCCAAGGGTGGGTCTCATAGATAACTGTCAGTGTGAAACTGACAGTTTCAATGCAGTACTATACAGCATGCATTGTACTGCATTGAAACAGTGATCAGACCCTTAAAATTTGAAGTCCCATAGTGGAACTAAAGTAAAAATTAAAAAATTAAAAAGTGTTTTATAAAAATTAAAAAATAAAATTTTTAGTTTAAAAAAGCCCCCTTCCCCTCATCAAGCCATTTACAATTGTAAAAAGTAGAAAAACTAAATACGTATTAGGAATCACTGCGTTCATACAGAATGGCTCTATAAAAATATTACATGATCTTTCCTAACATGTGAACGACATGTTCACCTGATAGGGAACGCCTTGTCAGAAAATAGCTAGCTTGACTGGTATCCAGAGACAAAAAGTAAGTTGGCGCCTGTAAACCAATCCATTATCTGCGCTGCAAAAGCCAGAAGGTGGTGTTTCCCTTCAGAAAGTTTACGTCCACATTTATGGCATTTCAGTATCCAGTAGAACCCACCTAACAATTTAAGGGACATGGTGTATCTCACATGATACAAGCTGGGCATAGCATATTGGGGACTGAAATGCCATCTGTGGAAAACTTGCACTTTTCATTTTGCATGGTCAAAATGCTCACTCCACCCCTTAATAATGTGAGGGGTGTAGTTTCAAAATGAGGTCACTTATTGGGGGTATTCACAGTACAAGTACCTCTGTAAATGTGATGTAGCACCTGAAAACCATTATAGCAAAATCCGCATTCCAAAAGCTAAATGGCGCTCCTTCCCTTCTGAGCCCTGCCGTGTGCACATACGGCATCTAACGTACATATTTATGGCACTTCTGTACCTATTAGAACCTGTCTATGAATTGAAGAAGTGTGTTTGGAAGGCTATTATTACATTCAGTTGAGCTAGCCCTACAAGGCATTGTGACTGGTTTAATACTGAATTTCCCGTTGACAGATTCCCTTTAACCTTTTCCTGTTACTGCATTTCTCTGTTCTCAGGTTGTTGAACACATTAGAACTTGTATTTCTTGAAACAGAGCAGCTCTGTGTTAGTGTCTACAGCTATAAAACAGATGTCAATATTTTATAGCTGTAAATATGCTTTACCCAAACACAGATGATGTTTTATGTTTATTTTTGTATCAATGTCATTGGACTTTATTCCAGGCTCACAAAAAAAATCACAAAGTATAAAAAGAAGAGAGATTTAGAAGCTCTATAGTTAATAAAGCGTAAAAATACTAAGAACTGTGCCAAAAACTGATCAGATGATTACTTTAGTAGGTGGAGGGTCAGATTATTTTTTCGAAACCCAGGCGAATAAGGTTGTAATTAGCTGAGTAAAAAGAGTCACTGTAATCGTTTATTTACTGATATATATTTTACATAATTATATTTTTAAAGTGAAGACAAGATAATTTAACACAGCTTAATTTTTGCATAAAAAGATGCCACAAAATGCAGATAAACCCTTTGGAATTCCTTGGTTAGTCGCCTCTACAGTGCTCGGCTATCTCAGAAACTCCCATAGAAATGAATGGAGCGGTCGGGTGCATGTATGACCAGCTGCTCTGTTCTTTTTAGGGGAGCTGCAGGGAGTATAGAGCCCTCTTTTTTGTGATCGGTGGGGGTCCCAGCAAATAGCTATCATCTATCCTCTGACGAGCAGGCGCTTGTCTGGAAGGAACACTGCTGCAGACAGTACAGCAAATTTGCTCAACAAGGGATCAGGGTTTATGAAATATAACAAACTGCACAGATTATCAACAAAGATTATATTAGTAAGTGCCGTATACTTATCTTACATACACATTGGTCAACAATAGCCAGAAAGTTTTTCTATCTTCAAATAATATTTTAAGTTATAAGTTGCTGATTTGGACACAGGGGCATAGCTATAGGGGGTGCAGGGTAGTAGTGGCACCTGGGCAGCATAGGGGGAAGAAATGCTTCTCTTTTATACTAGAAGATACCAATATTATAAATGCCACAAGGTAGGTGTGGGTCAGTTATACATTTTTATTATTTGGGCCCAAAAGGTTCAAGTCATACCTCTGAGTAATGTGTATGCTTCACATTTCTCCTGCCTTGGCCATATGTACATCCAGGATGTTAGAGCTAATTTGCCTTAGACCTGATATGCACAACTTATTGTCACCAAATGGTCCTGGTCATTTACGTCATCATTTATTCGCTGGCCACTTAATCTAACCTTCTGCCTTGTACCCTGCCAACTGTTTACCATCAAGGGCACCCGAACTACCACTAGACAGAAGCCCCCAAAAGGTCCAGGGTGTGTCCTAAGGCAAGAAAGGATGTGCCTTCCATTTACTGAATGGCCCCAGGGAGGACTGGAGGGAAAACGGCAACCATGAACCAACACCTCTCCTATCAGGGTCACAACAACCACCTACCTGCTCCTAGACCCACCCCCATGGGTCGCTGCATGTGTGCAGTGGCTAACAGCCTGACCATCCTTCTACAGCTCAGTATAACTTAAAGGGATCATCCCGTTTCAGTAAGAACTTACCTACCAGATCCCGTGCTGCCACTCTGGTTCTCCTGGCTGGGCTCTCTTTATCCAGCTGCACTGTTAACATGATGTTGATAACACGTTGCCGCTGCATCCAATAACTGGCCTAATAGGTGCACCTAAGAGGCCAGTGATTGCCTGCAGGGGTCACGTGTTATCGACACGACATCAATGCTGCAGCTGGGTATAGAGAGTCTGCCAGGGAGAACATGAGCTGTGGCACTGAATCTGTTAAGTACTGCTTACTTCTTTATTTCAGGCTAATCCTCTATGTTGTCCTTTTTTTTTTTTTTTTTACTGAAACTGGACAAGCCCTTTAATACCATTGCTCCAAGACATAGACATTAGTCCTGTAACAATCCCTATTCAGCTGAATCTTAAATGTGTTGGGGAACGAGGAGTGGAGCATAGGCAGCAGGAAATTCATGTATACAGGTGAATCAATTGACTGAAAGTTAGCCAAGATTTCTTAGTTCATTTAGTTGATGTTCCATTATTGTTATTACAGACACTAGGGCAGATTTACTATTTTTTGGACAACTTAGACAGTTTGTCTAGCCTGCATCAGATTTTATCACTCTGGCTCAGACTTAATGATCACTTTGATGTAGGGTTACACACTATTGGACACTATTGTCCAACTGTATACCAACTATTGGTCGGCTTAGTTTGAGACACAATTTTACTCTATATCTGTGGAGCAATTTTGGTGCAAAATGGCACATATTGTATTAGGTCATGTCCCCTTTCCCAGTAATCCTCAATATGTTTTCAGACTAGATGCTGGTAGCATAGATGCACCAAATTGCGCCAAACTGGGCCATATTTTGGCATTATTTATGTCAAAATCTAGGTGTACTCATTCCTTACCTTGTCTTAAAATGTACCAAATATGTCTAACACGATTTTATGCATCTGTTTTATTCTTGGATTTACAGAAGTGGAGGGGAATTTGTGCTGATTTGCATGAGAATTATAACAGAATTTGCTAGTCAGGCAGAACAAGTTAGATTTTGGTGGCCCATTTTTGTGTGTTGAACAATGCACACTTGTGTCTGAATCCAGGGCACTGCAGGCATTTATACCATACAGAGAATTAGTCTGATTACTGGACAGTATCACAAGAATTTGTCCATGTAACAAGGAAAGGATGCAAAACTATGGGCAGAACAAAATATATCCATATATAGCAAAAAGTAAAAAGGAAGCAAATCTGACATGTTTGAAAGAAACTGCTCGGAGATGTCTTGTTCATGTTTATGGTCCATATCGGCTTATGTAATAGCTTGTCATATCAGATAATGATGATCCAATTTTTTGGAGTACTCTGCAATGCAGGGGCGGAGCTATAGGAGGTGCAGAGGTAGCAGACGCAACCGGGCCTAGGCAACTGAGGGGGGCCAAAAGACCCTTTAGCCACATTTTGAAAACTAGACCCCTTAAAGAGGACCTTTCATCTATTTAACCCTAGTCTAATTAGGGGCTTACCTTATAGGGCGGCCCCCACTGATGTCATCGCAATTCTTTATTTTTGTTACATAAATGAGCTGTTCCCTGGCTATGAGCAGTACGCTCTGATTGGATGTGCTCACAGCCAGGGAGAAGAGAACCGCTCCAGTCTCCGCCTGGTATAACCAAGTCGGCTAATTTAAATATAAGACGTCGAAACCAACGGGGACAACAGCGATGACATCAGCCCTATAAGGTAAGACCCTAATTAGACTAGGGCTAAACAGATGAAAGGTCCTCTTTAAGGTTTTCATCTAGGGGTGTATTGAGTTTTTTGATCCCACCAGTTTTGTAAAAAAAGAATGATATGCAGGTGAGAAAAAAATATGCAGAACACATGAAAATGAAGAAGTACAAAACACACATTGACTTTTCAAAATTTTGCATGAAAATGTTTCAGGCCCCATTGCACACTTGTAATGGCCTAGAGCTGCCAAAACGATAGAGAAACCCGTGAAAAATAATGCCATTTTGAAAACTAGACCATTTAAGGTATTCATCTAGGGGTGTAGTGAGTTTTTTGACCCTCCAGTTTTTTAAAGAAATTAATGCTAAACAGGTGAAAAATTTTTTTTTTTCATTTTTAACACAAAAGTGTCATTTTAAAGACAGTTTTTTTTTGTACAGAGCAATTAAGGAGTACACCCCAAAATGTATCACACCATTTCTCCTGTCTTCAGAAATATCCCCATCTTGTGGCCCTAATCTTATGTCTTGAGATATGTCAGGACCCAAACATAAAGGAGCAGCCAGAGGCTTTCAGAACATAAATTGAAAATGTTTCAGGCCCCATTGCACACCTGTAAATGGCATTGAGCTGCCAAAATGATAGAATGGGGTCATTTATTGGGACATAAATGACTCCATTGTAAAAACTAGATCCCTTAAAGCATGCATCTAGTGGTGTAGTGAGCATGCTGAGTGCAAATAATGCAAACGCTTGTATCCGTTCTTAATGGATTCCGTTTGCATTATTAATTTAAATAAAAGTCAAAATGGATCCGTCTTGACTTGACTTGACTTTGAAAGTCAATGAGGGACGGATCCGTTTTTAATTGTACCATATTGTGTCAGTGAAAAAATGGATCCGTCCCCATTGACTTACATTGTGAGTCTAGACGGATCCGTTAGGCCCCGCATCGCCAGGCGGTCACCAAAAAGCTGCAAGCTGCGTTTTAGTGACCGTCTAAAAGACACAACGGAGACCAAAAGAAGCCAAATTGATGCATTCTGAACGGATTCTTATCTATTCAGAATGCATTGGGGCTAAACTGATCCGTTTTAGGCCGCTTGTGAGAGCCCTAAAACGGATCTCACAAGCGGACCCAGAAACGCCAGTGTGAAAGTAGCCTTACTCTTTAAATGGATAAGGGTCCATTCACAAGTCCGCAATTTCGTTCCGATTTGCTGCCCGGATCCGGAATGGCGGATCCGCACTTCCCGGTCCGCAATTCTGATCCCGAAAAAAAATTGAACATGTCCTATTCTTGTCCGCAATTGCGGACAAGAATAGGCATTTTCTATTAAGTGCTGGCGATGTGCGGTCTGCAAAATGTGTAACGCACATCGCCAATGTCCGTGTTTTGTTATGCGATCTGTATATTTTTGCAAACCATTAACTTAAATGGGTCTGCAGTCCGCATTTTGTAGAGAAATATAGGACACGTAAAATTTTCCATCTTGTGCAGAACGGACATACAGATGCAGAAAGCACATGGAAGTTATTTGCTTTCCGCATCCGTATGTCTGTTCCGCAAAGGATAGAAAATGTGACATGTCCTATACTGGTCCGCCACATGCAGGCTAGTTAATAGGTCTGCAAAAAAATGCAGATGGCACATGGGGGTCATCCGTAATTTGCAGATCATAAAATACATATGGTCTGTGTCGTGTAAATGGGTTAAAAGTGTTGCCCAGACATGCAGGGGATCATAAATTAAGACCAGTGTTTTAGACACTGGTCTTAATAACCCCTAAACTGGAAGTGGTTCTGCTGATGTTATGAAAAGGCGCCGGCCTCTCCATAACCTCAGCGCATCCAGCGCCAGTGTAAATGCATATCATCCAGACTGAATCCTGACCCGTTCATTTCAATAGGTCTGTGTGAAGAGGCATATGTCTGGCAATAACTACTGTGAAGGGGGGACAATATCTGGGCATAGCTACTGTAAAGGAGGCACATATCTGGACATAACTACTGTGAGGGGGGCACATATCTGGACATAACTACTGTGAGGGGGGCACATATCTGGACATAACTACTGTAAGGGGCACATTTCTGGACATAACTACTGTGAGGGGGGGGATCATATCTAGGCATAGCTACTGTGAAGGGGCACATAATCTGGCATAACTAATGTGAGGAGGCACATATCTGGACATAACTAATGTGAGAGGGCACATATCTGGCCATAACTACTGTGAAGGGGGGACAATATCTGGCCATAACTACTGTGAGGGGGCACATATCTGCCATAACTACTGTGAGGGGGCACATATCTGGCCATAACTACTGTGAGGGGGCATATATCTGGCCATAACTACTGTGAGGGGCACATATCTGGCCATAACTACTGTTAGGGGGCACATAATCTGGCAAAACTACTGGGAGGGGGGCACATATGTGGCATAACTACTGTGAAGTTGGCACATATCTGGGCATAAATACTGTGAGGGGGCACATAATCTGTCACAATTACTTTGAGGGGGCACATAATCTGGCATAACAACTGTGAGGGGGCACATATCTGGCATAACTACTGTGAAGGACACATAATCTAGCATAACTACTGTGATGGGCAAATAATCTGGCATAACTACTGTGGGCATGTATCTGGGCATAACTACTGTGAGGGGCACATATCTGGGCATAATTACTGTGAGGGGGCAGATATCTGGCATAACTACTGTGAAGCGGTACATAGCTGTCCATAGCTACTGTGGAGGGGGCACAATGTGAATATTACTACTGTGTGCTGGCACAAAGGGGAAAAAATTACTATGTAGGAGCATTAAGAGGACATTAATACGCACCACAGTATCTTAAGGGTTTCCCCTATCTTTAATGCGACTGATCACCCCTTCCTCTTCCTGTAGGATTGGGGGAAGATGACAAATTGGGGTCCCTTCTGCTGCAACACCTCATTGTATTAATCTTTACCTATGGCCTATGTTTATTTCTATATGTGTGGTTGGGGGGGGCAGGCACATTCTTTGCACAGGGGCCCTCTGCTGCCAGTGTCCGCCCCTGATCTGTACATATGACTATGTCTCACTAACAAAGCAGTTGTCCCGCATTTCTGTCATTCTGTGACAGTGTTCTGGTCTGACATATAAAAAATTATTGCAGGAAAAAACACCTGTACGACTATAATTAGAGATGAGCAAATCGAACTCAAATAAATTGAAATGATCTGAATTTGATTCGCCACTAAGCCGAATTTCTTTTGCGGTTCATGGTAACAAATCTATTTTTCCTGAAATGGCAGTAAAAAGAAAATATATACCCCTCATCCATTTTCTCACGGAGAGGCCGTCACGACCATCTTGATTGAAAAAAACGTGCAAAATCTTTTGTGGTTTCGTCAATCAATATGATCACTTTGGCCCCTCCGAGAAGAATGGATAAGCTATGCATGTTTCTTTTTTTAACCCTTATCAACCCCTAGAAGACCTACATTTTAATGTCAGATGCCGTGACGAGGAACTGTTCCCCGTTCCCCGTTCCCCATTGAGCCTGCTACACACAGTAATTCGTAGTTGATTGAATTTCTTTGTGAAATTCGACAAAGAGGTGTTCAGAACTATCTAGCAACGCCCCTGCAGAGTGGAATCCTCGTCCCATTCCAGGTTGAGCCTTCTGGGAAGGCACTCATTAATTCTCCACCTCCACTACTCCAGCTTGAAGCTACGGAATACAATTTATAATGCATTCCCTCGTATTCTGGTATGCAATCGCAGAGATCTTGGAGGCATGCTGGGAAGGGGCCGCTGTCTCTGTATTTCCTTAACACAGCAGGATGCATCTCGGTTAGCAATTCCAAAAGAGCCAGTTTCTAGAAGTCAAGTGATAATTGGATTACACAGAAGAATGTTGAAACCATACAGGTTTCCAGACGGAGCAGCAACGTAGAGACTTTGTTAATCTAAAGGCTCTATTACAGCTGCGGATTAAGCAGGCGATTGTCGGGTGGAAGCGCTCCTTCCTGGCAACTGCCTGCTCGCTAGCAGAGGAGACCGCTACTATTACATGCAGCAATCTCTTTCTCAGTATAGGGAAGAGCGATCGCTAATGCCTTTGCTCATCCCCATACAGAATGATTGTTTAAGCATATTGAAAGACTCCGATTACCCAATGAACGCGCATTGGGTAATCGACAGCACTATTACACTGCCAGATCATGGCTAATGAGCATTCATACGAACGCTTGTTAGCGATGATCTTAGCGATTATCTGCCAGTGTAATAGGCTCTTAAGAATCAGTACAGCATCACACAATCTCATTACAGAAATTGTATGTATGCTATGGGGTAGGTGGAGGGACCTTATTAATATTGTAAAAGACAATATTACACACTGAGGTTACAGCACATAAAAATCACATGACATTTGCATAAAATCATACAATAGACAGTAGAGGATACAAGTTAGGCCTCTATATACCACACAGATAATCAAAACGACTTTTTAGGTACCAATAATGATCAATATAATTCACTGCCTGTATTTGGATGGTGTTACACCGTCCAAAAATAGACAGTGAACTCTATTTATCGCAGTCAGAACTGGAGATAAGTAGGAATAGTAACCCATAGGAACCCACTATTCCTACTTATCTCAGTTCTGACCTTTTTTTAATAAAATGCATCTGTATAGTGCCACCTGCTGTTTGTTCATTTACTCACCTCTCTGTCCACCTTGCTGAGGTGGACGCACATGCTTAAGTCCATCCTTTAACAGTCACCAGTTCTAATTTGTTTTAGAAGCTGTGACAGTTACAGGGCATGCCCCCTGAGCAAGGACACGCTCTCTCAGCTGCCAGACTGAACTAAATCTAGCAGAGCAATTGGAGCAGTGAATGTGGAGCTTTCCGTATCTATGTGAGGTACAGGGCTGGTTCTAGCCTTGTTAGAAAGAGATTGCACTATTGTAGTATATTGTACATCAATACTGTGCAACAGCAGGTAACTCAAGCCTTGCACACGCTCTGTAATAAACGCCTAAGAGGCACAGCATTTTTTATGCCTTACCTTGATCGGGGAAACTATGCTGTTTCATACTATTTCATAGATTGTTTAACATATTCCACTTTCATATCACATTCTGGAGATTATTTGTCCTATACATCTTTTCAAATCAAACGGAGGATCTGATCCAGGTCCATTAAAACACCCCTAAGGAAACATTTTTTATTATAAACATGAATAAATCCTTTTGTTAGCAATTGCATATTCTAACCCAGACAAAAACCATAATAATCCTGAAGAGTGGTGTAGACATCAATAACACATGGGTATCCTGCAGACCCCCTTTAAGGGGTATTCCATTAATATCCTCAGGATAGGTCATCATTATTATATCGGTGGGAGTCCGACTCCCAGCACCTCTACTGATCAGCTGTTTGAAAGGACCTCCTCACAGTAGACTAAGCTCTGTAAATTGTATGATAGCTGTACTTGGTCCTGCATCTCAGGCCCATCACCTGAATGGGACTAAGTTGCAAACAGACCATGTGACCGATGACTCTGGCCTAAGAATTGGGCCACTGCACTCAACGAAGCACAACAATCTTTTTAAACAGCTGATCAGTAGGGGTTACCAGGAGTAAGGCCCCCACGATTTGATGGTGATGACCTATCCTGAGACAAGGACATCAGCGGTGCACCACCAATGAGGTCAGGTGAGACCTCAGGCAGCACCAGGTAGGGGCAAGAGGGGGGAAGCGGAAGGGCCGTGGGCAATTAGTACTTTCATTGTGGCAAAGGGGTTTGGTTAAGAAATTGGCATTGAGTGGGGGGGCACCATTTCAGTTTTCGCCTCAGGCAGCAGAAAGGCTAGGTGCACCCCTGTAGGACATCAATATTTTACTCCCAGAAAACCCCTTTACCAGAAACAAAGTGGCATTTACAGTGTCCTGTCTTAAGAATAGAGAAGTTGGTTCAGCTTGCTGTGATAATCGTAGCAGCCTCATGAGACACTTTGGGCAGATTTACTTACACTAATAGACAGTGTAGACAAAAACTAGACAGTCTTAGACTACACCAGAGTTATCACAGTGGCTGATGCTGGATGATAAATCTGGCACATCTTTAGACCTGCTCGTGGTAAATAGCTCATTCATTTTGTAAATGTCTAGCACAGAAGTTAAAAATCTTC
The DNA here is from genome assembly GCF_014858855.1 of Bufo gargarizans. Classification (NCBI taxonomy): domain Eukaryota; kingdom Metazoa; phylum Chordata; class Amphibia; order Anura; family Bufonidae; genus Bufo; species Bufo gargarizans. Next base: position 440,944,579 of record NC_058082.1, on the reverse strand, counting down.
AATCTTTATTTTAAATTAAATAGTATAAAAAATGCATCTCCACAAAGAATGCGGTAACGCCACCAACACCATCATGATTAAGATCTTCTAGCTTGAAACACATTAGTGCCGTTACCACATTCTTTGTGGAGATGCATTTTTTATACTATTTAATTTAAAATAAAGATGGAAGATTTTTAATTTCTGTGCTAGACATTTACAAAATGAATGAGCTATTTACCACGAGCAGGTCTAAAGATGTGCCAGATTTATCATCCAGCATCAGCCACTGTGATAACTCTGGTGTAGTCTAAGACTGTCTAGTTTTTGTCTACACTGTCTTTTAGTGTAAGTAAATCTGCCCAAAGTGTCTCATGAGGCTGCTACGATTATCACAGCAAGCTGAACCAACTTCTCTATTCTTAAGACAGGACACTGTAAATGCCACTTTGTTTCTGGACATTTGCCTCTTTTTCTGGATTATTCACGTACTGGACCGGGTTTTTGCATGAGAGGCCTTACAGGAAGTACTGGCGTGATCCTCCCACTCCCATTTTGCTGATGTGCCTATAGCAGGCATGGCTACCTGTGGCTCTCCAGCTGTTGTAAAACTACAACTCCCACCATGCCCTGCTGTAGGCTAATAGCTGTAGACTGTCCGGGCATGATGGGAGTTGTAGTTTTGCAACAGCTGGAGAGCCTCAGGTTGGCCATCCCTGGCCTATAGGATAGTATGAGGGAATTGAACCCCTTTACGACTGCCCACTGGGTATACATGTCCTATCTGAACATGCCCTGTGCAGATAGCACATATATACACGTGCAGGCAATGCTTTAATCCCAGCGCTCATAAGTGCTGGGATTAAAGCTCCTGCAATCTAGCAGGAGCAGGTCAGGTCCTAGGTGACAGACACAGCGGGGACCCTGAGGAGAAGACAGGAGCGGTTTCCTCTGTTAGCTGCCACATGACTGCAGTGGGTGTCTGGGGCAGGAGCAGAGCTGCAGGGTCTAAGGAGTCCCTGATCAGCTCTGCCTGTGTGTCATGCCCCCACAGGGGGCTGTTTTCCCCTATAACTGGGGTATAAAAAGTCAGTGTCCTCCAGAGGTCTTTTAATGACCTCCTGGGCTGCATATTATCTGCCAAAAATATGTTAAAATATAAGTAAAATAAATAAATAAATAAAAAATGTAAAAAATAAATAAAAAATGCAGTCGCTAACAGAAATCGTCACCATAGTCGCCCTATTCGCTCAAACCTATACATACTATACACGAAAACTATCATCACAAAATAGGCAATCCATTGCAATAATATATTTTTGTGTAAGTTTTAATATTTAGGAAATAAAAAGCTATAATTAAAAAAAATACTTTTTAATAATAATTGCATGATTTTCCTATTTTATGATGTAAAGTCATGATTTTATGAAAGACACGGAGGCGAGTATTGCATAACTCCTTCTTTACTGAAATCCACAGCAGCAAAGAAATTTACATAAAAAACTAAGACATACCCAAATGGAAACCCCTCCCACAAACCAGTCCATAAATAGGTCATCCCCTGTGATCTCTTCCTCTTTCTTTGATATGCCGAGCAGACCACGCTTGACCACTGGACCGGACCGTCCTCCTTAAACGAAACTCCAACCGGGAACAACAACCCATCAACCTGGAACCAGAGCCCAACAGAAGCAGAAGACAAACCGGAACTAAAATTCTTCTGGAAAGACCAACCAGCATGGCGTACTCAGAGACAACTGGCCAGGAATTCAGCCTACAGGAAGAAAAAACAGGAGAGTACGAGGTAATCCACAGTATCTGGGAACTCATAAAACAAGCAGAAATAAAATAGCATTAAGCATAATAATCATACAATACAACCCATTAAGGTCAAGATATATAAATTAACTGCGATAAACATAGAAACATAGAAACATAGAATGTGTCGGCAGATAAGAACCATTTGGCCCATCTAGTCTGCCCAATATATCTGAATCCTATGAATAGCCCCGGCCCTATCTTATATGAAGGATGGCCTTATGCCTATCCCATGCATGCTTAAACTCCTTCACTGTATTTGCAGCTACCACTTCTGCAGGAAGGCTATTCCATGCATCCACTACCCTCTCAGTAAAGTAATACTTCCTTATATTACTTTTAAACCTTTGCCCCTCTAATTTAAAACTGTGTCCTCTTGTGGTAGTTTTTCTTCTTTTAAATATGCTCTCCTCCTTTACCGAGTTGATTCCCTTTATGTATTTAAAAGTTTCTATCATATCCCCTCGGTCTCTTCTTTCTTCCAAGCTATACATATTAAGGTCTTTTAACCTTTCCTGGTAAGTTTTATCCTGCAATCCATGGACCAGTTTAGTAGCTCTTCTCTGAACTCTCTCTAGAGTATCTATATCCTTCTGGAGATATGGCCTCCAGTACTGCGCACAATACTCCAAGTGAGGTCTCACCAGTGTTCTGTACAGCGGCATAAGCACTTCACTCTTTCTACTGCTTATACCTCTCCCTATACATCCAAGCATTCTGCTTGCATTTCGTGCTGCTTTATTACATTGTCTTCCCACCTTTAAGTCTTCTGAAATAATTACTCCTAAATCCCTTTCCTCAGATACTGAGGTCAGGACTGTGTCGAATATTCTATATTCTGCCCTTGGGTTTTTACGCCCCAGGTGCATTATCTTGCACTTATCCACATTAAATTTCAGTTGCCAGAGTTCTGACCATTCTTCTAGTTTTCCTAAGTCCTTTTCCATTTGGCGTTTCCCTCCAGGAACATCAACCCTGTTACATATCTTTGTGTCATCAGCAAAAAGACAAACCTTACCATCGAGGCCTTTTGCAATATCACTTATGAAGATATTAAACAAAATTGGTCCCAGTACAGATCCCTGTGGAATCCCACTGGTAACATGACCTTGTTTTGAATGTTCTCCATTGACTACAACCCTCTGTTGTCTGTCCCTCAGCCACTGCCTAATCCACTCAACAATATTGGAGTTCATGCTCAATGACTGCAGTTTATTGATAAGTCTTCTATGTGGGACAGTGTCAAAAGCCTTACTAAAATCCAGATAAGCGATGTCTACTGCACCTCCACCGTCTATTATTTTAGTCACCCAGTCAAAAAAATCTATAAGATTTGTTTGACATGATCTCCCTGAAGTAAACCCATGCTGTTTTTCATCTTGCAATCCATGGGATTTTAGATGTTCCACAATCCTATCCTTTAATAGGGTTTCCATTAATTTGCCTACTATTGATGTCAGACTCACTGGTCTATAGTTGCTCGATTCCTCCCTACTACCTTTCTTGTGAATGGGCACGACATTTGCCAATTTCCAATCTTCCGGGACGACTCCTGTTACTAATGATTGGTTAAATAAATCTGTTAACGGTTTTGCCAGCTCACCACTAAGCTCTTTTAATAATTTTGGGTGTATCTCATCAGGCCCCTGTGATTTATCAGGCCCCTGTGATAAACACAGACAATATTAGGAAAGGGAGGGAAACAGAAGGGAGGGGCAATACTCGCCTCCGTGTCTTTCATAAAATCATGACTTTACGTCATAAAATAGGAAAATCATGCAATTTTATATCAAGACACGGAGGCTCATATTGCAAGTTTAAAGCGACGACATCACAGAAGAAAAAGCATGCGGAGGAGGCCTGAAATAAAACTCCCGAAAGGTCGAAGCTCTCGACCAATCCGCTAACCGCAGAATATACTCCAGGCGCGCCCCCGAGACGGCCATGGAGGTAGCCGAAGCTCCCCTAACTGAATGGGCCGTGAAATCCGTCGTGTCAATACCGGCCAAGGACAGAATCCATTTTACCCAACGGGACAGGGTGACACTAGTAACCGGAAGAAACGGCCTGAGGAAAGAAATGAACAATTGAGGAGCAGAAGCGGGGCGCAGAGTGGCAGTACGGGCCAAATACTCCTTTAAACACTCCACAGGGCAAAGCGCCTGATTCTCAGGAAAAAAACGGATAGGACACCGACCTAATACTGGTCTTAGTGCGGCGAGAGATGTTAAAGGAAACCCCACCCGGGGTGAAAGACAGAGCATCGAAGTCCAGGGCCTACACATCTGAGACTCTCTTGCAAGAAACCAGACACAGAAGCGTCACCAGTTTCGCCGACAGCTGGCGGAGAGACAATTCAGAGTTAAGAGGCCATCCGGAGAGGAATTGAAGGACCAGCATAACGTCCCAGGAGCTAGTGAAACGGGGTCTAGGGGGACGTGACATCCGTGATCCCTTGAGAAGCCGACACACCAAAGGATGTTGGCCAGCTGGGCAACCCGCAAAACCCTGGTATCGAGAAGATATAGCCGATCTGACTAGATTAATAGACCTATAAGCCTTACCTTCATCAAAAAGAGACAACAAGAAATCAAGGATATCCTTCACAGGGGCCGTAAGGGGATCCAGATCCCGCTCCAAGCACCAGCCAGACCAACGACCCCATGCTGACCGATATGCCTGCCTGGTGCCGGGGGCCCACGCACTCTCCAAGAGGACTCGAGTCGTTCCCGATATTCCAGTGACGTCCCAGCGCTCCCCGAAACTCTGCACGCGAGGAGACGGAGAGAACCGTCCGTCACAAGCGGATGATGTTGGCCCAGCGGTCCGCTGAGGAGATCCGGGAAATACGGAAGGAGCCAGGGATCCTCCACCAGGAGCTCCAGGGCTTGGGCTTGCCAAAGGAACCACCAGAACCAACTCCGCCACCTGAGGACAAACCTGCAACAGAACACGAGGAATAAGAGCGAAAGGAGGAAAGGCGTAAGCCAGCTGTCCCGACCAATCCTGCAGCAGGGCGTCCACTGCCTCCGACAGAGGATCCGGCCTCCAGCTGTAGAAGCGCGGAAGCTGGGTGTTCCAACATAAGGCTAATAGATCCGTAGAGAGAGGCCCCCAGGTAGATTCGATAGAGGAGAACACCGCAGGATCCAATCTCCAATCACTGCAGTCCGAAGAGTAACGAGAACTCCAATCCGCGAAAATATTGTGCAGGGCCGGGATATATTCTGCGATCACCGTGAAACCTCTGTCCAGGCAAAAGGACCAAAACTCCTTCGCCAGATGGGTTAGCATCGCCGAGTGTGTGCCTCCCATGGCATTGACATATCGAACGGCTGACACATTGTCCATCCTGAGCCTGATGCATGCCGAGACCTTGCCGCTGGTGAAACTACGGATGGCGAAGGACCCTGCCAACAGATCCAGCGCGTTTATGTGGAGACGAGACTCGCTCACTGACCAAGGTCCTCCGGTGGAAACCCCGTTGCAGTATGCGCCCCAGCCATAGAGACTGGCATCCGATTCCACGATTAGGTCCGGTTGGGGTCCCACGATGGCCTTGCCATTCCATGCATCGAGGTTGGAGATCCACCACGTCAGCTCGTCCCTCGTTTCCCGATCCAGGACCACCACGTCTGCATAAGATGCTCCCGCCTGAAGGTGCACAATCTTGAGGCGCTGTAAGGCCCGATAATGAAGTGGCGCCGGGAAGATCGCCTGGATGGAGGAAGAGAGGAGGCCGATGATGTGCGCCAAATGACGCAGCGAGATCCGAGGTAGCCTCAGCGTGTGACGCAATTCCTTGCGGATGGCTCTGACTTTGGGTCCCGGAAGGCATAGGGTCTGATCGCTGGAGTTCACTACAAACCCCAGGAATTCCATCGACCTCGAAGGCTGAAGACAGGACTTCTCGGAGTCCGGAGATAAGGGACATCGCAGATTGAAGGTGGCGCAGAAGGATCGAGGGAGACTGAGCCATGAAGAGGATATGGTGCAGATAGATCACCAGACCAATACCCTGGCTGCGGAGCCAGGCCACAACCGGTTTCATCAACTTGGCGAAACACCAAGGCACTGACGAGAGGCCAAACGGAAGGCACGTGAACTGCCACAGATGACCGTCCCACCGGAATTGGAGGAGCAGTCTGGACTGGGGGGCCACTGGTACCGTCAGGTAAGCATCCTTCAGGTCTAACTTCACCATCCAGTCCCCCGGAAGCAGAAGGTCCCTGAGTAAATGAATACCCTCCATTTTGAAATGGCGGTAGCGAACGAACCGGTTGAGGTTCTTTAAATTTATTACAGGCCGGAACTGACCTCCCTTCTTCTCTACCAGGAAGATATTGCTGACAACCCCTATAGAGTGGGGCGGAGCTCTCTCTATTGCCCCTTTCTCCCAAAGAGACCGGAGTTCCTGGTCCATGCAAGACAGAGCCGGCTTCGATAACACCAGCGGGAGTGGGTTTGGAAGAGACAGATGAGAATCTATCAGATCTATTTGAAAGCCCTGAACCGTGGTAAGCACCCACGGGTCGGAGGTGATACGGGCCCAAGCATGCAAAAAATGACGGAGTCTGCCCCCTATACAAAGGTTTGAAGAAAACTGTAGGTTTGGGAGACTCACCGAGTGGTCATCTTGATCCTGAATTGCCTCTGAATCCTCTGGAGCGATACGCTGGACCTCTAGATGGGAAGAACGAGGACTGTTGCCTCTGGTCCTGGAACGAGGAGCGTTGGTTGAAGGGACCTCGACCGTTTCCACGGGTCTGGAACTGGACACGGCCGGACAGTCGGCCCCTGAAACTGCCGGCCCTAGTAGAGATTCGCCCGTGGAACACTTTGCGCATAGAGCTCTGAGCTTTATCTAGGGCAGTAAAGACGCCTACAAACTTGCCTAAATCTTTAATAAAGCTGTCACCGAAAAGGAGCCCCTGAGCCCCCTTACCCATCTCAGTTAGAGCCATGTTGGATAGCTTGGGCTCTATTTTTATGAGAATCGCCTTCCTCCTTTCAATAGAAAGAGAGGAATTGACATTGCCTATCAAACAAATGGCGCGCTGCGCCCAGCCACTGAGTTCTTCTGGGTCTATGGGTGTGCCCTCAGTCCTGGCTGTCTCAGCCATCTCAAAATTTTTTGTCAGGGGGCCCAGACTATCTAAGAGCTTGTCCTGACAAGCCCGAAGAGCAGAGTCTAAGCCCTTGCAGGGATTAAAACCCGTCTTAGATAAGAATTGGACCATCTTGGGATCCACATTAGGTGTCTCACACACCTTGTTCGGCACCAAAGGGCGGGGGCATTCCGCCCTCAACTTGTTACGGGTCTCTTTAGAGAGTGGTTTCCTGACCCTATCTTCCAAATAACAGGCCACATGCGGGGTGGGCAGCCATTTAGCGGACCTCGGGTGGTGCAGGCTGTCTGGGTCAAATAGAGGATCGCCCTGTGGGTCAGTTAGGGAGGAAGACCCCGGTACACTGGCCTCAGGAGGCCACACTCATCAGCCACCAAGACCCCTTCAAGGTCTACATCAAAGGCACACTGACCTTCACTCAAAGCCTCCTCCTCGGACTCCAATTCAGAGTCTAAACTGGGTTCGGGCCGAGCCCGAGCGGACTTCCAGGGGCGCGCTTTTTCTGCCTGGCGCGGGCAGGCTCTTTTACGTGTACTAGGCACGCCGTCTTTTGATAGAACCAAGCTATCGGTACCAAAATTTCTGGAGGCATCAGAGACCGGAGCAAGAGCCGGGGTAGTGACAGGGTTTTGCGCCTTGAGCGCCTGGGTAATAGACTGAGAAATAATTGAGGACATATTGCCCATAGCATTAGCAATGGCAGTAGATATAGAATGCTGTAGGTCCAAAGCCTGGGCCTCAGTATGGGACATCCCCTGAGAGAGACATGCTGCAAAAGGAGTTAGTCACTCCTGGGAAACACACAGTAAAGGAGGGAAGGCAATAATGAACCCCTACCGGAAAGTAAGCAGAACCTACCACTAACAACCTGCCTAACTTGCCGCCACAGAACAGGAGCGATGTCTGGCGTGTGGAAGAACAAGATGGAGCCGCCAACTATCGTGCCCGAATGCAAGGACACTAGCGCCGCGTCAGAAAGAAAAAGGAGCCAGAAGGGTAAATGGGGCACAGGAATGCGGGAAGATCAGTAGACAAAGCGCCGTGGTGCGGGAACGCCAGGAACCCGTCCGAAACCGGACCCCCAATAAGGGGAAAGCAGGGTCACGGGAGCGGATGAAAGGAATGGAATACAATTAGAAAATACAATATGCAACACAATAGAAAATACAATATGCAATACAAAAGAGAATAAAATATACAGGGAGAAAGTATAAATATAACCAAGCGACTGGAAAAACACCAGCGATAAAACACAATAAGCACAGTATTAAAGAGCAAGTCAGGGTAACTTATCTGCTATGGACAGCAGCAAAGAAAGAGGAAGAGATCACAGGGAAGGACCTATTTATGGACTGGTTTGTGGGAGGGGTTTCCATTTGGGTAAGTCTTAGTTTTTTATGTAAATTTCTTTGCTGCTGTGGATTTCAGTAAAGAAGGAGTTATGCAATATGAGCCTCCGTGTCTTAATATAAAATTAGCGGTTTTCCTCCAAATTAAACCTAAAAAAAGTAAAATACAGTCGTGGCCAAAAGTTTTGAGAATTACATAAATATTGGAAATTGGAAAAGTTGCTGCTTAAGTTTTTATAATGGCAATTTGCATATACTCCAGAATGTTATGAAGAGTGATCAGATGAATTGCATAGTCCTTCTTTGCCATGAAAATTAACTTAATCCCAAAAAAACCTTTCCACTGCTTTTCATTGCTGTCATTAAAGGACCTGCTGAGATCATTTCAGTAATCGTTTTGTTAACTCAGGTGAGAATGTTGACGAGCACAAGGCTGGAGATCATTATGTCAGGCTGATTGGGTTAAAATGGCAGACTTGACCTATTAAAAGGAGGGTGATGCTTGAAATCATTGTTCTTCCATTGTTAACCATGGTGACCTGCAAAGAAATGCGTGCAGCCATCATTGCGTTGCATAAAAATGGCTTCACAGGCAAGGATATTGTGGCTACTAAGATTGCACCTCAATCAACAATTTATAGGATCATCAAGAACTTCAAGGAAAGAGGTTCAATTCTTGTTAAGAAGGCTTCAGGGCGTCCAAGAAAGTGCAGCAAGCGCCAGGATCGTCTCCTAAAGAAGATTCAGCTGCGGGATCGGAGTGCCACCAGTGCAGAGCTTGCTCAGGAATGGCAGTAGGCAGGTGTGAGCGCATCTGCACGCACAGTGAGGCGAAGACATTTGGAAGATGACCTGGTGTCAAGAAGGGCAGCAAAGAAGCCACTTCTCTCCAAAAAAAAACATCAGGGACAGATTGATCTTCTGCAGAAAATATGGTGAATGGACTGCTGAGGACTGGGGCAAAGTCATATTCTCCGATGAAGCCTCTTTCCGATTGTTTGGGGCATCAGGAAAAAGGCTTGTCCAGAAAAGAAAAGGTGAGCGCTACATTCATGTGTGAGACCATTCATGTGTGGGGTTGCTTCTCATCCAAGGTAGTGGGCTCACTCACAATTTTGACCAAAACCACAGCCATGAATAAAGAATGGTACCAAAACACTCTCCAACAGCAACTTCTTCCAACAATCCAACAGCAGTTTGGTGAAGAACAATGCAATTTCCAGCACGATGGAGCACCGTGCCATAAGGCCAAAGTCATAACTAAGTGGCTCGGGGACCAAAACGTTGACATTTTGGGTCCATGGTCTGGAAACTCCCCAGATCTTAATCCCATTGAGAACTTGTGGTCAATCCTCAAGAGACGGGTGGACAAACAAAAATCCACTAATTCTGACAAACTCCAAGAAGTGATTATGAAAGAATGGGTTGCTATCAGTCAGGAATTGGCCCAGAAGTTGATTGAGAGCGTGCCCAGTCGAATTGCAGAGGTCCTGAAAAAGAAGGGCCAACACTGCAAATACTGACTCTTTGCATAAATGTCATGTAATTGTCGATAAAAACCTTTGAAACGTATGAAGTGCGTGTAATTATATTTCACTACATCACAGAAACAACTGAAACAAAGATCTAAAAACAGTTTAGCAGCGAACTTTGTGAAAACTAATATTTGTGTAATTCTCAAAACTTTTGGTCAAAACTGTATATCTCAAGTGTCAAGTAAAAAAAAAATAAAGATCCCAAGTTTTAGTGTATTGGTATAACTTGTCTGCTCTTTGCAGTCTCCGTTTTTCATATTTATCCATAGCTGTATGTAAATTCCATAGATGCTGGTAGACTATATAAAGACACTTACCACCGTCACAAACTACAGTCATGTGTCCAGAGTTTTTCATGTGAGCTTTTAGAACACACACAAACCTACACAGCCACTGATCACAGATTTTCTGGTTTCCTTATAGGTATAACAGATTTATCATATGAAAATAAAGTCAATGCTTCGCAAATAATGACATAATGAAAATATTGGAGGACATTTATTAATCCTGTTTAATATTTAGACAGTGTAAAGTGAGACAAGCCATTCGAAAAGTCAGCCATATTCACTCATGGAAAGTGTAAGCAGTGAGCACATGTAAATGACCCAAAAAGTGTCATAGATTTGGCAAATTTACCACAATTGACATTGCATTTGCTATGGTACACATGTATGTCCTGTAGTACAGTGCTGCCCATAATTATTCATACCCCTGGCAAATTTTGACTTAAAGTTACTTTTATTCAACCAGCAAGTAATTTTTTGACGGGAAATTACATAGGTGTCTCCCAAAAGATAATAAGACGATGTACAAGAGGCATTATTGTGGGGAAAAAACATTTCTCAGCTTTTATTTACATTTGAGCAAAAAATACAAGATGTTCCTCACAAAATCTCAGAGGACGTGGTCGGAAGCCAAAAGTGACACCTGTGCTGGCCAGGAGGATAGTTAGAGAGGTGAAAAAGTTTCCAGTCTTTCAAGTAGCTTTAATATGAATACCTGAAGGCATGATATGTTGCAAATTTCCATCTTCGAATGGAGTGATAACTGCTGGTCCTCTATTTATAACCTTCCTGGTAAGCTACACATAGCTCAGGTATCAAGAGTAAGGTGATGATCCTGTGATGAAACCGAATGTCCATGGCCAGCTTTAGGCATGCTCATCTACTGGTATGACTGTGCAATAATGATGGTGACCTCTTTCAACCTTTCTGGCAGGTGGCCACTGTCACTTTCTCATGTATATATATATATATATATATATATCTATATATATATATAATAAAAAGAAATTCATTAGCATGTTAGATATTAAAGATAATAGATATTATTGAAAGCGGATTGAAAAATATATGAGATGAATAACTTGTTTATGTCATGTGAGTTCATGCAATGCATCATTAGTTCCAGAGTTCAGTCTTGTGTGAAAAATGCTGAACTTCAGGTGCTGCTAGCAGACCGACTCAAGCTAGGTTGCCAGCTACAAAAGTTTGCCTTAGGGATAGCCGGATATCATCTGTGGCCAAGAGTTTCAATTACACATTGTTTTCTGTAATATTACAGCAATTAATACAGCCTTTGGCTGACTTTAGGAGAGAGGTAGTAATTTTCTCAGTAGGTTAGAAGTTACGCTAGGTGTGGAAATTGTATACCTTTTTGCGATGAGATCTATCAACGCCATGGTGGGTCAATGTAATAGCCTTCTTTGCAATAACCTGCAAATACAGCTGCTTGCTAATATGATAGCCTGTCAATACTGATGCCTGCTAATTCATTAATATATCAATGTAGTAGCTACCTAATAAAATAGCTCCTGATAAGGCTACATGCACACGTTTTTTTCGCATCTGATCCACATTTGTTTCTATTCATTTCTATGGGTCCTCAAAATACAGACCGTGCATGGATGTCATCCGTGTGGCCGTTCTGCAAAATATAGAACATGTCCTAATCTTCTCCCAGTTCTAGGGATGGGAGTGAAAAAACTGTGGCATGCACACGCATGGTATTCGTCTTCAGAGGATCCATGATTTGCGGCCCGTAAAATGGCTACGATTGTGTGCATGTAGCCTAATGCAATAGTTTTTAAATACATTGATCTGCTAATGTAGTAGAACTAGGTTGGCAAAAACAAGCAGCTTACAGACCTCTATCACTTGGTTCCTGGATTCTTATAGTCTCCTCAAACATGTCTTAAGATGGCCATATAGCTTAGATAAATGTCTGATAAACCCATCATTTTTGGTAGGACTGGCCTATCATCTAAAGTGCATGGGGCTGTCCTGACTTTCCCACCATGGCAGATGTCAGGAGAAATGAATGCCGAGCCAAGCTGACAACAGCTTTCTAAGGCCTCATGCACACGACCGTTGTGTGCACCCGTGGCCGTTGGGCCGTGTAACGTTTTTTTCTGCGGTCCTATTGACTTTCAATGGGTCCGTTGAAAACTCGGCTACTGCACCGTTTTGTCACCCGCGCCCGTGACCCGTGTTTCCTGCCCGTCAAAAAATATAACCTGTCCTATTTTTTTCACGGCTAACGGGTCGCGGCCCCATTCAAGTGAATGGGGCCGTGAAAAACGCAGTTGCACACCCGTTTGTCATCCGCGTCCGCGCCCGATCCGCGCCCGTTTTATTTCTTCTTATGGCATGGGCAAATTGTCTGGCCAAACTTGTGGCAATAAAATTGAAAAAAAAAAAAATAGACAGGAGGTTTTAGGTAACAGGATATGCTAATTTATAGCCATCTGTGGTAAACAGCTTCTGTGTGGTGAGGCAGCAATTGAAGCAGGTTTAATTTTATCCACAATGCCACGATGGAATGTGGAAAAACTAATCACTCTCGTCCAGGAGAGGCCCGAGCTATGGGATACCCGGCAAAATTCCTATAGTGACCGATTAAAAAAGGATGCTTCGTGGGAGCAAGTGGCACGGAGAATGCGCAGAAGTGAATGGGCCAAGGCTGATAGCCGAGGCCGGGCCGAATTAGGTAAGTGTTATCAATGTAGTTGTGCTGTCCTTGCCCTCTGTGTGGCCCTAAGATGTAGTTTGAAATTCCCTGAGGTGACAATAGTGTTTTTTGGGTGGTCCAGCCTCCTTTTGCCTAAAGGCCTGTACATGGTTTTTTAATGAGGCGTCTATTTTTCCCCTTTATTAATTATTTACCTCACAATTGTCTTGTATGTCATTTCTAAACAGTTAAACAAACCAAAACCCGCTGGGCAAGTTGCCGGGACCAGTTCCGGCGGGAGATGAGCAGCAAAGGCCGGAGTGGTGAGGGGACATCGAGGAAACGGGCCTATATTTATACGGCCCAGTTGCAGTTTCTGCGGCCAGTAATGGAATTGAGGCCGTAAGTATTTTTAACGTTTTTTTCAAAATGTTTCATATTTTCACACTTACGTTTTTTTGGGGCAAGCTAAAGTGTTCCAGAAACTAATGGATACAGTTGTGGTGTTCTATTGAAGACCTATACTTTCTGTAGGGCAGCCATGTCATAACTGACTACATCCAGCTTTTTAACTACTGAAACTCCCAGCATGATAGAATAGCTGTAAGCTACTCGGTCCTGCTTGGAGTTGTAGTTGGGCATCAGCTGGAGGGCAACAGTTTGAACATGCCTGGTGTTGGTTGCCTACATCAGTTTAGTGGTGGAGTCAAACCAGGGCCCACCGCTTATGAGCTGAATGATGAGACGACACGTGAAGTGTGCAGATGGCGCCTCCCTTCTCTGTTTTGGTGGTGTAGAAGCAATTTTTTGTCCCTCCTGGAACATAGATGTTTCCAATTGGAACAAGAAAAGCGAATAGAGATGACACTTGCGCACTGCACGCATTATTTCCTCAAACAGTAGATCATCGTGTTTGTTGGCTCCTAGTCACACACCAATGTTTCAAACAGCTTTTCAAAAGCCTCCCGTTTTAATGGGAGCCCGGACTAGGGTTTTTTGTTAAAATATTTTAGGGCGACATGAGATTTGTACCATAGCGACATATTATCTAAATTTTGGTTGTTTTGGAAATGGGTACCCTTTACGTATTGGCATTGTAATTTATATTGCTGAAATGGTTTTGCACCAAAAACCACATGGTTTCCTTACATTGCTCCTGTAAAATGACAATAACCACATCCTAGGCAAAAGTGGAAAGCTGAGGTTGCAACAACGCTTGAGCAGCAGGATTACAACTAGTACTCTCATCATGGTCAAGTGTGGCCTGGTACATGTTGTTTATCTGTAAATGATGTTCTACTAGGTTCAAATTACATCTTGTATCTTTACATGTTGGTAGCGGGGCACATACAGATGAGTTGGCCTCAATTTCAGCACTGGTTTTGGTCCTTGAATGAGGAATCCTCTTCAGAGGCTGGACAGCTCCCAGCAGCAAACAATGTTTTCCCATTTCCGAAACAATAGGCCTTTACAAGACTTATCCCATCAATAGATTCCAAATGCAATTCAAATTGGATTTTCACATTTCACATTGAAGCAGTTATTCGTTGTGTAAATTCGTATATATATTGTATTTGCGCGGTTGTTTTGAGCCTAATATAATCTATGTGCTTTTGTAATGTGGAAATCAAATGATCTAATGTGTTTTTTTTATTTATTTTTTAAATACAGTATTGTGGACAGTCTGGATCCGTCCCAAGATTCCGATACGTCGGGCAGTGAAACCCCAGCGGTATTTTCACCCCAAGCAAGTCCTGATCCAACGCCGGCTGAGGACCCGGAGGACTCCACGCTGGCCGAGGCCCCCCTACCACTGGCCAGTCCACCCCGGATTGTCCAGCCCCAGCCCAGACGGCGCCGCCAAGTCCCTCCCTCTACCTCTGGGCCTGAGAGTCGGGAGGTTATTGATGCCCGCGTCATCGATTTTCTGGCCCAGAGGAGGAGTGATGGCAAGGAGGAAAAGATGTTGAGGGGACTCGGCCCGCTACTGCAGCAGGTCACACCGAATGAGCATCCTGACTGCGTGGCTTCTTTAGCCATTGTGATTAAAATGTTAATTTGCCCCAACCATGGGGACATCATTGGCAAATTAAATGCCATGAGAATAGACATTGAAAATGCTGGCCAGCAGCCCAATCCTGCACCATATCAATTCCCTCCCCAACCCACCCAAGGCCCTTCTTATGCACCCCCACCACAGTACCTTCAACCTCAGGGGCCAATTCATTCTGTGGGACAGCCCCTTTACCAGCCCAGTTTAGCAACTGGGGCACCACCACAGGCCCATGTTAGGCCACGGTCCTCTTTTGCGCCAGGTTCGTTCACTCAGGACCTTCTTGAGTTATAATTTTTTGTTGTTTTTTTTTACAAAAAGCACTTTATATGTTATTTGTTGGATGGTGTATAATTACCCTTGACAGTGTTTTGGGTGAGCCCAAAATTTTACTAAAGTTTGGTTTGGGTCCCAACTAATTGACTATTGTTTTATTTGCACACTACACACAACATTTACATTTTAAAACACAATGTAAAACAAAAGCTACACACACTGTATCTCACAAAGCCACACTTTATTTTGACGATCAACATCTTTATTTATGGTTCCTGTACAGATGAGGTATTAGAAAAAAATTTGGACCAGAAGAGCCAAATATCAAGATGTTTAAGTAAATTACCATTTAGACAGAAACATCATTAATATTTATTTGTATGTATTTTTAAATATGTGATGTCCAAAAAATCTCAGCCCGCAAGCCCACGTCAAGGGTCCTCATTATCTTGCGAGTCCCTACACTCAACTACCACAATCATTTATAGTAATTTAGCTAGAAAATAAAAAAAAACTAAAGAGCCCAGAAGAATTCAAATAATGCCACGAATAGCGTCCCTCTGCCACGGCAAAAACCCCTCTGGGCTGATAAAGTAGTCTGCAAAGAGTTCCCGAACTGCAAGGCCTGCAGTCCCAGGTCGTCTATGCAGGGTCCTTTCCAAACCCAAATCTGATGACGTAGGAAGATCTTCCATGTCAACAGAAGAGGAAGCCTCGTGAATCCTGGTGAAGTTGTGTAGAACAACACAAGCTTGAATCACCAGGGTAGCATTCTCCGGATCCATCTGTATGGATGACAAAAACACCCTCCACTTGCTAGAGAGTATCCCGAAAGCGCACTCCACATACCGACGGGCACGAGTCAACCGGTAGTTGAAGATACGCCTCCTGACATCCAAACCACGCTTTGGGAAGGGCCGCATAACATGTGGAGTCAATGCAAACCCTTCATCCGCCACGATGACAAATGGAGCCGGCGGACCTGCATATCCGGGCAGTCTTCTGGACTCGGGCAGGGCAAGCTGGTTGGCACGAAGCTGCTCACCCATTCTAGAAGCACTAAAGATCCGAGCATCCGCAGTGCTTCCATAGGACCCGATATCTACCATTATAAACCGGTAATGACTGTCAGCAACAGCCATCAGCACTACCGAAAAATATTGTTTATAATTGAAGAAACGGCTCCCTGAGTGTGGCGGCTTCTTCACACGGATGTGCTTGCCATCCATTGCCCCGATGCAGTTTAGAAACTGCGCAGAATTTTGGAAGCCCTCAGCGATCCGAAGCCAATCGTCCACCTTGGGCTGCGGCATCACCGTCTCTCGGAGTTGCTGCCAGATGACATGGCAAGTGTGTCGTACAATTCTCGAGATCGTTGAGGTCCCTAAAAGAAACTCAAAATGCAGGGATGCAAAAGAGTTCCCAGTGGCAAGGAATCTGTAGGAAAAAGGATATAAAAAAAAATTTTCAGCAACAAATCACATGTAACAACAGATTCCTGATTCTAGTATAATGCTGAATACACTACAGGATTGAAAACACCCTATGTCTAGTGGTGGCGAACCTATGGAACGGGTGCCATAGTCGGCACTCAAGGCCCTGTGTGTGGGTACACACACCCTTTGAAAAGTCTATGGTTCACCAATATACACCTTAGACTTTACAAAGCATTGAGCAGCACAGGGCACACCATGATAAGGACAGGCAGCACTGAATTGAAGCAGCCTATTAAAGCTAAATGATAAAATGCATTGATGCCCAAATAACTTGGACTATAGTTTGCAGGGTAAATTGGCGAATTTAAATATTACACAAAACGTGTAGTTGAAGGGTTGCAGGTTCAAAACTCAGTCTGAAAACGGCTCACCCTCACTGACCTATGTATTTGCTTGCATTAAATTAGTAAAACAACAAACGGGGTATAGGAGCAAAACAATAACAGCTATTGGGGTGTGGGCAGTACTACCACAACTAAGTGACAACAACTGTGTTTAGCCCCTTTAAAATGCAGTAAATGCTGTGCAAGTTCTCAATTATGAGAACATTATGCATGATGAGGACGTTATCAAGAAATCTCAGGGGTTGCCAGCAGCACAATCATACAAAATAGGGTCCAGACCGGTACATAGACTTTGAACAGGGTGGTGCACGCAGAGAGAGATCCTGACAGAGGGACTAGAGTTGAGCGAACACCTGGATGTTCGGGTTCGAGAAGTTCGGCCGAACATCCCGGAAATGTTCGGGTTCGGGATCCGAACCCGATCCGAACTTCGTCCCGAACCCGAACCCCATTGAAGTCAATGGGGACCCGAACTTTTCGGCACTAAAACGGCTGTAAAACAGCCCAGGAAAGGGCTAGAGGGCTGCAAAAGGCAGCAACATGTAGGTAAATCCCCTGCAAACAAATGTGGATAGGGAAATTAATTAAAATAAAAATTAAATAAATAAAAATTAACCAAAATCAATTGGAGAGAGGTTCCATAGCAGAGAATCTGGCTTCCCGTCACCCACCACTGGAACAGTCCATTCTCAGATATTTAGGCCCCGGCACCCAGGCAGAGGAGAGAGGTCCCGTAACAGACAATCTGGCTTCATGTCAGCAGAGAATCAGTCTTCATGTCATAGCAGAGAATCAGGCTTCACGTCACCCACCACTGTAAGAGTCCATTTTCATAAATTTAGGCCCAGCACCCAGGCAGAGGAGAGAGGTCCCGTAACAGACAATCTGGCTTCATGTCAGCAGAGAATCAGTCTTCATATCATAGCAGAGAATCTGGCTTCCCGTTACCCACCACTGGAACAGTCCATTCTCAGATATTTAGGCCCCGGCACCCAGGCAGAGGAGAGAGGTCCCGTAACAGACAATCTGGCTTCATGTCAGCAGAGAATCAGTCTTCATATCATAGCAGAGAATCAGGCTTCACGTCAGCCACCACTGCAACAGTCCATTGTCATAAATTCAGGCCCAGCACCCAGGCAGAGGAGAGAGGTCCCGTAACAGACAATCTGGCTTCATGTCAGCAGAGAATCAGTCTGCATGTCATAGCAGAGAATGAGGCTTCACGTCACCCACCACTGCAACAGTCCATTTTCATAAATTTAGGCCCAGCACCCAGGCAGAGGAGAGAGGTCCCGTAACAGAGGATCTGGCTTCATGTCACCAGAGAATCAGTCTGCATGTCATAGCAGAGAATCAGGCTTCACGTCACCCACCACTGCAACAGTCCATTTTCATAAATTTAGGCCCAGCACCCAGGCAGAGGAGAGAGGTCCCGTAACAGAGGATCTGGCTTCATGTCACCAGAGAATCAGTCTGCATGTCATAGCAGAGAATCAGGCTTCACGTCAGCCACCACTGCAACAATCCATTGGCATATATTTAGGCCTAGCACACAGGCAGAGGAGAGAGGTCCCGTAACAGACAATCTGGCTTCATGTCAGCAGAGAATCAGTCTTCATATCATAGCAGAGAATCAGGCTTCACGTCAGCCACCAATGCAACAGTCCATTGTCAGATATTTAGGCCCAGCACCCAGGCAGAGGAGAGAGGTCCCGTAACAGAGGATCTGGCTTCATGTCAGCAGAGAATCAGTCTTCATGTCATAGCAGAGAATCAGGCTTCACGTCACCCACCACTGTAAGAGTCCATTTTCATAATTTAGGCCCAGCACCCAGGCAGAGGAGAGAGGTCCCGTAACAGACGATCTGGCTTCATGTCAGCAGAGAATCAGTCTGCATGTCATAGCAGAGAATGAGGCTTCACGTCACCCACCACTGCAACAGTCCATTTTCATAAATTTAGGCCCAGCACCCAGGCAGAGGAGAGAGGTCCCGTAACAGAGGAATCTGGCTTCATGTCACCAGAGAATCAGTCTGCATGTCATAGCAGAGAATCAGGCTTCACGTCACCCACCACTGCAACAGTCCATTTTCATAAATTTAGGCCCAGCACCCAGGCAGAGGAGAGAGGTCCCGCAACAGAGGATCTGGCTTCATGTCAGCAGAGAATCAGTCTGCATGTCATAGCAGAGAATCAGGCTTCACGTCAGCCACCACTGCAACAGTCCATTGTCATAAATTCAGGCCCAGCACCCAGGCAGAGGAGAGAGGTCCCGTAACAGACAATCTGGCTTCATGTCACCAGAGAATCAGTCTGCATGTCATAGCAGAGAATGAGGCTTCACGTCAGCCACCACTGCAACAATCCATTGGCATATATTTAGGCCTAGCACACAGGCAGAGGAGAGGTTCATTCAACTTTGGGTAGCCTTGCAATATAATGGTAAAATGAAAATAAAAATAGGATTGAATGAGGAAGTGCCCTGGAGTCCAATAATATATGGTTATGGGGAGGTAGTTAATGTCTAATCTGGACAAGGGACGGACAGGTCCTGTGGGATCCATGCCTGGTTCATTTTTATGAACGTCAGCTTGTCCACATTGGCTGTAGACAGGCGGCTGCGTTTGTCTGTAATGACGCCCCCTGCCGTGCTGAATACACGTTCAGACAAAACGCTGGCTGCCGGGCAGGCCAGCACCTCCAAGGCATAAAAGGCTAGCTCTGGCCACGTGGACAATTTAGAGACCCAGAAGTTGAATGGGGCCGAACCATCAGTCAGTACGTGGAGGGGTGTGCACACGTACTGTTCCACCATGTTAGTGAAATGTTGCCTCCTGCTAACACGTTGCGTATCAGGTGGTGGTGCAGTTAGCTGTGGCGTGTTGACAAAAGTTTTCCACATCTCTGCCATGCTAACCCTGCCCTCAGAGGAGCTGGCCGTGACACAGCTGCCTTGGCGACCTCTTGCTCCTCCTCTGCCTTGGCCTTGGGCTTCCACTTGTTCCCCTGTGACATTTGGGAATGCTCTCAGTAGCGCGTCTACCAACGTGCGCTTGTACTCGCGCATCTTCCTATCACGCTCCAGTGCAGGAAGTAAGGTGGGCACATTGTCTTTGTAGCGTGGATCCAGCAGGGTGGCAACCCAGTAGTCCGCACAGGTTAAAATGTGGGCAACTCTGCTGTCGTTGCGCAGGCACTGCAGCATGTAGTCGCTCATGTGTGCCAGGCTGCCCAGGGGTAAGGACAAGCTGTCCTCTGTGGGAGGCGTATCGTCATCGTCCTGCCTTTCCCCCCAGCCACGCACCAGTGATGGACCCGAGCTGCGTTGGGTGCCACCCCGCTGTGACCATGCTTCATCCTCATCCTCCTCCACCTCCTCCTCATCCTCGTCCTCCTCGTCCTCCAGTAGTGGGCCCTGGCTGGCCACATTTGTACCTGGCCTCTGCTGTTGCCAAAAACCTCCCTCTGAGTCACTTCGAAGAGACTGGCCTGAAAGTGCTAAAAATGACCCCTCTTCCTCCTCCTCCTCCTCCTCCTGGGCCACCTCCTCTTCCATCATCGCCCTAAGTGTTTTCTCAAGGAGACATAGAAGTGGTATTGTAACGCTGATAACGGTGTCATCGCCACTGGCCATGTTGGTGGAGTACTCGAAACAGCGCAACAGGGCACACAGGTCTCGCATGGAGGCCCAGTCATTGGTGGTGAAGTGGTGCTGTTCTGTAGTGCGACTGACCCGTGCGTGCTGCAGCTGAAACTCCACTATGGCCTGCTGCTGCTCGCACAGTCTGTCCAGCATGTGCAAGGTGGAGTTCCACCTGGTGGGCACGTCGCATATGAGGCGGTGAGCGGGAAGGCCGAAGTTACGCTGTAGCGCAGACAGGCGAGCAGCGGCAGGATGTGAACGCCGGAAGCGCGAACAGACGGCCCGCACTTTATGCAGCAGCTCTGACATGTCGGGGTAGTTGTGAATGAACTTCTGCACCACCAAATTCAGCACATGCGCCAAGCAAGGGATGTGCGTCAAATTGGCTAGTCCCAGAGCTGCAACGAGATTTCGCCCATTATCACACACCACCAGGCCGGGCTTGAGGCTCACCGGCAGCAACCACTCGTCGGTCTGTTGTTCAATACCCCGCCACAACTCCTGTGCGGTGTGGGGCCTGTCCCCCAAACATATGAGTTTCAGAATGGCCTGCTGACGTTTACCCCGGGCTGTGCTGAAGTTGGTGGTGAAGGTGTGTGGCTGACTGGATGAGCAGGTGGAAGAAGAGGAGGAGGAAGCCGAGAAGGAGGAGGTGGCAACAGGAGGCAAAGAATGTTGCCCTGCGATCCTTGGCGGCGGAAGGACGTGCGCCAAACAGCTCTCCGCCTGGGGCCCAGCTGCCACTACATTTACCCAGTGTGCAGTTAGGGAGATATAGCGTCCCTGGCCGTGCTTACTGGTCCACGTATCTGTGGTTAGGTGGACCTTGCTACAGATGGCGTTGCGCAGTGCACACTTGATTTTATCGGATACTTGGTTGTGCAGGGAAGGCACGGCTCTCTTGGAGAAGTAGTGCCGGCTGGGAACAACATACTGTGGGACAGCAAGCGACATGAGCTGTTTGAAGCTGTCTGTGTCCACCAGCCTAAATGACAGCATTTCATAGGCCAGTAGTTTAGAAATGCTGGCATTCAGGGCCAGGGATCGAGGGTGGCTAGGTGGGAATTTACGCTTTCTATCAAATGTTTGTGAGATGGAGAGCTGAACGCTGGCGTGTGACATGGTTGAGACGCTTGGTGACGGAGGTGGTGGTGGTGGTGTTGGTGGTACATCCCCTGTTTGCTGGGCGGCAGGTGCCAACGTTCCTCCAGAGGCGGAGGAAGAGGCCGAGGCGGCAGCAGCAGAATAGGCCGAGGCGGCAGCAGCAGAAGAGGTAGCAGGGGGAGCCTGAGTGACTTCCTTGGTTTTAAGGTGTTTACTCCACTGCAGTTCATGCTTTGCATGCAGGTGCCTGGTCATGCAGGTTGTGCTCAGGTTCAGAACGTTAATGCCTCGCTTCAGGCTCTGATGGCACAGCGTGCAAACCACTCGGGTCTTGTCGTCAGCACATTGTTTGAAGAAGTGCCATGCCAGGGAACTCCTTGAAGCTGCCTTTGGGGTGCTCGGTCCCAGATGGCGGCGGTCAGTAGCAGGCGGAGTCTCTTGGCGGCGGGTGTTCTGCTTTTGCCCACTGCTCCCTCTTTTGCTACGCTGTTGGCTCGGTCTCACCACTGCCTCTTCCTCCGAACTGTGAAAGTCAGTGGCACGACCTTCATTCCATGTGGGGTCTAGGACCTCATCGTCCCCTGCATCGTCTTCCACCCAGTCTTGATCCCTGACCTCCTGTTCAGTCTGCACACTGCAGAAAGACGCAGCAGTTGGCACCTGTGTTTCGTCATCATCAGAGACATGCTGAGGTGGTATTCCCATGTCCTCATCATCAGGAAACATAAGTGGTTGTGCGTCAGTGCATTCTATGTCTTTCACCGCTGGGGAAGGGCTAGGTGGATGCCCTTGGGAAACCCTGCCAGCGGAGTCTTCAAACAGCATAAGAGACTGCTGCATAACTTGAGGCTGAGACAGTTTCCCTGGTATGCATGGGGGTGATGTGACAGACTGATGGGGTTGGTTTTCAGGCGCCATCTGTGCGCTTTCTGCAGAAGACTGGGTGGGAGATAATGTGAACGTGCTGGATCCACTGTCGGCCACCCAATTGACTAATGCCTGTACCTGCTCAGGCCTTACCATCCTTAGAACGGCATTGGGCCCCACCATATATCGCTGTAAATTCTGGCGGCTACTGGGACCTGAGGTAGTTGGTACACTAGGACGTGTGGATGTGGCAGAACGGCCACGTCCTCTCCCAGCACCAGAGGGTCCACTAACACCACCACGACCATGTCCACGTCCGCGTCCCTTACTAGATGTTTTTCTCATTGTTATGGTTCACCACAACAACAAATATATTATTTGGCCCAATGTATTGTATTCAAATTCAGCGGGATATAAATTTGAGGCCTAGTATTTAGGCGCTGGGTGACCGGTATGGATTTAGTGACAGAATTAGACTTGGAAATGCACAGAAGCGTGTGTGTGAAGTTATTCTGAATGACCCTATGTGCACCTTGAATATTATATACCCTTTTTGGGATAGATTTCAAATAGCTCTGATATAGCAGGAACCACTAAATTATGAAATTGCTAAATTGGGAATTGTATTTCAACCCAGAACAAAAAATGTGCTTTGACGGACACTAAATATCTTGCCCAGCAACAACAGTACAGCGGTAACGAGAGATTTAGCAGGATATAAATTTGAGGCCTAGTATTTAGGCGCTGGGTGACAGGTATGGGTTTAGTGACAGAATTAGACTTGGAAATACACAGTAGCGGGTGTGTGTGAAGTTATTCTGAATGACCCAATGTGCACCTTGAATATTATATACCCTTTTAGGGATAGATTTCAAATAGCTCTGATATAGCAGAAACCACTAAATTATGAAATTGCTAAATTGGGAATTGTATTTCAACCCAGAACAAAAAATGTGCTTTGACGGACACTAAATATCTTGCCCAGCAACAACAGTACAGCGGTAACGAGAGATTTAGCAGGATATAAATTTGAGGCCTAGTATTTAGGCGCTGGGTGACAGGTATGGGTTTAGTGACAGAATTAGACTTGGAAATACACAGTAGCGGGTGTGTGTGAAGTTATTCTGAATGACCCAATGTGCACCTTGAATATTATATACCCTTTTAGGGATAGATTTCAAATAGCTCTGATATAGCAGAAACCACTAAATTATGAAATTGCTAAATTGGGAATTGTACTTCAACCCAGAACAAAAAATGTGCTTTGACGGACACTAAATAACTTTCCCAGCTACAACAGGACAGCGGTAACGAGAGATTTAGCGGGATATAAATTTGAGGCCTAGTATTTAGGCGCTGGGTGACAGGTATGGGTTTAGTGACAGAATTAGACTTGGAAATACACAGTAGCGGGTGTGTGTGAAGTTATTCTGAATGACCCTATGTGCACCTTCAATATGATCTACCCTTTTAGGGATAGATTTCAAATAGCTCTGATATAGCAGAAACCACTAAATTATGAAATTGCTAAATTGGGAATTGTATTTCAACCCAGAAGAAAAAATGTGCTTTGACGGACACTAAATAACTTTCCCAGCTACAACAGGACAGCGGTAACGAGAGATTTAGCAGGATATAAATTTGAGGCCTAGTATTTAGGCGCTGGGTGACAGGTATGGGTTTAGTGACAGAATTAGACTTGAAAATACACAGTAGCGGGTGTGTGTGAAGTTATTCTGAATGACCCAATGTGCACCTTGAATATTATATACCCTTTTAGGGATAGATTTCAAATAGCTCTGATATAGCAGAAACCACTAAATTATGAAATTGCTAAATTGGGAATTGTACTTCAACCCAGAACAAAAAATGTGCTTTGACGGACACTAAATATCTTTCCAAGCAACAACAGTACAGCGGTAACGAGAGATTTAGCAGGATATAAATTTGAGGCCTAGTATTTAGGCGCTGGGTGACAGGTATGGGTTTAGTGACAGAATTAGACTTGGAAATACACAGTAGCGGGTGTGTGTGAAGTTATTCTGAATGACCCAATGTGCACCTTGAATATTATATACCCTTTTAGGGATAGATTTCAAATAGCTCTGATATAGCAGAAACCACTAAATTATGAAATTGCTAAATTGGGAATTGTACTTCAACCCAGAACAAAAAATGTGCTTTGACGGACACTAAATAACTTTCCCAGCTACAACAGGACAGCGGTAACGAGAGATTTAGCGGGATATAAATTTGAGGCCTAGTATTTAGGCGCTGGGTGACCGGTATGGGTTTAGTGACAGAATTAGACTTGGAAATACACAGTAGCGGGTGTGTGTGAAGTTATTCTGAATGACCCTATGTGCACCTTCAATATGATCTACCCTTTTAGGGATAGATTTCAAATAGCTCTGATATAGCAGAAACCACTAAATTATGAAATTGCTAAATTGGGAATTGTATTTCAACCCAGAACAAAAAATGTGCTTTGACGGACACTAAATAACTTTCCCAGCTACAACAGGACAGCGGTAACGAGAGATTTAGCAGGATATAAATTTGAGGCCTAGTATTTAGGCGCTGGGTGACAGGTATGGGTTTAGTGACAGAATTAGACTTGAAAATACACAGTAGCGGGTGTGTGTGAAGTTATTCTGAATGACCCAATGTGCACCTTGAATATTATATACCCTTTTAGGGATAGATTTCAAATAGCTCTGATATAGCAGAAACCACTAAATTATGAAATTGCTAAATTGGGAATTGTACTTCAACCCAGAACAAAAAATGTGCTTTGACGGACACTAAATAACTTTCCCAGCTACAACAGGACAGCGGTAACGAGAGATTTAGCAGGATATAAATTTGAGGCCTAGTATTTAGGCGCTGGGTGACAGGTATGGGTTTAGTGACAGAATTAGACTTGAAAATACACAGTAGCGGGTGTGTGTGAAGTTATTCTGAATGACCCAATGTGCACCTTGAATATTATATACCCTTTTAGGGATAGATTTCAAATAGCTCTGATATAGCAGAAACCACTAAATTATGAAATTGCTAAATTGGGAATTGTACTTCAACCCAGAACAAAAAATGTGCTTTGACGGACACTAAATAACTTTCCCAGCTACAACAGGACAGCGGTAACGAGAGATTTAGCGGGATATAAATTTGAGGCCTAGTATTTAGGCGCTGGGTGACCGGTATGGATTTAGTGACAGAATTAGACTGGGATATGGCCAAAAAATAACCACACTATTGCTGGTTAAATGCACTTGGTGACGGGCGCAGCTTGCCCCTGATGTAGTATATGGCCAAAAAATGAACAGACTATTGCTGGTTAAATGCACTTGGTGTCACAGCTTGACCAACCACACTACTGAGGGTTAAATGCACTTGGTGACGGGCGCAGCTTGCCCCTGATGTAGTATATGGCCAAAAAATAAACAGACTATTGCTGGTTAAATGCACTTGGTGTGACAGCTTCACCCTGATGTAGGCTTTAGCCAGAAAACAACCACACCATTGAGGGTTAAATGCACTTGGTGACAGGCGCAGCTTGCCCCTGATTTTGTATATGGCCAAAAAATGAACAGACTATTGCTGGTTAAATGCACTTGGTGTGACAGCTTCACCCTGATGTAGGCTTTAGCCAAAAAACAACCACACCATTGAGGGTTAAATGCACTTGGTGACAGGCGCAGCTTGCCCCTGATTTTGTATATGGCCAAAAAATGAACAGACTATTGCTGGTTAAATGCACTTGGTGTGACAGCTTCACCCTGATGTAGGCTTTAGCCAAAAAACAACCACACCATTGAGGGTTAAATGCACTTGGTGACAGGCGCAGCTTGCCCCTGATTTTGTATATGGCCAAAAAATGAACAGACTATTGCTGGTTAAATGCACTTGGTGTGACAGCTTCACCCTGATGTAGGCTTTAGCCAAAAAACAACCACACCATTGAGGGTTAAATGCACTTGGTGACAGGCGCAGCTTGCCCCTGATTTTGTATATGGCCAAAAAATGAACAGACTATTGCTGGTTAAATGCACTTGGTGTGACAGCTTCACCCTGATGTAGGCTTTAGCCAAAAAACAACCACACCATTGAGGGTTAAATGCACTTGGTCGCAGCTTGTGCTGGCGCACCACAAGACACAAAATGGCCGCCGATCACCCCAGAAAAATGTGACTGACAAACGGTCTGGGCAGCCTAAAAACAGTGAGCAATTGAGGATCAGCAGCTCAATGATCCACAGCTGCAGATCGATCAGTTAATCAAGTCCTTTGGAGGAGTTAATCTGCCTAATCTCGCCCTACTGTCGCAGCCGCAACCTCTCCCTACGCTAATCAGAGCAGAGTGACGGGCGGCGCTATGTGACTCCAGCTTAAATAGAGGCTGGGTCACATGGTGCTCTGGCCAATCACAGCCATGCCAATAGTAGGCATGGCTGTGATGGCCTCTTGGGGCAAGTAGTATGACGCTTGTTGATTGGCTGCTTTGCAGCCTTTCAAAAAGCGCCAAGAAAGCGTCACAAAAGCGCCAAGAAATCGACGAACACCGAACCCGAACCCGGACTTTTACGAAAATGTCCGGGTTCGGGTCCGTGTCACGGACACCCCAAAATTCGGTACGAACCCGAACTATACAGTTCGAGTTCGCTCATCCCTAAGAGGGACCAATTTCATTCAGACACTACCAAAAACCCCGGCACTCGCCAGTATTTGACGAAAAATGTTGAAAGATTAAACTCAGAAAGGAAGGTTACAGCTGCTGAATCACGGCGGACTGACTGTATTAAACACCATTTTTAACAAACTCCTGGCGAGTGCAGCGTATTTTTGGAGTGTCTGGAGGACGATAGCTGAACACAAGTTTGAAACTTGCTCCAAATTTTTTAAAAAAAGACAAAAAATGATAGGTCATGTGACAGGGATTAACGTGTAACGAAACAAACCATTAAACCCCCCAAAAAAACAATATGGGCAAAGAAATGCGACTTCAGCAAACAGTAGCACATGTCTCACAGCAGCCATTTTCTAGCACATGTTCCTCCTGACACAAGCAGTGCACATTTCTGGTGAAACTTAACAAGTAGTATACTGCTTACCTCAACGTGACGATGAGCCTTTCCTCAGGAGTAATGCTGCGCCTCATATTGGTGTCCATAAAGGTAGGGACAGTACGTAGAGACGACAGCAATCGATCAAAAGTACCCACTGACATCCGACAGAAGGAAAAGAACTTCTCCGGATGGCGGCGAAGATCTTGGTATAGCGTATGGAAGTGTCCTTTCCGGTACCGTTGTGAAACAATCGGATGGACCCAAAATCGTCGCCTTCTACTCGGTTCCTTATTCATCAAACTAGTGCGCTGTCCCCAACGCCGAGAAACCAGCCAATGCAGCAAGACCTCGTCCTCAGAATCAGACATGGTGATACAGCAAAGAGAGCAGCCAAAATAACCTCTGTACTCTGGAAAGACTACAGAAAATGGCCACAAATGCATACTCAGGTGCCCTTCATTTATACCAGTATCCTGGGTGGAGATATTAAAATGACATTTTTTTAACCATTCCAGGACTTCTGACGGGCCGCAAAAAAAACGGGAACACGGACACACGGAAGCACAACGGAAGCAAAAACGGACACGGATCACGTAACAACGGAACCACGTTTTGCGGACCGTGAAAAAATACTGTCGTGTGCATGAGGCCTAATGCATATAGCCAGCCTTAGATGTTCAGCCAAAGTTCATTCCGCAAATTGGGCATGTTGAATATATTTGTCTGCTTGGGTTTCTAGCAGTGGATTATTCCCCTTTCACCATTGAGAACACATACATGATCTGTGGAGCTGAGGTTAGGAATAATAGCACTCACCGAGCAAGAATTTGGCTGTCAGCAATGGAAGACATATAGCCACCTCCAGTCCACCCATGCTAATAACTTAAAGGGGTTGACCACTCTTTGACTACTTGTGCCCAACATGTACATAAGATGATTATATGGCACTTAATAATATAATCTTTGTTGAAATTCTGATCCATTTTCTATATTTCATAAGGTATGTCCCTTTGTTTGCCAAGTCTTTTGTGCTGTCCACATAGAGGTCTTGTCCATAAAATGATGGCAAATGATGTGTCCTCCATTCAAACACACTGCTGAACTCTCAACAGAGCAAATGCAGATGGCAGGTGTGGTGTATCTGAATAGAGGAGACATCACATGGAGGTGATTTACTTGGTCACATAACCCTCCATTAGAGATGTCTCGAACTATTCGCCGGCGAACAGTTGCCAGCGAATATCGCATGTTCGCGTTTGCTGCAGCGGGCGAACATATGCGATGTTTGGTCCACCTCCTATACGTCATCATTGAGCAAACTTTGACCCTGTACCTCACAGTCAGCAGACACATTCCAGCCAATCAGCATACCCTCCC
This sequence comes from Bufo gargarizans, assembly GCF_014858855.1. Taxonomy (NCBI): domain Eukaryota; kingdom Metazoa; phylum Chordata; class Amphibia; order Anura; family Bufonidae; genus Bufo; species Bufo gargarizans. The sequence continues at coordinate 440,915,592 of NC_058082.1, read as the reverse complement.
TCCCAGACCCTCCCACCGCCTATCAAAAAGCAAGGACAGCATCCATCTTAGATTAATTCTGAAGCTGCAGTGTCACAAAGTTGTAATCGCAATGCGATTAATACAGGTTATATTAATCACATTGTGATTACAACTTAGAGCTGGGTTCCTAATGGTTATATTGATAAAATATAACAAAGATTGAGAATATAGTGCTATATTCATTGTCAATTCTAGCAATACAACTATTAGGAGCTCAGATCTAAGTTGTAATCGCAATGCGAATAATGCAGGTTATATTAATCGCATTGCGAATTCAACTTAGAGCTGAGTTCCTAATGGTTGTATTGCTAGAATTGACGAATATTACGAATATAGCACTATACTCTCAATCTTCGTTATATACTAGCAATACAACCATTAGGAACCCAGCAGCTCTAAGTTGTATTCGCGTACGAATGAAACTTAAAGTTGTATTAACGAAGTTAACGAATATGGAATATAGCAGTGCTAAGTTGAAATCGCAATGCGATTAATTCAAGTTCTATAAATCGCAGTGCGATTTCAACTTAGAACTTCTGCCGACTTCCGTGCTCATGGAGCGTCCCCATCACCATGGGAACGGCTCCATGCTAGAATGTACTGTCGGATTTGAGAAAGTTGAAATTGCAATGCGAATAATTCAAGTTCTATAAATCGCATTGCGATTTCAACTTACCACACTCAACTACGTCAACTACGTAATTTTCCATGGGAGTTTTGCCATGGATCCCCCTCCGGCATGCCACAGTCCAGGTGTTAGTCCCCTTGAAACAACTTTTCCATCACTATTGTGGCCACAAAGAGTCCCTGTGGGTTTTCAAATTCGCCTTCCTATTGAAGTCTATTGCGGTTCGCCCGGTTCGCACGTTCGCGAATATTTGTGGAAACTCGCGTTCGTGAACGGAAAATTTTATGTTCACGACATCTCTACCCTCCATTAGTGGCCATTTTATAGACAAGACCTCTGTGTGGACAGGACAAAGAAATGGGCAAACAATGGGGCATACCTTATGAAATATAGAAAATGGTTCAGAATTTTAACCAAGGCTATATTAGCAAGTGTCATATAATCATCTTACAGACACACTGGTCAACAGTAACCAGAAAGTGACCAACCCCTTTATTGTTGTTTATACTGTTCCATGGATATTTATCTGTTGGTTGAGTCTGTTATCTAGTACTGGTTCATACTTATATAACAGAAAATTATTTTTCTTTTCTTTTCTTTTACATATCCAAAGCATACATAGCTATAGTAACTGCACCTGCAGATAAGGTTTGTACTGTAGCTACAGTAGATCTACCACAAGATATACACTCACCTAAAGAATTATTAGGAACACCTGTTCTATTTCTCATTAATGCGATTATCTAGTCAACCAATCACATGGCATTTGCTTCAATGCATGTAGGGTTGTGGGCCTGGTCAAGACAATCTCCTGAACTCCAAACTGAATGTCAGAATGGGAAAGAAAGGTGGGCTACAACAGCAGAAGACCCCACCGGGTACCACTCATCTCCACTACAAATAGGAAAAAGAGACTACAATTTGCACGAGCTCACCAAAATTGGACTGTTGAAGACTGGAAAAATGTTGCCTGGTCTGATGAGTCTCGATTTCTGTTGAGACATTCAAGTAGTAGAGTCCGAATTTGGCGTAAACAGAATGAGAACATCTATCCATCATGCCTTGTTACCACTGTGCAGGCTGGTGGTGGTGGTGTAATGGGGTGGGGGATGTTTTCTGGGCACACTTTAGGCCCCTTAGTGCCAATTGGCCATCGTTTAAATGCCACGGGCTACCTGAGCATTGTTTCTGACCATGTCCATCCCTTCATGACCACCATGTACCCATCCTCTAATGGCTACTTCCAGCAGGATAATGCATTATGTCACAAAGCTCGAATCATTTCAAATTGGTTTCTTGAACATGATAATGAGTTCACTGTACTAAAATGGCCCCCACAGTCACCAGATCTCAACCCAATAGAGCATCTTTGGGATGTGGTGGAACGGGAGCTTCGTGCCCTGGATGTGCATCCCTCAAATCTACATCAACTGCAAGATGCTATCCTATCAATATGGGCCAACATTTCTAAAGAATGCTATCAGCACCTTGTTGAATCAATGCCACATAGAATTAAGGCAGTTCTGAAGGCAAAAGGGGGGTCCAACACCGTATTAGTATGGTGTTCCTAATAATTATTTAGGTGAGTGTATATTTGGCTTGTGGTTCATTCATTTGTACAGGAAGCACTTGCTTCAGTGATTCACAGACTAGTGCAGAGGTGACGGCATTACAGAACCTGTGTGATAGGCAGAGACTGGAGGACGAGACGTGTCCTGAAATGCTGGGCAAATTTCTTTGTGTTGTCTGCAGTTGCACCGGATAAATTATATTGTACGGGAAACATGAAGGTCTAAATATGATATGCAGGCTAATTTATCTTGTGCATGCCATCTATCCCTGAAAATACTCTTTTTTGGCAGATTAATATACTGGAAACACAACCATTTGTTCTTTTGCGTAAAGACCCTTTTACACAGGCCGATTGCCATGACAATTATCAGAAGCTAACCATTTGTTTCAGATAATTGTCTATCAGAGATCAGTGAATCATTCTAAACAAATGATTCGACCCAATTTTTGAAAAAATTTGAGGTGGATGATGGATCAGAATTCGAATTTCTGGTGATTTGATACAGGTGGATTTTGGAGAGAGAAAGAAAGAATAATAAAAAGTAAGAGATAAGAAAAGAAAAATATGGGTCCTTGGGGACCTTAGCGTGTCAAATTTGTACAAATTTTCAGGCCAATTGGAACACTTTTCAATTGGGGTAGAATCAATTAGCCGAATCAAATCTGAATTTAATTTGGAACGATTCGCTCATCTCTATTAGCTGAGCCAACAGGTGTATTTACATGGCGTAATCATCCCCTCTATATGGGAACGAGTGAATGTTACTGCGCTTGTTCCCATAGAGAGTCATTGTTTGCTGACAGCAGCTTTCTGGTTACACAAGAGAATCTGCTGAGGGCAAATGATTATTTAATGCACCACAGGAAAAATGAAATTACCTAACGAATAAGCATTTGCTTGATGATCAGTGGTACATTTACACAGGGCAATTAGGAAGCCGTGTTCCTAAGAATTCTGATTAATGATAACTTCCCCTATCATCAGCCTTTAAGGGGTTGTCCCAACAAATATTCTGTAGTTTTCAAACCAGAACTTGCATCTGAATAATTTTGTAACTGCATGTTCTTAAAAATATAGCATATCCAGTGAGTTATTTAATACAATGTATCTGTTTAGCGCCCCTTGCTGTTTACTCTTTTTCTTATTTCTTTGTCCGGTTTACTGAGATGGCCGCACATGCTCAGTTTCATCCTTCAACTACCTCCTGAGCTGTGATAGAGAGAGCTGAGACACGCCCCCTTAGCTGCAGTAGAAGAGACACACCTGCTGAGTTGCAAGCTTGATATAAATCTAGCAGAGCAATTGGTGCAATGAGTGGGGAGATCTCTGGATCCACATCAGGTACGGGGCTGGTTCTAGCCTTGTTAGAGATTGCAATGTATTATATGATGTCTGATTTTTATTTTTTACATTAATCATGGGACAACCCCTTAAACTCGTTTGCTACCAGTACATAGCAGTACATAAAAGTTTAAACCTCCCCTTCCGTAGAATAAAAATAATATATATATATATATATATATATATATATATAAACATTATGGGCATCACCACGTCCAAAACCGTCCGTATTATTAAAATCTAAAAATATTTTTCCAATACGGCAAATGGCATGACGGAAAAAGGGTAAAAATTGGCAATTTGCCATTTTTTCATTGCTTCTCTTACCCCAAATATTTTTTTAAATGTGATCAAAAAGTCACACACACTCCAAAATGTATCAATAAATACTACAGATTGTCCTGCAAAAAAAACGAGCCTTCACGCAGCTCAGTAGATATGAAAAAGTTATGGGGGTCAGAATATGGTGATGTAAAAAAGTTTTTTTTCAAAATGTTAATTCATTTTTACACTATTTAGACCTATACATACATAGTATCGTTGTAATTTTACTGACCCAGAGAATGTAGGACACTGGTCAGTTTTGCCGTAAACGGAACACCTTGGGAACAAAACCCATAAAACAGTGTAGGAATCAGTCATGACATAACTTCTTCTAGTCACATAGCCTGATCAGGCATTTTTTATTATAGTGTATGTGGCTAATCTGAACATAGTAAAATCCATGCACTCTGAGTGACATTTGGCTTAGTAGAATTTGAGTGTCAGTGACCCCAGCATGTAATAAAAAAAACATATTTACTGTAGAAATATAATATTTTACGAGTAAAGACTAGTCAAATGGCTGTAAGAAGATTGCCTTCATAAACTAGAACTATAATGTAAAGCAATTATAAAGAATCTTCTGCCGTAGTGTAATATATGTCATAGGTGATTGCTTATCACAAATCTGCTAAAGGTGATTTCATGCACTGTTTGCACAGTATATTAGAGCCTGGTAATCTTTGATCAAACATGCAGGGATGGTTATCTACATTCATACATGAGTCATGTCTGCCAAATAGATCCACTATTGAATTACCTTTTTTGAATTGCAGTTATTATGTTGTTTGTATTGTTCGGTGACTAGACACTTTTTTTCGCTGTGCATAAGGAAGTGCAAATTGACAACCTAAAACAGAACTAAGAAAAGTAAAGCTAGCTTTTGGCCAACAGCTATTCCTAGTAATCGCCCTATACACATGCATGCTTGGTTCAGCTATTAGTGAGGACATAAGTATAAGTTGTTGGCAGGGGCAGACAGGCCATAGACCCTACAGGGAAATTTCCCGGTGGGCCGATGCCCAGGGGGTCACCTGAACCCTCCTCATGGATGCCAGCTGGATACATAATGATCTCACGGTCTCAGTAGTAATTAATGCTAGGAGCATCAGGTACTTATGCACTTGGCAGATGCCCTCCAGAATTCAGCTGTATCGCTATCCTCAGGACTGTAATGCAGTTGAATACTGTAACGAGAGTGGCAGTATTTTGTGTTGCACTGTGATATTTGTTGTGCAGCACTACGGTATTGCTGGTCCAATCTATTTGTGTTGCCCGCCTTATGTCAGTATGGACCTGCCTACAGTATGGGACTTCTTTTAGGTTTTTAAGTTTCCATTCTGCCCCTGGCTTGCAGACACCTCTGGTGAGTGATTAGCTCTCTCACGAACAAAGGTTCGGTCATGATGAAATTCAACATGTTGATCCTTTCCCTTTCTGCCCGCACCCCCAAGACAAGCTGAGTGAATGTCGGTCAACCATTTCATATATATTAGGTGGTCAGCTGGTTTCACCATAGTTTCGACAGCTTGGCCAACTTATGTCTAAGATCTAAACTGTTGAGTGCACCTATTGTATATTTATCATTCTGTGGGGACTGGTTGCGGAGATGGGGATTATCTGATATCTACTCCAATTTCATACTGTGGCATAAAGTCTTTTTTTCTGTTGGATTCTATATCAATCCGTTAGAAAGTAAAATTGAGGCATGTTCGATTAAATGATTAGAGATGAGCGAAGTATTCAAAAATTCAATTCGGCTGCTTTGCCGAATTTTACAAAAAAAAACACTCCTCACCAAAGGGCACACCAAATATACACTGTTATACAAGCTGTACACTGACTGCTTTACATTGTATCATATCTTCAGTGTTCTCCCATTAAAAGATAGAATAAAATATTTACAAAAATGTGAGGGGTGTACTCAATTTAGTGAGATTTTATATATATATATATATATATATATACGCATGAAATCGGACAGCACTCCAAGACTTGAAAAAAACGTGATGTCTTTATTCACCCATGTGGAACAATTGCAATGTTTTAGCTCACAACTGATCAGTTGTGAGCTGAAACGTTGCAATTGTTCCACATGGGTGAATAAAGACATCACGTTTTTTTCAAGTCTTGGAGTGCTGTCCGATTTCATGCGTATATTAAGGGTGAGAAGTTAATTCCCTTGGACTTTGCACCTGAGCCAGACTACTGGTGCCGCCGAATTTCTTCTTTTTCTCTCTCTCTCTCATATATATATATATATGTATATATATATAAAGCAATTGCAAACAATCTTATCATTAGCAGTGGCTAATGATTCTGGACCTAATAGGAATTGCATGATATGCAAAACCGATGAGTGTATCCAATGTGGAGTTTCAGCAATAAAATATAAAAATATGCTTGTTACATTAAAATAAGCATAGCTTAAAAGTCCAAACTTCTCCAACTTTAAAGCTCCTTGCTTCTTTCTTTAGTGTTGTGAAGAGTGCTTAGCTTAGCTGTATCTTAAAGGGGTTACCCCACCACAATGCTCATACCCGCTCCATGACCGTCACTTGTGTAACAGATAGCCATTGGCTGCAGCGGTCATGTGACCCCACATTGATAGATGTTGTAATCTGCACGCAGGAGAGGGAGACGGCTGTGGGGCGATCAAAAAGGAAACCGATGGCAGGGACTAGGTGAGTAAGGTCAGCACCGCAGGGTCTCAGCACTGTGGGGGCTTGTTAAGTGTTGGATAACCCCTTTAAATAGCTTATGATGTAACAAATGATATTCATGAGAGGTTTTAAAACTGAATAAAGGAATAGAGATGTGGACCCCCTTTAAATCAGAATGGAGTGGAGAAGCCATCAAGCTATTCGGCACGATATCCTTCATAATTCCAGCTTTAATGTCCCCACAAATAGCATGTTCTTCTATGTATATGTGCGTAATGTATGCTGTTTAACTGCAATGTGACTTTTCATTGCCGCATTCTTTTTTTGTGGCCATAAATTCTTTAGATTTATAACCCAGGTAGTAACGATCCTTTTTTTTTTTTTTTTTTTTTACCTTTCACCTGAAATCTCAGGTATATTTTACATTATTCAGCAAAGATAACTAAGAATGTGATTCTGTGCATAACAGCTCCAGGGGATCTATTAGTTGCTGACAGTGCAGTTCACAAATGACTGTGTAATAAGTTATTCATTACTGCTACGTGCGATATTCCCGCTTCAGATTAATGGATTATTTACAATATGAGGTCCATTTACTAGTATTGTATGATGGCAAATACTTAATTTTAAAAGTAGTAAAAGTTACAATATATTATTATTAATATATTTTTATTAAATTATTAATAACTCTTGTCTCCACATATAGGTATTTTGATCAAGGCTACTTTGCATAAATGTCCTATAGATATATCATGAGTGTCTGTGATGGCCTTTAAAGGGATTCTGTCATGAGATTTGAGCCCTATAAGCTAAACATATGGCCATGTCCGTACTAATAACATGAATCCTAAACTGCCCTTATTAAGCCTGCTTGTGGCTCTATTAGCCCAAAAAACAGGTTTTTATAAGCTGTCACTCACCTACCTAAGGTGTCCAAGGGGTTTTACATTAATCCAGGGTGCCCGCCCGCACCCCTCGCCGTCTGGTGCCCAGCACCGCCTTCCTCACCTCAGCGTCATCTCCGCAATCCTCCCGTCCCTCTGCCAGATCCAGCGCCTGCGCACTAGGCTCAGCCTGATGCGCCGCGGACTCCTGGCAGCGGCTTCGTTAAACGAAGTGCGCATGCGCATCAGGCCGGCGCATGCACACTTTGCTCAACGAAGCCTCTGCCAGAAGTCCGCGGCGCATAAGGCTGAGCCTAGTGCGCAGGCGCCGGATCTGGCAGAGGGACGGGAGGATTGCGGAGGCGGCGCTGGGCACCAGACGGCGAGGGGTACGGGCGGGCACCCTGGATTAACGTTAAACCCCTTGGACACCTTAGGTAGGTGAGTGACAGCTTATAAAAACCTGTTTTTTGGGCTAATAGATCCACAAGCAGGTTTAATAAGGGCAGTTTAGGATTCGTGTTACTAGTACGGACATTGATTGAGGCCTGCGATATACCTGCTTCCACAAAATACTGATTAAGGAGTTTGATATACCTGCTCCCAGAAAATATTGATTGAGGCCTGCGATATACCTGCTTCCACAAAATACTGATTAAGGGGTTTGATATACCTACTTCCACAAAATATTGATTGAGGCCTGCGATATATCTGCTTCCGCAAAATACTGATTAAGGGGACTGATATACCTGCTTCCACCAAATATTGATTGAGGCCTGTGAGATACCTGCTTCCACAAAATACTGATTAAGGGAATTGATATACCTGCTTCCACAAAATACTGATTAAGGGGATTGATATACCGGCTTCCACCAAATATTCAATTTGGCCTGCGAGATACGTGCTTCCACAAAATACTAATTAAGGAGTTTGATATACCTGCTTCCACAAAACATTGATTGATGCCTCCGATATACCTACTTCCACAAAATGCTGATTAAGGGGTTTGATATAACTGCTTCCACAAAATATTGATTGAAGCCTGCGATATACCTGCTTCCACAAAATATTGATTGAGGCCTGCGATATACCTGCTTCCACAAAATACTGATTCAGGGGATTGATATACCTGCTTCCACAAAATACTGATTGAGGGCTGCGATATACCTGCTTCCACAAAATACTGATTAAGGGGATTGATATACCTGCTTCTAACAAATATTGATTGAGGCTTGGGAGATACCTGCTTCCACAAAATACTGATTAAGGGGTTTGATATACCTACTTCCACCAAATATTGATTGAGGCCTATGAGATACCTGCTTCCACAAAATACTGATTAAGGGGTTTGATATATCTGCTTCCACCAAATATTGATTGAGACCTGCGATATACCTGCTTTCACAAAATACTGATTCAGGGGATTGATATACCTGCTTCCACAAAATACTGATTGAGGGATGCGATATACCTGCTTCCACAAAATACTGATTAAGGGGATTGATATACCTGCTTCCACCAAATATTGATTGAGGCTTGGGAGAACCCTGGTTCCACAAAATAGTGATTAAGGGGATTGATATTCCTGCTTCCAAAAAATACTGATTAAAGATCTGCGATATACCTGCTTCCACAAAATACTTATTAAGGGGATTGATATACCTGCTTCCACCAAATATTCATTTAGGCCTGTGAGATACCTGCTTCCACAAAATACTGTTTAAGGAGTTTGATTTACCTGCTTCCACAAAACATTGATTGATGCCTCCGATATACCTGCTTCCACAAAATACTGATTATGGGGTTTGATATAACTGCTTCCACAAAATATTGATTGAGGCCTGCGATATACCTGCTTCCAGAAACTACTGATTAAGGAGTTTAATATACCTGCTTCCACAAAATATTGATTGAGGCCTGCGATATACCTGCTTCCACAAAATACTGATTAGAGGTTTGATATACCTGTTTCCACCAAATATTGATTGAGGCCTGCAATATACCTGCTTCCACAAATACTGTTCTTCTCTAGGGACTTAGGCACAGGGTCATTTTGAAAATGACAAGCAGAGGAAGAGGCAGGCAGTTCCGCAGGGGTGGTAGGGGTCGGGCAGGAGCACCAGGCCGGTTCCTAAGTGGGAAGTTGGAGAAGGTGCGTGCGATTACTTCAAAGGATGCACCAGAGTTGGTTGAACTCATTCAGCCTTCGCCTTCTGCACCCTCCTCACTCTCTGCTGTGTGCACCCCCAAAGACACCACCACCACCACCATAGCCCCTTCAATCGAGTCAGAGGAATTATTTTCCCATCCATTCCAAGACCATACCGATGCAATGCCATTCTTGACATCGAATGAGGAAGAGGAGGTAGCAATGGCCACCACCCAGCGGTCTGACAACAGTACCCAGATCAGCCCAAGGAGGGAGGTCCCCGCTGTTGCTGCCTACTTCGAGATCTCAAATGTCAGTAGTGGTGAAGGTGATGATGATGATGTGTTGATGGACGTCACGTGGGTACCCACAAGAGAGGAAGAGGAGTTTAGAGGGAGAGACAGACCAGCAGAGAGGGAGGAGAAGAAGGAGAAGCAGGCAGAGCTCGCAGGGCCAGGGCCATCTTTAATATTGATTGGACCCTGGGCAAGAATTTATTTGGGCCCTCTGATCCCGCCTTCCCACACCCTAGCATGCAATCAATCACACCCTCCACAACAACACACACACACACAAAAAAAGTTATATATAATATAGCTTACAGTGAATTACTGTAAATACTTACAGTTCTGAAGACTCCAGCAGACTCTGGATCAGTGCTCTGTGCAGCTGGGCTCAGGGCTGGAAGTGGGCACTACTCTGCAGTTTAGGAAGGAGACCGGGGCTCGGCTCACCCTAGCATTGCAGTACCTCCGCGTGATGTCACGGCGTGCGGCGTACGCAAAGGGCAGGGAAGGTCGGGAGGAGGAGCGATCAAGTATTTTTTGACCTATAAGACGCATCTAGAAGAGGACATTAAGAAAAAATATTTTCCATTACACCTCAGGTAAGACCACCAATCAGACCCCCAATGTTAATCAGACCTCAGCTGACAGCCCCAATCAGACCCCCAATGTTAATAAAACACTCAATCAGACCTCCTATCAGACCCCCAATGCCATATATCAGCCACCCATGCCCTATATTAGCCCCCTATGCCATATATCAGCCCCCCAGCCTCATATATCAGCCTCCCAATGCCATATATCATCCCCCCAATGCCATATATCAGCCCCCAAGCCTCATGTATCAGCCCCCAGCCTAATGTATCAGCCCCCCGCCTCATGTGTCTGCCCCCCAGCCTCATTATCAGCCCCAGCCTCATGAATCAGCCCCCAGCCTCATGTATCAGCCCCCCAGCCTCATTTATCAGCCACCAGCCAACAGCGCAAATAAAATAAATAAACAAATTACCTCTCCTGCTCCTGGACGCCGCCGCTCCTCACCACTGGCGCTCTCTCTCTCCTCCCTGGTCCTCGGCTGTCGGCTGTGAAGGCTGCACACAGCGTGAGGTCACGCTGTGTGCAGCCTTCACAGTCCATAGACGTCTGATTTGTGACAGCTCGACGTGCTGAAACTCCACCTTGTATATGCTTGATAGGCTGCTCCAACAGCAACATGCCGTCTTATGTATAAACAGCGGCATAAAAGACCTTTTCTGTCAGGTGAATGCCTAATTTTTGGGGCCTGTACTGGCCGACTGTAACATTTTTATCCAGTGACCTCCAAATGTACCTGCAGCCACATTATCACAAGTTCTTTTCTGTCAGGTGAATGCCTAATTTCTGGGGCCTGTACTCCTGTGGCCTACAGTAAAATTTGTTTACAGTGACCGCCTAATTTACCTCCAGCCACATCATCATAAGTTATTTTCTGTCAGGTGAATGTCAAATTTTTGGGGCCTGTACTGGCCTACAGTAACATTTTGATCCAGTGACCGCCTAATGTACCTCCAGCCACATCATCACAATTTATTTTCTGTCAGGTGAATGCCTAATTTTTGGGACCTGTACTCCAGTGTCCTACAGTAACATTTTTATCTAGTGACCGCCTAATGTACCTCCAGCCACATCATTACAAGTTCTTTTCTGTCAGGTGAATGTTTAATTGTTGGGGACTGTACTCAATTGGCCTAAAATAAAAAAATTCTAGGCTCCAGCAGGGCACATTTTTGAGAGTTTCCCTTTAAGACGCATAAAAATGGCCCGTGATTAAAATACATATTTTTTGTGGGAATGTTTGCCAATGATCCCGCTCTGTTATGTCACTGTCCATGTTGTGGGGCTATTTGTGCACCTCTGGTAAGTATTTGGTGGCTGCAAATATGGCCTGAAGGTTTTTCAGGTTCGCCTGCCATTAAAGTCAATGGGGCCCGCCGAGAACGCGCAGTTCGCAAACATTTGATCGCGAACACACGTTCGTGAAATGTCCCAGCCGATGTTCGTCCATCACTATTGCTAACACTACTATGGAGCGCTCACTAGCACACAGACTAGGACCTTAAGTGAGTTAAAGCAAAACAATTACTTTATTTATGATAAATGATAATAAAATTATGGTTGACAATAAGAATTATCGTAATTAAAAAACTACAGTTATCTTGACTATCATGAGTAAATAAGTAAAGCATCAATACATCACCAGATATTGTAGCATCACCTGTTGCCCACAGGTTGAGGGATTTCAACAATCAGCAAGGGGAAGAATTTGGGAACAGCGCAAGGAACGTCTGCCGAATCTTTAACCAATCCAGAAAATTACCCTTGGAAACCCTCTATTTTATACCAGGTATAGTTAGATGCAGGGGCGTCGTTAGGTCAAAACATTCGGGGCTTGAGCCCCAGATGTTTTGACCAGTGCCCCGAATGTATTGCTGGCAGGGCCGGCGCATTGACTCTCCTGCGCTACACCGGCCCCACCGTTCATGTCCTAATCCTGGACCTGCAGAGTGCAATTGCAGACTTAACTTGAAAGATTATCCGAAGATGCTGCAGCCCGCAGGTAATTCCTACTGCAGCTCCTCCTCCGCCGGTAACAGCAGGCAGTGGGGGGCGGTGCTTGCTCACTGACGTCAGGTGCCTGCTCCTCCCACTAGGCGACGCAGGCGTGTGACGTCAGTGAGTGAGCACCGCCCGCACTGCCTGGAGGCTGGAGCTGACTAGCTGTGGGACACTCTCTGACTGAGTAAATCATTCAACATCACTATCAGCAAATTAAGTTAAAGGATTACAACTTAAAATAATGTTGAGGGGAGGGGGATCTGTGGTGGATGGCACTGTTATGTGGAGGGAGGGGGATCTGTGGATGGCACTGTTATAGGGAGGGCTGGGGGATCTGTGGATGGCACTGTTATAGGAAGGGAGGGGGATCTGTGGATGGCACTGTTATGGGGAGGGAGGGGGATCTGTGGATGGCACTGTTATGGGAAGAGAGGGGGAGCTATGGATGGCACTGTTATGGGGAGGGAGGGGGAGCTATGGATGGCACTGTTATGGGGAGGGAGGGGGAGCTATGGATGGCACTGTTATGGGGAGGGAGGGGGATCTGTGGATGGCACTGTTATAGGGAGGGCTGGGGGATCTGTGGATGGCACTGTTATAGGAAGGGAGGGGGATCTGTGGATGGCACTGTTATAGGAAGGGAGGGGGATCTGTGGATGGCACTGTTATAGGGAGGGCTGGGGGATCTGTGGATGGCACTGTTATGGGAAGGGAGGGGGGATCTGTGGATGGCACTGTTATGGGGAGGGAGGGGGATCTGTGGATGGCACTGTTATGGGGAGGGAGCTATGGATGGCACTGTTATGGGGAGGGAGGGGGCGCTATGGATGGCACTGTTATGGGGAGGGAGGGGGATCTGTGGATGGCACTGTTATAGGGAAGGCTGGGGGATCTGTGGATGGCACTGTTATAGGGAGGGAGGGGGATCTGTGGATGGCACTGTTATGGGGAGGGAGGGGGATCTGTGGATGGCACTGTTATAGGGAGGGCTGGGGGATCTGTGGATGGCACTGTTATGGGAAGGGAGGGGGAGCTATGGATGGCACTGTTATGGGAAGGGAGGGGGAGCTATGGATGGCACTGTTATGGGGAGGGAGGGGGAGCTATGGATGGCACTGTTATGGGGAGGGAGGGGGAGCTATGGATGGCACTGTTATGGGGAGGGAGGGGGAGCTATGGATGGCACTGTTATTGGGAGGGAGGGGGAGCTATGGATGGCACTGTTATGGGGAGGGAGGGGGAGCTATGGATGGCACTGTTATGGGAAGGGAGGGGGAGCTATGGATGGCACTGTTATGGGGAGGGAGGGGAGCTATGGATGGCACTGTTATGGGGAGGGAGGGGGAGCTATGGATGGCACTGTTATGGGGAGGGAGGGGGAGCTATGGATGGCACTGTTATGGATGATCTATGGGGTTGCCCAGATGGCTAGGCCCTTCACTGTAGTTATTAACCCCATTCAGCAGTCCCCCATTCACTTAAGGGGGGACTGCTGAAAAGGGTTAATAACTACCGTGAAGGCCCCCCTTTTTTTTGGTGACGATGAGGGCGTGGCTTCATGGGATGGGATGTGGCTTCATGGGATGGGGGCATGGCTTCATGGGATGGGGCGTGGTTTCACGTGGGCTCGTGCCCCGGATGTCTTCAGACCCTAGCAACGCCCCTGGTTAGATGAGCCCGTGATCTAGGCCTGTCAGCACGTGATCATATTTGCTTGACCACGCACAGAAAATAAATACTTGTATAATAGTGCATAGATACTTCATATGGCTATACACAGTTACTTACTTTCTTGCTCAGAACATCTTGTTAACAATGTATCATAAGTCTTGTTCCGTCCGGATGTACGTTGTTTTTCTGAACTCCAATACCCTCGGTACTTTTCCATTAACACATACTAGCTAGGGTTTCATGTCTATTTGAGTGTCAATCACCATTATCCTTTTCACTCGTATGCAATCGTATCACATTTGTATCACAACATCTCTGCATGGATCATATAGGGCAGTGTTGGCAAACCTATGGTACGGGTGCAATAGGCCCTGGAAAAAGGCCCCACGCCCTGGAAAAAGTCTATGGTGCACCAATATGTCTTAGACTTTTCCTGCCATTCATCAGCGCACAGCGCGCTATGAACAGCACAGGCAGCGCACTGAATGTAGGCAGGCTATTATAGCTTAATGATAAAGTACATGGAAGATATACTATACTGGACTGTAGCATTCAGGTTACATTGCCGTGTTGGCACTTTGCGATATATAAGTGGGTTTTTGGCACTCCATGACTAATTTAGGGCATATAAATCAATGTGCTGTGTCCATTATGATGTGTGTCTTCAGTCACATGGAAAGTGTTGCTACAAATACAAAAAAAGCTACACTATACTGTACACACAATAAAACTGTCTAGTACCATAGAGGAATTCTTCAGATATTTTTATAGAAAGAATGCTTTCATATCATACATAGCATTCTTGCAAGTCAATCTCATATTAGGGATACTATGAGGTCAACGGAAATCATACTTGTATTGGCTCAATAAATGACAAACTGTTAACCAGTTTTACGTGCATTATGCCATATAATGTATATTTTAACGTCCTATTATAATGACACATTTGACACTTTCTTATCGGGCATAAAGCACAGCTTTGCAAGAAATGTTAAACCTTGTAAAGATAACTGAAATAAGGCCTCTTTCACACTTGCGTTGTCCGGATCTGGCGTGTACTCCACTTGCCGGAATTACACGCCGGATCCGGAAAAACGCAAGTGAACTGAAAGCATTTGAAGACCGATCCGTCTTCAAAATGCATTCAGTGTTACTATGGCAGCCAGGACGCTATTAAAGTCCTGGTTGCCATAGTAGTAGTGGGGAGCAGTATACTTACCATCTGTGCGGCTCCCGGGGCGCTCCAGAATGACGTCAGAGCGCCCCATGCGCATGGATGACGGCAGCCATGGTAACCATTCAGAAAAAGCTAAACGTCGGATCCGGCAATGCGCCGAAACGACGTTTAGCTTAAGGCCGGATCCGGATCAATGCCTTTCAATGGGCATTAATTCCAGATCCGGCCTTGCGGCAAGTCTTCAGGATTTTTGGCCGGAGCAAAAAGCGCAGCATTTTCTCCGGCCAAAAAACTTTCTGGTCCGGAACTGAAGACATCCTGATGCATCCTGAACGGATTTCTCTCCATTCAGAATGCATTAGGATAAAACTGATCAGTATTCTTCCGGCATAGAGCCCCGACAACGGAACTCTATGCCGGAAGAAAAGAACGCAGGTGTGAAAGAGCCCTAAGTAAATAGATAGTGTGGATGTTTCTTTTACATGATATACGCAGTTACTGTAATGTCATTTGAAGGCAAACCTTCACTTATATAAACCTAAAAATGTTGCTATACAAACAACCAAAGAATGCCCAATGTATTCAAAAATATATATTTTATTACAACATAAATGGATCATGATCTATATACCCCCCATGTAGCCTCAGGACATAGACTCATTAGGTGTAACAGCTGATGCTTACCTATCGAGGGCAGTTCTTTAATAAACGCCTATAAGACCCTGTTCACTAGAACAGTTTAGTCACTAATATTGTCCAGTAATTAAAAAAAACATCACATGTGAACTTAGCCCAAAACTGAATTGAATGCTAAAGGACAGCAAGTGCCGCAAAGTTACGTTCCCTTCTGCCATATGGCATATAGAATAACTCTGTTTTTAGGTAGTCGCGTAATACAGTCTTGTCCAAGGCCTTAGTATTGCAATTGAAATGAATGGGGCTAAGTGGCAATATGAAACACAAACTAAGGCCTTTTTCACACTTACATTGTTAATTCCGTTTTTTAGATCTGGCAGAGGATCTGAAAACTGGAATTAAATGGATCTGTGCCATTGAATACATCCGGATGCATCTGTTTTAGCCGGATCCGGTTGTATTAAATCTCAACTGAACAAACCGGATCCAGTATGAAAGTCATTGCAAGTCAATGGGCACCGGATCCAGTTTTGTTAGCTAGCAAAAAAACGGATCAGGCACCATTGACTTACATTGATTTTCATGCCAAATCCAGTTTGTTCTGTTTCGCATACTAGACACAAAACTGGAGCAGAACTACTATAGAGACATCCTATGTAGTCAGTTGGCCGCTGCGTATCTGCACCATCGTCCATCCTCTCGCAAGTCTGACCGGGGGGGCCCTTTGTGCTTACGTTCTTCTACAATGGCTGCGGGGGGTAGGAACAGTTTCAGCTCCATCAACAGCAACTTGAGTCTAGAGTTGCCGATGAGCAGCTTTCTTCATCCGCCTAGTGAAGAAACTACCCACCAGCAGCAGCAGCTAGACCTGGAGCAGTAACTGAACTAGCAGGTGGTGGCATACTTGGACAGCACCCTGCCACCCCACATTGAAGATCCACTGAACTACTAGGCAGCCAAACTGGATTTGTGGCCGCAACTGGCAGAGTTTGCCCTGGAAAAGCTGTCCTGCCCGGCCAGTAGTGTGGAGTCAGAGTGGGTGTTTAGTGCAGCAGAGGCCATAATTACCCCAAGAAGAACTCGCCTGTCCACCCAAAATGTGGAGAGACTGACCTTTGTCAAGATGAATTGGGTTTGAATCAGCCAGGATTTCCACCCACCAATGCCTGATGCATCAGATGCATAATGCCACAGCAACACTTTGACAAAAGAGACCGGTCACTCAGGTCTCCTGAGGCTTCTGCCACCTCCACACTGTCATTGTGTCACCCTGTGGCCTCCTCCTGATGCTACTGCTGCCACCTCCACACTCTGTCATTGTTCCACTCTGTGGCCTTCTGATGCTGCTGCCACCTCCACACTCCCCACTTCATGACTGGGCCACTATTTTGCCTTTCAGCCTGGCTGATAAAATCATTTATTTAACCCTTCTTCTGATCTGTCAGAAGGAAGGAAAAATGAGACGCACAACGGATCCTGTCTATGTAACAGCTGTAAGGCCAGCATGACATGGTCCCTATTTTGCATCAGAATTGGCTTATGATTTGGTAGCCAAAAGCAGGAGTGGGTACAAAACACAGAAGAAATGCAAATATTCCATTCACATGTCATCTCTGTTTTTGATCCACTCCTGTTTTTTTGGCTTTAGCAATACTGATGGATTACTGACCAAATGCTAGTTACAGAGTTACATAGTTACATAGTTGATACGGTAAAAAAGACATAAGTCCATCAAGTTCAACCAAGGGATAGGTGGGGACGCAAATCCCAGAAGGATGTGAGACTGTCCACTGCTCCTGCTGTGACCACGTTCTGAGGAAAGAAAAAAAACTCCCTGACTGTGACGCTCTGTGCTGTGATTGCACAGTGGGGGGTACCCCACAGGTATAGATATTTATATCACACACTACATACCAATGAAAGGTCCTCTTTAACTTATCTTGGACCATATATACAGATAGCCAATTGAGTATATTACTGGATGTACTAACAGCCCCAGCACCACAGATATCATCTCCTTTCTCTTCTTTTGTATATACAGAGCTAAAAAACCCATTTAGTAACTCTGCCTTTTCCTTATCTTTAGTGACTACCAACCCCTTTACCATTATTTAGGAGACCTACCTGCTCAGACCTTGGTTTTTTAATATTTATATATTTTCCAAAAATGTGGGGATTTGTTTTGCTCTCTTTTGCCACCTACTGTTCGTTTTGTATTTTTGCTAATTTTATCTCCTTTTTGCAGATTTTATTAAGCCTTCTGTAATCTTCAAAAGCTACAGCTGACCCCTCAGATTTCAATTTTTTAAATGCCCTTTTTTTTTTGTCTTTTATTGCCCTTTTTACAGTGGCTGTAAGCCATGGGGGTTTAATGCTGACCGAGTAAGCTACTTTCACACTTGCGCTTGATCGGATCCGTTCTGAACGGATCCGATCATATTAATGCAGACGGAGGCTCCGTTCAGTACGGATCCGTCTGCATTAATAACTTAGAAAAATTTCGCAAGTGCGCAAGTGCGCAAGTAGCCTGAGCGGATCCGTTCAGACTTTCAATGTAAAGTCAATGGGGGACGGATCCGCTTGAAGATTGAGCCATATGGGCTCATCTTCAAGCGGATCCGTTCCCATTGACTTACATTGTAAGTCTGAACGGATCCGCTCGCCTCCGCACGGCCAGGCGGACAGCTGAACGCTGCAAGCAGCGTTCAGCTGTCCGCCTGTCCGTGCGGAGGCGAGCGGAGCGGAGGCTGAACGCCGCCAGACTGATGCAGTCTGAGCGGATCCGCATCCATTCAGACTGCATCAGGGCTGGACGGAGGCGTTTGGGTCCGCTCGTGAGCTCCTTCAAACGGAGCTCACGAACGGACCCATGAACGCTAGTGTGAAAGTAGCCTAAAGGTAGATGCTCCACAGATAGGATCTGTTTTTTGTGGGTTATTGTTCTGATGGATCAGAGAAAGGGCAAAATAATCAGTGACGTCAACACAAACTTACTGCTGACACCCACTCCACTCTATTGGGGGTGCTCTACTTGTATAAGAGTTTAATAGAACAGGTTCTGTAGAAATCTATGTGGAATCAGTGAATTGGTGTAACACGTGCTTTTTCACGCTCTAGTAGGATCTTGGGCCTCTGCACGGTTCTTTATACCTGGCCCTAACATTGACCTGTCACACTTGAGTTATTTGGTCAGTTTTGGCCCTGTGACTGCCCCAAAAAAGTGATTCTAAGAGAAACATCTGTCATCTGCTTGTCATACTGACTCACAGTATTATTTCACTACCACAGCAGACTCCCTATGCATTTTACTGCAAGGCACAGTGTTCTACATCACTATAAAGGCTCTCAGCAGCCAGGAAATAGACTTTTTTTTTTTACGCGATTCGCCTCGAATAAATTCAGATCAAACCAATTTTTTTCTGAAAATTCGCCGGAGCGGCCAAAAAGAATTTTTTATAAATTCAGTCATCTCTAATTACTTCCGAAAAAGTCTTCCCAAAACAACAATTCAATTGAGCTGCCATAAAGATGTGCCTAAAGTTAGGTATTTCCAACTCACCTTCTGATTTGTGCTGCTCACATAAAGCCTAAAGATGAGCATATCCTAGCTGGTTTTCCTTTCAAGACTAATTGTCCCAAAAACCCATCTATAATCCTAAACACTTTATCATTGCTGCACTGTGGAGAATTTACCAAATTATATAAAAAAAAGTGCTACCATTCCTATCAATCCTACCCTGTCTGCAAAACTCATTGGCAACTTAATCCATACCTTTATAATCCTTATATCCGCAATGATCGGCAGGACATTGAGATCAACATTGAGCTGGATCCCTACTCACTTTTGTCTCCAAATAACTAAAATGCCCCCCTTCAGGGACCATATTAAGATCAAAAGTTACAGGTGAAATCCTTACTAGAGGCATTAATATTGATTTCTCTTTATTTCTAACCCTGAAATCGTGGAAAACCTATCCAAAATAGATAAAACTATATCCAAGATTCTGAATTTTGTTTCAAGAACAATATTACATTGTCTGCGTATAGCAATATCTTATCTGATAAGTTACTGAATGTAAAGCCATGAATGTTCTTTTCTTCCCTAATCGCTATAGCAAGCGTTCTATAATAATAAAAAATAATAGAGGAGATAACAGGCAAACATGCCTAGTAGGAAGCCAACACTGCCTGGTTTGTTTTAACACTTGTTGTTTGACAAGAATATAAAATCTTCAGCCACCTGATAAATTCTGGAGGAAAGCCGAAGTTAACCAAAACATCCCACAAATACACACTTTCAACACTATCAAATGCTCTGTAAATATCCATTGAGATAACTGAAGGGTCACCTTGGCCTGCTCCATATAGCAACTGCATCTGAAAATGTATCTCCACTGCATACTGCCACGGACCGTCTGCATCATCTGCTTGATCCTCCTCATCGCCCTGCAGATCCTCCTGCTCCTCTCATGTTGCTTGGGCAGATGAACCACGTATTTCTGTATACAATTCATGGGCGTTAATGTCCTCCTCCCAGTCCTCATACTCTTCCTCTGCCTTTTTAGCCCCCACAGTTCCATGAAATGTAGATGCCAATTCTCCTGTGCCTTGGCCAGACAAATTTATCAGCATCTGCTCCAGGAAGTGAAGGAGTGGAATGACATCATTCATACCGTAGTTCTGAAGACAAATTAAGTGGTCTCCTCAAAGGGCCTGGGCAAACTGCAGGTGTCAATCATGAGCTGCCACTGGCTAATGTCGAAGTTACATAAATCACTGCAAAGGTGGCTAAAGTCTTATTTTAACATCTAGCATGAGGGTTAAGCCTTGTATTTTCATTTGCATATATTGTAGTGCACCTTTGCAGTGATTTATTTATTCTCGTAGTCTAATTCACACATTATTCCATATTGTGTAGGATTTTTTTGTGGCACATGTGGTCCGCTGCTGGCATCCTCCATTGTATTAGTGACCATGGTTTCAATCTTCAGTTGTCAAAGACAGTGTGACACCGCCATGCTCTGCATAGGTAGTATGCTGGAGGACCATTCAGAACTGTGCCTACACTGGAGGCTGGGGACAAGGTGCAAGAAGAGGGAGCAGAGGAGGACATTGGCGTGGGAATCACAGCATAAGAACGTGGAGGCAGCACTGCCATCACCTAGCCAAGTTGCTGGTGTGCCTGGGTAGGAACCACATTTACCCAGTGGGCCGTAAAAAAGGACATATATTGTCCTTTACCATAGTTACAGCTCAACACATCGGCATTGCCATGAACTGTACCAGACACAGACAGGCTCAAGGACTGGTCCAACTGCTGTACGTACATATGCAGGGGTGGTACAGCTTTTTTAGAGAAGTAGCGACGGCTTGAGACTGTCCACTTTGGTTTGGCACAAGCCATCAGTTCTGTAAAACGTGCACAGTTGACCACATGGAAAGGGAGGGACTGTATTATATACGCTAAGAATGTATAAATTCTCAAATGGGACTCCCAATAAAGAATAATTACACCACATATACCCCAAAGAGGATAAGAAGATGATAAAATGTAACTTTTACTGATATTATTAATAAAATTGAGGCACTGCAACAGATAATGAATAAACACAAACAAGACCAGGATACAATACCATACAAGCCCCTTGAATACGATGTAATAAGCCCAGTGAACCAGTGGGTGATCAATATTGGGGCACAAATCACGTTGCAATGTAAAAATTGGAAAGTTCTAACCAAACTTGAAGTGCCTCAGCAGGGAAACATGTGGTTCCACTGCGTATTCAGGTGGCTAGTGAACTCCTGTATGAGATAGGCAACTGAAACCACTGACCCTAATAAACCCTAGATGAGGGAAAGGGGCGAGAAATACCCTGCCTATCTATACAGAGCACTCACCCCCGAAAGGGGCGACCCCGTCCAGATACCTGACCCTAAACCCGGGCGGTATCCCTAACAAACCCTGTAAACATATTCCGACGTGCCACGTTTCGTCTGATAACTCGTCAGGAGAAACATTAAAAAAATTAGGGTATCCTCCAAAATTCAAATGCAGGGTATATAGAGTATATAATCCCGAGTCAAGCCTGTCAGGCAATGACCCAGTGGAAAATACAAAAAGTATGTATACAGGTCCTTCTAAAAAAAAAATTAGCATATTGTGATAAAGTTCATTATTTTCTGTAATGTACTGATAAACATTAGACTTTCATATATTTTAGATTCATTACACACCAACTGAAGTAGTTCAAGCCTTTTATTGTTTTAATATTGATGATTTTGGCATACAGCTAATGAAAACCCCAAATTCCTATCTCAAAAAATTTGCATATCATGAAAAGGTTCTCTAAACGAGCTATTAACCTAATCATCGGAATCAACTAATTAACTCTAAACACCTGCAAAAGATTCCTGAGGCTTTTAAAAACTCCCAGCCTGGTTCATTACTCAAAACCGCAATCATGGGTAAGACTGCCGACCTGACTGCTGTCCAGAAGGCCATCATTGACACCCTCAAGCAAGAGGGTAAGACACAGAAAGAAATTTCTGAACGAATAGGCTGTTCCCAGAGTGCTGTATCAAGGCACCTCAGAAAACGCTGCACAACGAGAAGAGGTGACCGGACCCTGAGGAAGATTGTGGAGAAGGACCGATTCCAGACCTTGGGGGACCTGCGGAAGCAGTGGACTGAGTCTGGAGTAGAAACATCCAGAGCCACCGTGTACAGGTGTGTCCAGGAAATGGGCGACAGGTGCCGCATTCCCCAGGTCAAGCCACTTTTGAACCAGAAACAGCGGCAGAAGCGCCTGACCTGGGCTACAGAGAAGCAGCACTGGACTGTTGCTCAGTGGTCCAAAGTACTTTTTTCGGATGAAAGCAAATTTTGCATGTCATTCGGAAATCAAGGTGCTAGAGTCTGGAGGAAGACTGGGGAGAGGGAAATGCCAAAATTCCTGAAGTCCAATGTCAAGTACCCACAGTCAGTGATGGTCTGGGGTGCCATGTCAAGCTGCTGGTTTTGGTCCACTGTGTTTTATCAAGGGCAGGGTCAATGCAGCTAGCTATCAGGAGATTTTGGAGCACTTCATGCTTTCATCTGCTGAAAAGCTTTATGGAGATGAAGATTTCATTTTTCAGCACGACCTGGCACCTGCTCACAGTGCCAAAACCACTGGTAAATGGTTTACTGACCATGGTATTACTTTTCTCAATTGGCCTGCCAACTCTCCTGACCTGAACCCCATAGAGAATCTGTGGGATATTGGGAAGAGAAAGCTGAGAGACGCAAGACCCAACACTCTGGATGAGCTTAAGGCCGCTATCGAAGCATCCTGGGCCTTGATAACACCTCAGCAGTGCCACAGGCTGATTGCCTCCATGCCACGCCGCATTGAAGCAGTCATTTCTGCAAAAGGATTCCCAACCAAGTATTGAGTGCATAACTGAACATAATTATTTGAAGGTTGACTTTTTTTGTATTAAAAACACTTTTCTTTTATTGGTCGGATTAAATATGAAATTTTTTTGAGATAAGGAATTTTGGGTTTTCATGAGCTGTATGCCAAAATCATCAATATTAAAACAATAAAAGGCTTGAACTACTTCAGTTTGTGTGTAATCAATCTAAAATATATGAAAGTCTAATGTTTATCAGTACATTACAGAAAATAATGAACTTTATCACAATATGCAAATTTTTTGAGAAGGACCTGTATATACTGTAGGTAAGTAGAGGGGCCACCCTGGGTTTGGTGGACCTGAAGTTAAAGGAGAAAAAGTGTGCCCCTCACTCATTATCTGGTGCAGTGCACCAATTTTATTAGTAATATCAGAAAAAGTTAAGTTTTATCTCCCTCTTATGCCCTTTGGGGTATATGTGGTGCGAGGGACAGCAACTTGGCAAGGAGCACATTCAGCTTTTGCACCGTTGGATGAGTGCTCTCATACTGTTGTTTCTTTGCAATCGCCTCAATGGTCATTTGCTTGTAAAACATGTGACGAGGAGGAGGAGCATAAGGACCAGTAGATGATGGGAAGGAAACACAGCTTCCTTCTGCTGAGGTGGTGGAGCCTTGACTGCTAGAGAAAGAGTGTGGGCTGCTGGGAGATGCATCAGGCTGTACCACTACATTAGCGCCACATTTCCCCAGGCCACTTTATTGTGATGCTGCATGTGTTGATGCAGGGCCGTGGTGCCAATGTTGGCACCCTGACAGCGCTTGACCTTCTGCCCAAAGGTCCTACGTATGCCCATGCTGACGTCCTCAAGAGACTTGATGAAAAATTCCCACATCTGTGAGTATGGCATTTTAACCCCACCACTCTGTGATGACTGCCTGCCACTGCCAAGTAGGCTCCTGAGGCTCCTCACTCTCACCAGTCTCATGGCCACGTCCCTGACCACTCACAACACCTGCTCCCACGTGACTGTCATCATCGCTACTTGCACGCCTACAGGAGAAAGCAGTGGACCTCTTCTCCAAATCTAGGATGGCCAGTTACTGCTGCCTGTCCTCAATAATATCTTCCTCACTGAAAAGTGGAGCAGAGACGGTGGCAAACATTACTTGCTTTGCATAAGGAGCAGCAAACGAAAGCTTTGGATGCTTCGATTCACTCAACACTAAATATTATACTTTTGGTCATGGCTACGGCCAAGAGATATCCGAAAGAACCCTAGGAAGAGAAACAACGGGAACAACCTAACCCAGCTAGGCGTGTCTTAGCTAACCTGACTAAATGGCTTATTGTGTGCCCTAAGCCATGATCGTGGGTAGGCCTATAAGTGGGCATACCCTGTGGAAATGAGAAGATAAAGGGAGGGAGGGGCACCGGAGAACACACGCCTGTGAGTGAGGCTGTGGCTCGTATATGAAGAGTCTCTGCCCCTCCCACAATTGCAGGCTGACTAATCAGACTTACCAACTTGTGGTCATGGCTACGGCCAAGAGATATCCGAAGAACCCTAGGGAGAGAAACAACGGGAACAACCTAACCCAGCTAGGCGTGTCTTAGCTAACCTGACTAAATGGCTTATTGTGTGCCCTAAGCCATGATCGTGGGTAGGCCTATAAGTGCATGTGCAAACTAATCCCCAAGCCAACTGCAAGGCGTCAGGGATCTAGAGCGAAAAATTTGTGGTGTATGAGGCAAGGCCAGAAGGAGACCTACAACCCATCTTGTGGATGACAAGGCCAGAGACATCATGCTCAATATTGCAGATACTGCCCCAAAGCGGAATGGAGGACCGGGAATACGTTGTGAAATGGATCATGGAAACCAACTGAACCTTGTAAAGTTTTGGTTCTAGGGAGTACTGGCAATGCCCTAGCCTCAGGAGATCGTGGGACCGAAACCTAATTGCCTAGACTATGCAGGAATGAGGGCCAAAAATAACTATGTAGATAGGAAGAGAATCCTTGAATAGTTCCCCAGACAACAGCTATCTGCTAACCGTGGTCCGCGCGTTGTTCTACTGTGTGCCCCTGAGAATTGTTTTAACGCTTGAGACGTGAAGACCGACCTGCTATCTGAATCTTCTACCGTGAGGAAATGCCGAACCTTGTCCAAAACTCGATTTAACGTGGTTGTAGGGAGTCTGAGGTTAGTGCGGCAAGAAGCTACAAAGCCATAATATACTAGATTCTGTCTATGACCTCCCATGAGTGAGGGAATGCAATTGCAATGAAGCTACCGGCGTAAATGAATTCCTAGTCGTGGCAATAGGGCAAAGACTTTGCGCGGGGACCTGGTTGACAAGATATGGTTGACTACGATCAGAGACTGAAATGCTAGAGGGAATTACCCTACTTGTTCCTCCTCTGGCAGGACCTGAACGAAAGCATGAACAATTAAAGCAAGACAAAATATCTGCGTAAGACATGACAATGATGCTGTAGGGCGGACCAGTTTGTGGTCAAAACATAAAGTGAGCAATCAACATGGATTATTAGGAAAGCAGGTATGTACAGTACAGACCAAAAGTTTGGACACACCTTCTCATTCAAAGAGTTTTCTTTATTTTCATGACTATGAAAATTGTAGATTCACACTGAAGGCATCAAAACTATGAATTAACACATGTGGAATTATATACATAACAAAAAAGTGTAAAACAACTTAAAATATGTCATATTTCAAAGTAGCCACCTTTTGCTTTGATTACTGCTTTGCACACTCTTGGCATTCTCTTGATGAGCTTCAAGAGGTAGTCACCTGAAATGGTCTTCCAACAGTCTTGAAGGAGTTCCCAGAGATGCTTAGCACTTATTGGCCCTTTTGCCTTCACCGTGCGGTCCAGCTCACCCCAAACCATCTCGATTGGGTTCAGGTCCGGTGACTGTGGAGGCCAGGTCATTTGGCGCAGCACCCCATCACTCTCCTTCATGGTCAAATAGCCCTTACACAGCCTGGAGGTGTGTTTGGGGCCATTGTCCTGTTGAAAAATAAATGATGGTCCAACTAAACGCAAACCGGATGGAATAGCATGCCGCTGCAAGATGCTGTGGTAGCCATGCTGGTTCAGTATGCCTTCAATTTTGAATAAATCCCCAACAGTGTCACCAGCAAAGCACCCCCACACCATCACACCTCCTCCTCCATGCTTCATGGTGGGAACCAGGCATGTAGAGTCCATCCGTTCACCTTTTCTGCGTCGCACAAAGACACGGTGGTTGGAACCAAAGATCTCAAATTTGGACTCATCAGACCAAAGCACAGATTTCCACTGGTCTAATGTCCATTCCGTGTGTTCTTTAGCCCAAACAAGTCTCTTCTACTTGTTGCCTGTCTTTAGCAGTGGTTTTCTAGCAGATATTCTACCATGAAGGCCTGAATCACACAGTCTCCTCTTGTTGTTCTAGAGATGTGTCTGCTGCTAGAACTCTGTGTGGCATTGACCTGGTCTGTAATCTAAGCTGCTGTTAACCTGCGATTTCTGAAGCTGGTGACTCGGATGAACTTATCCTCCGCAGCAGAGGTGACTCTTGGTCTTCCTTTCCTGGGGCGGTACGCATGTGAGCCAGTTTCTTTGTAGCGCTTGATGGTTTTTGTGACTGCACTTGGGGACACTTTCAAAGTTTTCCCAATTTTTCAGACTGACTGACCTTCATTTCTTAAAGTAATGATGGCCACTCATTTTTCTTTACTTTGCCACGTTTTTTTTTTGCCATAATACAAATTCTAACAGTCTATTCAGTAGGACTATCAGCTGTGTATCCACCTGACTTCTCCACAACGCAACTGATGGTCACAACCACATTTATAAGGCAAGAAATCCCACTTATTAAACCTGACAGGGCACACCTGTGAAGTGAAAACCATTTTAGGTAACTACCTCTTGAAGCTCATCAAGAGAATGCCAAGAGTGTGCAAAGCAGTAATCAAAGCAAAAGGTGGCTACTTTGAAGAACCTAGAATATGACATATTTTCAGTTGTTTCACACTTTTTTGTTATGTATATAATTCCACGTGTTAATTCATAGTTTTCAGCCCAGATGCACAGATGTACAACCAACCAGGCAATCAACCCAGCAGGACTGAAAACAGTCATCGGGGCCCCGAAGCCATGGGGCCAAAGCTGTCATCGGGCCCCCGAAGCCATGGGGCCAAAGCAGTCATCAGGCCCCCAAAGCCATGGGGCCAAAGCAGTCATCGGGCCCCCAAAGCCATGGGGCAGATTTTTTATATTTTTTTTAAATCAAGAAATTATGACTATAATAAGTGACCTGAATAAGGTGCAGGTGAAATTAAACCATAAGCTTGACCGATGTGGCAGGCAATAACTAAGATAAACTACGTGGCCTGAATAACATGCAAGGCGAAATATCGTTAGGAATGAGACCTGACCGACGTGGAAGGTGACCCCCAACATGAATTCAACTGCGAGACCTGAAAAGACAACGGTAAACGTGGAAAATGGAGATAATAACGGACATTAACTAAAATGAACCTAAATAACATAAGCTGGCAAGCAGATAAAGATGTGAGTCATTCAAAACCAAAAGCATAGCTGTACAGGTGGACAGACAACCATTGGTCGGACCCCTGAAGCAATGGGGCCGAAGGAACCACCAGGGGCCCATGGGGCCAGGCAGCCGCAGGGGGGTGAACCTTAAAATTGAGGACGGCTGGGGAAAAGATTGGGGCTTAACCCGACGGGTTTAGTAATCAACCGGGACTCGATAACCTAGAAAGACAAAGACATTGGGTAAGCTTCTTAATGAAATGAGGCTGAAATGAACCGCAAGTACTAATCTGTAAAATATAAATGAACAAAAGAAAACTTCTGAAAGGTGTGCCATGGAAAATAGTATCAGATGGCCGTATGACCTACCAATGTCGATGACAATTGTGAAATCCTCTAAGCCAAGAACCACTCCAGCGAGTCCCTTATGGCGGGAGCCATGCGTGCAAGTCCCTTATGGCGGGAGCCATGCGTGCGAATCCCTTATGGCGGGAGCCATGCATGCGAGTCCCTTATGGCAGGAGCCATGCGTGCGAGTCCCTTATGGCGGGAGCCATGCGTGCGAGTCTCATATGGCAGAAGCCATGCGTGCGAGTCTCTTATGGCGGAATAATGTATCAGATGGCCGTGCGAACTGTGAATGATGATGCCAGTCGTGAGGTCCTATAAGCAAACAGCCACTCGTGCGAGCCTCTTATGTTTTGTTTTTTTTAAACCACTTATGCAGCACCAGAATGCAGGGGCTTAACTAGAGGTGACTGGGCCCCACAGCAAATTTTTGTATCCCCCCCCCCCCCCGTGTAAACCCCGCTCCTTTGGCTAGTCACGATCTAGACCAGACTAGGCTGCCATGCCATCCTTTTCCTATTACATATATTATATACATACACACACACCCTATCTGTCATGTAGTGTCATTCTATCATACTGTTGTGGGGGCTGTGTCAAAGTCTTAGGCCCCTTTCACATGAGTGAGTTTTCCGCGCGGGTGCAATGCGTGATGTGAACGCATTGCACCCGCACTGAATCCGGACCCATTCACTTCAATGGGGCTGTGTACATGATCAGTGATTTTCACACATGACTTGTGCGTTGCGTAAAAATCGCAGCATGCTCTATATTCTGCGTTTTTCACATAGCGCAGGCCCCACAGAGGTGAATGGGGATGCTTGAAAATTGCATTGCATCCGCAAGCATTGCGGATGCAATGCGATTTTCACGGATGGTTGCTAGGAGATGATAGGGACCCGAACTTTATTATTTTCCCTTATAACATGGTTATAAGGGAAAATAATAGCATTCTTAATACAGAATGCATAGTAACATGTGGCTTGAGGGGTTAAAAAATAATAAAATAATTAATTATTCACCTCATCCACTTGATCGCGCAGCCCGGCTCGTCTTCTTTGAGGACCTAGCAGGAAAAGTACCTTTGGTGACGTCACCGCGCTCACAACGTGGTGAGCGTGGTGACGTCAGAGCAGGTCCTGCTGCATCTTCATATAGCAGGACCTGCGCTGACGTCACCATGCTCACCACCAGGTTGCTAGGAGATATTGTTTGTAAACTTTTCGTTTTTTATCACGTGCATGAAAAATGCATCAAAACGCATTGCACCCGTGCAGAAAAAACTGAACGCAATCGTAGACAAAACTGACTGAACTTGCCTGAAAAATGGTGCGAGTTTCACTGAATGCACCCTGAACGCATCTGTAGCCAACCCGTATCGTTTGTGTGAAAGGGGCCAGCCATTCCCGTATTGCGGACCGCATATGTGGATCAGCAATAAATGGGCACCCTTCCGCGTGCATTCCGCATCACGGATGCAGACCCATTCACTTCAATGGGTCCGCAAATCCAGAGATGCGGAAGGGTGCGAAACGGAATCATGGAACGGAACACTACGTAAGCACTACGCAGGGCTTCCGTGGGGTTCCATTCCGCACTTCCGTTCCACCAAAAAATAGAACATCTCCTTTTTGCAGAATTGTGCTTTCCTGGGTAATATACCCGGAGAGGTGAACATGACATCACACTACACTGTATGTACAGCACAGTATGACCCCTGCTGTAAGATAGGCGCCCATTATATGTATTGCTGCAGGGCTGACATCGAATGTAGTCTGTCCCCATGGTCTGAGCCCCTGGTAACCAGTCGAGTAGCTAGAAATGACTGGGCCCCACAGCAAATTTTTTAATGGGCAAGCAGGCGTCATACAGTGGCGTTTGATTCTTTAACATACATGTGTTTTTACTGGACTATGACATACACGATACAAAAATGCAGTACTCCACGTTCTTGTATCCTGCACAACCCGGTAAAAAAAAAAAAAAAAGATTTTTTTTATTTTTTTACAATGAAACTCTATGGTGAATGGATGTCACTGTCATGGCATCAGTATGAGGCATTCGAATAAGTTTTTTTGTATACGTTAAACGGATGGGAAAAGGCAAAGGCATTTTTTTGGAGATCTGGTGATGTACCGGGGCTCTCCATGGGGCTGCCAGGGACCCCGGTGACGTCACCGGCACTGATGGGTGGGACTTAGCTCTGCCCTAGCCAGTAAAACGGCTAGGGCAGAGCTAAAACCCGCCCCTCAGAGCCGGTGACGTCACCGAACACACTGCCGGGTGGAAATTTCCGCCCGGCAGTGTGTTATTGAAAACAAAAGAGCCCATGCCCTGCGCGATTTAGCGCAGGACAAAGGAGCGCATCGGAGCATAAGATGCTCCGATGCTAGCCTCAGGGGGGTTGTCTGGGTGAAAATAAGGGTATGTCAGCTCTGAACCCGGACAACCCCTTTAAATGTGGGACAAAAATGTAATGTGAACTAGTGGTGCATTGTACAGTTGTGGAAAAAACCATACTCGCCTGCTCCTCGCCGCTCCGTGATCTTCCAGTCCCCATTCTGGCCTCATACTGGTGTCACCAAGCTGCACATGGGCGCCCAGAGGAGTGTGGCATCAGATGGATAGGGGGCCTAGAGGGCAGGGCATCAGATAAGTAGGGGGCCCACAGGACAGAACTGGGGGGGGGGGGAGCTTCTGAAAGGACAGCAGATGAATGCAGCTAGGGGGGCTACATGAGATGCAGGACAGCTAGGGTTGGCAGGCATAAGCCTGGAATGAATTGGCTCCTGATAGTGACAGGCACAGCATCTTCTTTCTGCAGCACTTCCTGTCACTATTCCGTCTCCCCTCTCCCTCCTACTATTGCCGACTACAGAGCAGTCTCTGTAGCAGGAGCTGGGCTGTACTAATAGTTAGGAGAGGGAGGGGAGACAGGATCTCCCTGTAGGACACTGTACTGAGCCCTAGCTGCACTATTAAGCAGCCAGGCTCCTCTATTAATGGTCCGTGCTGATGGGCGGGGCTTAGCTCCTTGCTCCGAGGACATTCTAAAGCAGCAGTGAAGTGAGTGTAGAGGGGGGTGTGGCCAGTCTGACTGTTTACTACTGCTCCGGCCCCTTGTCAGCCCGGGCCCCAAAGTAGCTGCTTCCCCTGCTTCCCTGGTAGGTACGCCACTGCCAGAATGCCTTGGGGGCTCGCATGACCATGACCCCCTCCAACAGCAAACCTGGGACACTAACCAGCCTACAGCCATGTCGTACCCTTAACAAACAAAACATGAAAAAACGGTCATGGGGCCCCCGGAGCCATGAGGCCGGATCAGTCATAGGGCCCCCGAAGCCAGAGGGATGACGTTGCGGTGACGATAAGTAATTAAAATGTAAGCCGGACCTGATAGGATATGCAGAGGCTTGAATGATTGCATCGGCTAGAACAGGCATCCTCAAACTCCGGCCCTCCAGCTGTTATAAAACTACAACTCCCACAATGCCCTGCTGTAGGCAGATACCTGTAGGCTGTTTGGGCATGCTGAGAACACACGCCTGTGAGTGAGGCTTTGGCTCGTATATAAAGAGCCTCCGCCCCTCCCACAAATGCAGGCTGACTAATCAGCCTTACCAACAATAGGACACATGACATTTTCATAAAATCATGCAACAAGATACAAACTGGCGCTGGATACACCAAAGTTATGTAGAGGCTTGCACCTCTTCATAACTTCAGGGGATCCACCGCCAGATATAGAGAATATTAAGACTGGGGTCTTAATGACCCCAAAGTCTGCTGTCCTTCAGAAACATCTATTTGATGGTACCCTCCTACAAGTTCATTCCTTTATTCTTTAGTCTTTTTGAGGTCTTGAAACAGATCAACCCTGTCTGCTACAAACTACACCTTTTCTATGTATTCCCAATTCCGTCCATGTTTCACATGTCAAACCATTGGTGCGCAATCGCTACTCCGAGTCTTCAGTCTCTGCTCCAGTTCCGCTTGGTCCTGAAGATGAGTTCAAGGTAGAGAGTATCCTTGATGTCAAAAAGGTTGGGAGAAAAAAATTCTATCTGGTGGATTTGAGGGGATCAGGTCCTGAGGCGAGATCTTCTGCTGAGAACATCAATGTACCAGCAATTCTCACAAAATTCCATCTATGGTGTGGACCAAAGTAGAGGAGACATAAAGTGGTGCCCGCTGGCATCTCATCTCTTCTGAGGGAGAGAGGATGACAACCAGGAGTCCTCCTTAACAACGCCCTCAGCATTAGCCACAAGACAAATCTGTTAAGTGGCACAGTGGGTCCACACTGGCTTTTACACTCCCGTTCAAACTGAAGGTATTGCACAAGGATGCTATGGCTTTGGTACTTTGGGGAAAATGTGTTGAACATTATCCCTTTTCTTAGAAGCAATATACTGGTATCTTAAAGGTCCAGTGCAATAATATACTAGTGCTACATTATATTTATTGCACTTCAATTGTATTTTTATATATATTTTTTCGAAATTTTATTCTAGTTGATCAACTATAGACACATATCCTAGCTCTATAATAGGGATTTATCCATATTACATTTATCAAGTATTTTTGATGATGTTTTGAATATATGTGATAGATGTCTGCTAGGATGGCCAATTTAGCATCCATTTATTGTATAGATTTTTAGTGTAGTATTTGGAATATTTGAATAAATTTCAATTTTATTTATATCAACTGATTATTTGAAACTCCATACGGTACTATATAGTAGAGTGCCCCCCAACTATCTCTTATACTTTGGTACTTTGTTCTCTATCGACAGCGGGTGTGTGGAGGGGAATGCACCGAACCATTACTACTCAGGTCGGTTGAGCCACTGTAATTTTACTCAGAAATCTAACATACACAATATGCACATGTGAATTTCACACAAATTAGCAAAAAGTACACATTTTAAAACATGTAATAGGCCTGGTGCCAACCCAATACTGAACAGAGACTTCACTAAAGAAAACTGCATTTGCATGGCATGTGATTTGTCAAACGTAATTTAAAAAGCTCTATAAATGGAAAATCATACTTTTTCCCTCAGTCACAGCCAACTTTCGACCAAGGTCACTTTTAAAGTTAAAAACCCTCAAAAAGAGTATTTAAAGTCCCTTGTATGAACCCATCTAAAATATTATAGCATGTGAACAGAGCCTTGGATGATGTTACACATAATGGTAGTTTTGCTTCCCTTTGTCAAACGACAAGTTGGGCCATTAAAGTAATATTTTGTGATAGCATATGGTAACAGAAATTTCTTCTTTGGGTTATGCTGCTGGACACTAACTTTACCTAGGTAGTTTAGGGTTCACTAGTGACTGGTTTATCATTATAGTCTCACTTGTTTAAGTACGATAGGACAGTATAGTTCATGCTTATTTTGGACGGTGATGTTGTGTTATTGATCACTAATCCTGCTCCCCCTTCCTACCCTATTTCTCTTCCCATCTCCCTTTCCCCTCCCAATTATTTTGAAGCTGATTTGTATGATCTACACTGATATTTTGATTTTGTTTACTTTGCTACGATGTATGTGTTATGCTCAGATTGTTCTGAAAAAAATAAGTATAAAACCCAAATAAAACAATAATTTACATAGAATAGCAGAAAATAACACAAAGTTCTGTGGAAATGTTTATTTTGCATAATAGTTAACCCACATATTTAGGATTCCTTGTGAACATATTCACCCCCTTGCTGTTTGAGGCTACTTTCACACTAACGTTTTTGCTGGATCCGGCAGGTAATACTGATAATACAACCTGATACTGATAATACAACCATCTGCATCTGTTATGAACGGATCCGGTTGTATTATTTTTAACATAGCCAAGACGGATCCGTCATGAACACCATTGAAAGTCAATGGAGGACGGATCTGTTTTCTATTGTGGCAGAGTGAAACCGATCCGTCCCCATTGACTTGCATTGAGGGTCATGACGGATCCGACTTGCTCCACATCCCATGACGGGAAGAAAACCGCAGCTTGCTGGAGTTTGCTCTACGGTATGAGAATGCAACCAAAGGGAACGGAATGCATTTTGGAGCATTCCGTTCCGTTCAGTTACGTTTTGTCTCCATTGACAATGGGAACAAAACTGAAGCGTTTTTTTCCGGTATTCAGACCCTATGACGGAAAATAGAAACGCTAGTGTGAAAGTACTCTTACCTGTTTTGTTGCATTATAATCATTCTGGAATGAAAATTAATTTTTATTCATATTTTATGTATTGGACCTGGGTAATTTTTGAGAAAAACCCGTTTCAGTCTGCCAGAGATTTGAGACTGGGATGGACAATGACAATGACCCTAAATATACTACTAAACCTAAAAGTGGTTAAAATGTCTTGTAGCCCAGTCAAACTCCAGACCTCAATCCAATAGAGAAACTGTGACATGGTTTGAAGACTGCTGTACACCAACACAAGCCATCTAACTTGAAGGAGTTGGAGCAGTTTTCCCTAGAAGAAAGGGTAAAAATCCCAGTGTCTGGATGTGCTTAGCTAATTAAGACATACCCCAAAAGGATTTATAGACCCTACAGGGAAATTTCCCAGTGGGCCGATGCCCCAAGGGGCCACCCAAGTCCTCCTCTCTGCGGCTGACCAGGTACATAATGAGCTCTCAACAGTAATTAACGCCGTAAGAATCTAGTATTCATGTACGCAGCCATCGACTGCACATACCCTGCTGTGGCCGCACTTCACCTCCTAAGCCCCCTACTCCATAGACAACTGGAGGAGGACAGAAAATGGTAGCTATAGATGGCCACCACAGAGGGACAGCTTTTGGGGCAGTATATTGTGCTACACTGCTATTTGTTTCTGCTGGGATGGTATTTTGCACTATGATATTGCTGACCCTGCCTACTTGTGTTGCCCCGCTTTTTGTTAATTTGGAGCTGCCTACAACATGGGGCCAGTTAATTCGCTCCTGGTGAACACATATGCAATTAAAAATCTTTTTTTTAATTCCTGGTTGTAAAACAAGAAAACTGGAAAAATATCAAGGGGCTGAATACTTCATAAGGAACCGTATAAGGCCTCTTTCACGCGACTGTATGGCTATTTCAGTGTTTTGCGGTCCGTTTTTCACGGATCCGTTGTTCAGTTTTTTGTTTCCATTGTGTTTCCGTTACGGTTCCGTTTTTCCGTATGGCATATACAAACTGGATACCAAAAAAGTTGGGACACTAAACAAATTGTGAATAAAAACTGAATGCAATGATGTGGAGATGGCAAATGTCAATATTTTATTTGTAATAGAACGTAGATGACAGATCAAACGTTTAATCCGAGTAAATGTATCATTTTAAAGGAAAAATACATTGATTCAAATTTTCACGGTGTCAACAAATCCCCCAAAAGTTGGGACAAGTAGCAATATGAGGCTGGAAAAAGTAAATTTGAGCATAACGAAGAGCTGGAAGACCAATTAACACTAATTAGGTCAATTGGCAACATGATTGGGTATAAAAAGAGCTTCTCAGAGTGGCAGTGTCTCTCAGAAGCCAAGATGGGTAGAGGATCACCAATTCCCACAATGTTGCGCAGAAAGATAGTGGAGCAATATCAGAAAGGTGTTACCCAGCGGAAAAATTGCAAAGACTTTGTATCTATCATCATCAACTGTGCATAACATCATCCGAAGATTCAGAGAATCTGGAACAATCTCTGTGCGTAAAGGGTCAAGGCCGTAAAACCATACTGGATGCCCCTGATCTCCGGGCCCTTAAACGACACTGCACCACAAACAGGAATGCTACTGTAAAGGAAATCACAGAATGGGCTCAGGAATACTTCCAGAAACCATTGTCAGTGAACACAATCCACCGTGCATCCGCCGTTGCCAGCTGAAACAATACAGTGCAAAGAAGAAGCCATTTCTAAGCAAGATCCACAAGCTCAGGCGTTGTCACTGGGCCAGGGATCATTTAAAATGGAGTGTGGCAAAATGGAAGACTGTTCTATGGTCAGACGAGTCACGATTCAAAGTTCTTTTTGGAAATCTGGGACGCCATGTCATCCGGACCAAAGAGGACAAGGACAACCCAAGTTGTTATCAACGCTCAGTTCAGAAGCCTGCATCTCTGATGGTATGGGGTTGCATGAGTGCGTGTGGCATGGGCAGCTTGCATGTCTGGAAAGGCATTATCAATGCAGAAAAATATATTCAGGTTCTAGAACAACATATGCTCCCATCCAGACGTCATCTCTTTCAGGGAAGACCCTGCATTTTTCAACAAGATAATGCCAGACCACATTCTGCATCAATCACAACATCATGGCTGCGTAGGAGAAGGATCCGGGTACTGAAATGGCCAGTCTGCAGTCCAGATCTTTCACCTATAGAGAACATTTGGCGCATCATAAAGAGGAAGGTGCAACAAAGAAGGCCCAAGACGATTGAACAGTTAGAGGCCTGTATTAGACAAGAATGGGAGAGCATTCCAATTTCTAAACTTGAGAAACTGGTCTCCTCGGTCCCCAGACGTCTGTTGAGTGTTGTAAGAAGAAGGGGAGATGCCACACAGTGGTGAAAATGGCCTTGTCCCAACTTATTTGGGATTTGTTGACACCATGAAATTCTGATTCAACATATTTTTCCCTTAAAATGGTTCATTTTCTCAGTTTAAACTTTTGTTCCGTGATTTATGTTCTATTCTGAATAAAATATTAGAAGTTGGCACCTCCACATCATTGCATTCAGTTTTTATTCACGATTTGTATAGTGTCCCAACTTTTTTGCAATCCGGTTTGTACAGTATACGGCAATTACATAGAACAAATTGGGCTAGGCATAACATTTTCAATAGATGGTTTTGCAAAAAACGGAACGGATACAGAAGACATACGGATGTATTTTCGTATGCATTTTTTGCGGACCTATTGACTATAATGGAGCCACGGAACGTGATTTTCGGCCAAATATAGGACATGTTCTATCTTTGCACAGAACGGAGATACAGAAACACGGAAACGGAATGCATACAGAGTACATTCCGTTTCTTTTGCGGACCCATTGAAATGAATGGTTCCATATACGGACCGTATACGGAACGCAAAAAAACGGCAAAAAATAACGGTAGTGTGAAAGAGGCCTAAGATTGTAGATGTTCCATCTTAAACAGTTTTATTTACTTCATTGTTTATATTCTTAAATTTACCAAGCACAAAATGACCTTTACTTCATAACAACTTATGAGAAAGAGAGAGCGTCATTAATAATGTCGTAGGCCTAAGACGTGTTCTCATTAAACTTCCTTTTTTGTTGAGCTCATTTATCATTCACTTTAAGCAATATTAGATTTCAACATAAACATAAATGACTCAGCGAGGAATCTCCTTAGATATTGTTTATATAAAGTAAACATAAGAACGATAAAGCAAGAATAAAAATAAGCAAAGAAAAGACATAGATGTAAATACATAGACCCAGATGGATCAAAACTGGTGTAAAGGAAAACTGACTTAGTTTCCCATAGCAACCAAACTCCACCTTTTATTTATCAGACCTTCTTTGGAAAATAAAAGGTAGAATCTGATTGGTTGCTATGGGCAACTAAGCCAGGTTTCCTTCTCACCAGTTTTGATAACTCAGTGCCATAATTAGAGATGAGCGAATTTCATATTTTGAAATTCATTAACACTTAGTTTGCTGGTAAAAGCAGAATTGCGTTATGGATTCCGTTACCATGGACCATAACACAATTCTATGACGGAATACATAACGGAATGCCTTTAGAGGCATTCCGTTATTCATTCTATCATAATAGAAGTCTAT
This sequence comes from Bufo gargarizans, assembly GCF_014858855.1. Classification (NCBI taxonomy): domain Eukaryota; kingdom Metazoa; phylum Chordata; class Amphibia; order Anura; family Bufonidae; genus Bufo; species Bufo gargarizans. The sequence goes on along the minus strand of NC_058082.1, from coordinate 440,877,528 downwards.
AGGTTGCATAACGGATCCGTACCGTTTCCGTTATGCAGGGGAGTCCTCTCCTGCATAATGGAAATGGGATGGATCCGTTATGCAGGCCATAGACTTCTATTATGATGTGTGTCTAATCAGTGGTGACATTGTCAGGCTGAGTAGGGGACACAACCTTTAGACAGTGGGAATGGTACCCAGTTGTCAATTAAACTACAAAATTACAATATAAAGATACCCCCAAAACCATTTGGTAACTAAACAACTAAATTCAATACTTAGAGCATAGAGTTGTTACCATACATAACTTAGCAGTGTTCCCTCTAAGCCTTGGCAGCTGCTGAGCGGGGTCGGCTCAGAGCTGGGCACAGCGCCATCAAAGGTGGGTGATAGGCAGTGGCGTAGCTATAGGGGTCGCAGCGGTCGCAATTGCATTGGGCCGCTAAGTCAGGGGGGCCCACGGGGCAGCGCATTGTACAGGGCAGCGCATTGTGCCCCTCAACACTGTCGGCGCCCCGCTCTGGCGCAGCATGAAGAGGGACTGACAGGAGGGAAGCGCCTCAAGTGTAGCGTGGCCGAGCTCTGTCCGGTCCGTGGTACAGGAGCTTTTGTTTCCTGTACCCGGCCGGACAGACAGGAAGTGCTCACTTAGTGTGCACTTCCTTTCAGTTCGGCCGGGTAAAAGAAACAAATGCTCCTGTACCACGGACCGGACAGAGTCGGCCTCGTCCACCCGAGGTGGTTGGGGGATGTAAAGGAGATTAACAAGGGAGGGAGGGGGAGAAAGAGAGAGTGACAAGGGAGGGAGGGGGAGAAAGAGAGAGTGACAAGGGAGGAGGGGGGAGAAAGAGAGAGTGACAAGGGAGGAGGGGTGAGAAAAGAGAGTGACAAGGGGCTAGGTGGAGAAAGAGAGGTGCCACTGGGGAGGGGGTGAGAAGAGAGAGTGACAAGGTTGAGGGAGTCGAAAGAGAGAGTGACAAAGGAGCGGGGGGAGAAAGAGTTGACAGGAGGGAGGGAGGAGGGGGAGAAAAGAGATTGACGATGGGGGGGGAGAAATAGTACAAGGGGAGAGGAGAAAGAGAGTGACAAGGGGGGAGCGGGAACAAGGGAGGAGGGAGAAGAGAGTGACAAGGGGGGAGGGGGGAGAAAGAGAGTGACAAGGGAGGGAGGGGGGAGAAAGAGAGTGACAAGGGCTGAGGGCTGCTATGAGGCTACTGGTTGGGGGCTGCTGGAGAGGCACTGAGAGCTGCTATGAGGCTACTGGGGGCTGATGGAGAGGCACTAGGGGCTGGTGGAGAGGCACTGGGGGCTGGTGGAGAGGCACTGGAGGCTGGTGGAGAGGCACTGGGGGCTGGGGGAGAGGCACTGGGGGCTGCTATGAGGCTACTGGCTGGGGGCTGCTGGAGAGACACTGAGAGCTGCTATGAGGCTACTGGGGGCTGATGGAGAGGCACTGGGGGCTGGTGGAGAGGCACTGGGGGCTGATGGAGAGGCACTGGGGGCTGCTATGAGGCTACTGGGGGCTGCTATGAGGCTACTGGGGGCTGATGGAGAGGAACTGGGGGCTGCTGGAGAGGCACTAGGGGCTGCTATGAGGCTACTGGGGGCTGCTGGAGAGGCACTGGGGGCTGCTATGAGGCTACTGGGGGCTGCTATAAGGCATGGGGCTCTTATCTGAGGTCTGATCTGAGGTCTTATTGTGTTCTTATTAACATTGGGGATCTTATTGGGGCTGTCAGCTGAGGTCTGATTAACATTGGGGGTCTGATTGGTGGTCTGACCTGAGGTGTAATGAAAAATATGTTTTTCTTATTGTCCTCCTCTAAAACCTAGGTGCATCTTATAGGGCGAAAAATAAGGCACTTGCTTGCTCCTCCTCCCGACCTTCCCTGCCCTTTGCGTACGCCGCGTGCCGTGACTTCACGCGGAGGCACTGGATCTTGGATGAGTTCCCACACTTTTTTTCCCAGGACTTGACCCCTGTTGGTCTGGCAGTACTGTCTGGAAGTGGAGCGGCGGAGGAGAAGCTGCGTGCCGAGTGAGTGAGGTGAGGGCGGCTGTGGCGACGTGACTAGCAGAGACTCGGAGACAGTCTCTGCTCTGGCAGTTGGATGCTTTCTAGTAGCTAGAGTACACTAGCATCACATAGGATAGCAGTAGTGCGTCCTCTTACTAGCACCGTTCTAGCCACATGTGCAGCTGCAAATGAGCAGAGTCCTATGAATCATGTGATGGTCTATGGCCCATAGACCATCACATTCATAGCACAAGCGGCAGCTAATGCTATATCATCATCATCACTGCTTCATCATATGCCAGCAGGGTTATTAACATCGCCGCCAAGCCCGCCATTATTGCTCACACAGGGCTGGTGAGCACCGGAAACATGGGATTGCAAGTGCAACACCTATGGGAGCAGTGACTGTCACCATATTGCCGTGAGTGACTGATTTCAGCACAAGCGGCAGCTATAATCATCAGTCACTCACAGCAATATGGTGACAGTCACTGAACCCATAGGGATTGCAGTTGCAATCCATATTTCCAGTCCTGACCAGCCCTGTGTGAGCAATAATGGCGGGCATATGATGAAGCAAAATGAAAGGATAAGTGAAGGAAAATGAAGAACTATGTACCTCCCATGCTGCAGAATGACACATATAGGCTGTGAACGGTCCGTGGTATCCCGGCCTGGATTCCTGCTGACAGGGGGGAGAAAGAGTGACAAGGGGGGAGAGGGGAGAAAGAGAGTGACAAGGGGGGGAGCGGGGAGAAAGAGGGTGACAAGGGAGGAGGGAGAAAGAGAGTGACAAGGGGGGAGGGGGGAGAAAGAGAGTGACAAGGGAGGGAGGGGGGAGAAAGAGAGTGACAAGGGCTGAGGGCTGCTATGAGGCTACTGGTTGGGGGCTGCTGGAGAGGCACTGAGAGCTGCTATGAGGCTACTGGGGGCTGATGGAGAGGCACTAGGGGCTGGTGGAGAGGCACTGGGGGCTGGTGGAGAGGCACTGGAGGCTGGTGGAGAGGCACTGGGGGCTGGGGGAGAGGCACTGGGGGCTGCTATGAGGCTACTGGCTGGGGGCTGCTGGAGAGACACTGAGAGCTGCTATGAGGCTACTGGGGGCTGATGGAGAGGCACTGGGGGCTGGTGGAGAGGCACTGGGGGCTGATGGAGAGGCACTGGGGGCTGCTATGAGGCTACTGGGGGCTGCTATGAGGCTACTGGGGGCTGATGGAGAGGAACTGGGGGCTGCTGGAGAGGCACTAGGGGCTGCTATGAGGCTACTGGGGGCTGCTGGAGAGGCACTGGGGGCTGCTATGAGGCTACTGGGGGCTGCTATAAGGCATGGGGCTCTTATCTGAGGTCTGATCTGAGGTCTTATTGTGTTCTTATTAACATTGGGGATCTTATTGGGGCTGTCAGCTGAGGTCTGATTAACATTGGGGGTCTGATTGGTGGTCTGACCTGAGGTGTAATGAAAAATATGTTTTTCTTATTGTCCTCCTCTAAAACCTAGGTGCATCTTATAGGGCGAAAAATAAGGCACTTGCTTGCTCCTCCTCCCGACCTTCCCTGCCCTTTGCGTACGCCGCGTGCCGTGACTTCACGCGGAGGCACTGGATCTTGGATGAGTTCCCACACTTTTTTTCCCAGGACTTGACCCCTGTTGGTCTGGCAGTACTGTCTGGAAGTGGAGCGGCGGAGGAGAAGCTGCGTGCCGAGTGAGTGAGGTGAGGGCGGCTGTGGCGACGTGACTAGCAGAGACTCGGAGACAGTCTCTGCTCTGGCAGTTGGATGCTTTCTAGTAGCTAGAGTACACTAGCATCACATAGGATAGCAGTAGTGCGTCCTCTTACTAGCACCGTTCTAGCCACATGTGCAGCTGCAAATGAGCAGAGTCCTATGAATCATGTGATGGTCTATGGCCCATAGACCATCACATTCATAGCACAAGCGGCAGCTAATGCTATATCATCATCATCACTGCTTCATCATATGCCAGCAGGGTTATTAACATCGCCGCCAAGCCCGCCATTATTGCTCACACAGGGCTGGTGAGCACCGGAAACATGGGATTGCAAGTGCAACACCTATGGGAGCAGTGACTGTCACCATATTGCCGTGAGTGACTGATTTCAGCACAAGCGGCAGCTATAATCATCAGTCACTCACAGCAATATGGTGACAGTCACTGAACCCATAGGGATTGCAGTTGCAATCCATATTTCCAGTCCTGACCAGCCCTGTGTGAGCAATAATGGCGGGCATATGATGAAGCAAAATGAAAGGATAAGTGAAGGAAAATGAAGAACTATGTACCTCCCATGCTGCAGAATGACACATATAGGCTGTGAACGGTCCGTGGTATCCCGGCCTGGATTCCTGCTGACAGCAGGAGCGCACGGCGTCATTGGTTGCTATGACGCCAGGCACTTCATGCCGCCACTGAACTACAGTAATACACTCATATGATCTATACGAGTGTATTACTGAAGTACAGTGGCGGCATGAAGCGCACGGCGTCAGTGCGCTCCTGCTGTCAGCAGGAATCCGGGCCGGGATACCACGGACCGTTCACGGCCGTGTGCATTCGGCAATAGACTGATTCCAGCACAAGCGGCAGCTATATCATCAGCAATATGGGCATGGGCACGGTGGGCGTGCAGGGGTCTGGTGGTGTTAGAAAATGGTATTGAGGGTGGGGGTGGGGGGGCCCAAATTGAATTCTTGCACCAGGGCCAATAAGCCTATAGCTACGCCCCTAACGATAGGAAAACCTAAGATAATTGTCACATCAAAGAGCATACAGAAAAACCCCTGCACCATCCCGTACAATACAATATAATCCCTGCACCATGCTGTACACAAAACATAATCCCTGCACCATGCCATACAATATATAGTATAGTTAATACACCATGCTGAACAATATACAGTATAACCCCTACACCATGTTGTGTAATATACTGTACATTATAATCCATACACCATGCTGTATAGTATACAGTTTAATTCCTGCACCATGCAGTACAGAATGCATTATAAAATCCCTGCCCCATGCTGTACAATATACAGTATAGTTTATACACCAGTGGGTGTATGCCTTTTGATCAAAATGTACACTAATGCCTCTTGTAGAGCATGTAGTATGGGGGGCTGTACATTTCAATATTGCACTGAGAAGCGAGTTTAATTTGATCTAAACATAACATTGTGGATGTGCGATCCAGTTCTGTTTCTCCCCTTGGTATGCACCATGCTGTACAGTATACATTATAAACCCTGCACCATGCTGTACAGTATACATTATAAACCCTGCACCATGCTGTACAATATACTTATAATCCCTGCACCATGCTGTACAATATACATTATAATCCCTGCACTATGCTGTACAATATACCTTATAATCCCTGCACCATGCCGTACAATATACATTATAATCCATACACCATGCTGTACAATATACAGTATAATCCATACACCATGCCATACAATATACACAATAACCCCACAGTGTAGGTGTTATACTGTATATTGTACAGCATGGTGTACGGATTATACTGTATATTGTACAGCATGGTGTATGGATTATACTGTATATTGTACGGCATGGTGTATGGATTATACTGTATATTGTACAGCATGGTGTACGGATTATACTGTATATTGTACAGCATGGTGTATGGATTATACTGTATATTGTACAACATGGTGTATGGATTATAATGTATATTGTACGGCACGGTGTATGGATTATACTGTATATTGTACAGCATGGTGCAGGGTTTATAATGTATACTGTAGTCATCTATAGTGCCATTAGTTTTAGCGCAGTAATGTATAGCGCCATCACGCTGTTGTTCCTGGCAAGATTAAATGACACAGTAGATGGGGATGCTATAGGTGGTGGCACTGTGGATGAAGGTGCTATAGGTGATGGCACTGTGGATGAAGGTGCTATAGGTTATGGCACTGTAGATGGGGGTGCTATAGGTGATGGCACTGTAGATGAGGGTGCTATGGGTGATGGCACTATAGATGAGGGTGCTATAGGTGATGGCACTGTAGATGAGGGTGATATAGGTGATGGCACTGTAGATGTGGGTGCTATAGGTTATGGCACTGTAGATGGGGGTGCTATAGGTGATGGCACTGTAGATGAGGGTGCTATAGGTGATGGCACTATAGATGAGGGTGCTATAGGTGATGGCACTGTAGATGAGGGTGCTATAGGTGATGGCACTGTAGATGGGGGTGCTATGGGTGATGGCACTGTAGATGGGGGTGCTTTAAGTGATGGCACTGTAGATGGGGGTGCTTTAAGTGATGGCAATGTAGATGGGGGTCCTATAGGTGATGGCACTGTAGATTAGGGTCCTATAGGTGATAGCACTGTAGATGAGGGTCCTATAGGTGATGGCACTGTAGATGAGGGTCCTTTAGGTGAGGGCATCATAGCGGAGGGCAGCACCAGGGACCAAAAGGATGAAACAAACAAGTGTAACCTGCTATAAATGTAACACAGCCACAGCTGTGGACATGCTTAAGTGTATCAGCTGAACCAAATAACAAGCGTCCGCGAGAAGAAAAGCTAAGAAGTGTGAGGGGTTAATGTCTGACAACCCTGTGTGATCTGGGGTATCCCAGGATATTATATTGCTGCAGTCTGTGGGGTCCCAGACTCCCAGGGGGCCCCTGGACCCCGAGCCTCAGATGGATACATTTCTGCGCAGTCTAATATGTCATTGTGAAAACCCATGAGTTCAAATGATGTCTTTGCTGAGCTTTTACCAATGGGTTACCCTGACAGTAAAACCACTCTAGCCTCATGCTGTAAGATGACGCCACCTCCACGTTACCTCGCCTGGCTGCTGCTGCTGCGTGCTCAGTCCTCCTCTCCTCTTCCAGTCAGAAAAAGGAGGAGCTGCAGCAGTAGCGCGGCATTATGTGTAGGCGGCGCCATGCTGAGCTGCACAGGTCGTATTGAAGACGTCATCTTGAGTGTGGGCATGAGTGTGGGCATTTTGCCGGTGGCAGGGTGAGCGGGCGCTGAGCGGACATGAGCGGGGGCACAATAATTGCTGCACTGGCCGCGCACCCGCACAGCTTAGAGGGAACACTGTACATAAGTGTTTTTGGGTCTCTCGAGTCTTTTTTTGGGCCCCCCTGTGTTTCTCTGGCACTTCTATCTTCGTCTGTATTTTCTTGTCTTTTTTGTGTCTTCTCTTCTTTCTTGTCTCTCTTGTTCTCTTTCTCCTGTCTTTCTTGTGCTCTCTCTTCTTCTCTTCCTCCTCCTCCTCTCTCTCTTGCTATCCAGACCCCCTCCTTTTATAAAATTATCAGCCAGTTCTAGAATCTTCTAGAACAGGGGTGTCAAACTCAAATTCATCGGGGGCCGCATCAGCAGTTTGGTCACCCTCAAAGGGCCGGTTGTATCGGACTTATGGGGGATCTGTGGGTGACACTTATGGGGGATCTGTGGGTGACACTTATGGGGGATCTGTGGGTGACACTTATGGGGGGGATCTGTGGATGACACATATATAGCATCTTATGCTATGTGTCATCCACAGATCCCCTCCATAAGTGTCCCTGTAGTGAATGACCCTCAATATACGGGCTAGGGGCCGGCATCTGCTTTTATAATGACAGCGGGGCCCGTGCAGTGACTATTCTACTACACGAGCCCCGCTCACTGTATAATCCTATGTCTAATAGTTTGCTGTAATTGTATGTAATTGCATAAGGAGCGCTGTGTATTATGGTACTTACAACTACAAGCGCTCGCCGCTCGGTAGGCAGAGAGGAGGGAGGAGGCAGGCCGGGAGGACAGGCGCTGGCAGCGTGAGTCATACGTCATGCATACGTAATACACGGCGCTCCTTATGCGATTTATTATCACTTCCTGCAGGGGCCGCCTGCAGGAAGTTATAATAAAAGGTGAAGGCTGGCGGCCGGCGGCGGCTACGCGGGCCACATGACGAGGTTTGGCGGGCCGGATTCGGCCCGCGGGCATTGTGTTTGACACCCGTGTTCTAGAACATGGCCTGGACACATCTGATTGATTGCCCCCTATGATTTTCTAGCACATTCTGGTTAGCTCTGGTTAAGATCCATAGAAGTAGCTGGAATGTCCAGCATTTTCCATCCCCACTAGCCACTGTACCACCTACTGGACGGCTGTCGCACATTCCTTAGGTATTTGATAACTATTTGCTGCCTTTGATATGTTAATGTTCTTTTGTCCAGATAGACAGTACCTGCTCACATTGGTTTTGAGAGGACACTAATTAACAGAAAGGTGCTGAAAACCTAACATACGTCCAGGGTACCAATACAATATATGGCTTATATTATTTTCCTAAAAATTAATAAAAATCTGCATTTCTTACACAATAAACTGCGATAGTATATTTTCTGTTTCTTTTTGTTTGAATGAGAAGGTAGAAACCGACATCAGAGATGGGTGTAGTGTCTATCAAAATAGAAAGTCTGTAAAGAATTGGTTTTATGGCACCATCATCTAAGTATACGGGTTCCAACCCAGCCGAATCATCAGTAACGATACTATGCGCTTCGGGAAATCATACAAATACTACCAATACAGTATAAATATTTGCATGTTTCTGTATGGAATAAGCTTGTGCAGCATTTATATACATTTTGAGTTTAACTATGTTAGGGTAAGTTCATAAAAAGTTATCTTGCCACCAGTTCTGTGTTGTTGCCATTGGCATATTGTGGCATACAAATGTTTGGACACCCCAAAAACTGTAAACAGTTGAGCAAATTGAAGAATCTCCAAAAGGCATACAGTTAAAGGTGAAACACACTTGTCAACAGATAACTTTGACTGAGGTGTCAGACCTTAAATAACCTGTAAAGGTTAAAGCTTGTTCAATCACTAAAATAAAGTGGCCTAAATGGGAGGAAATGCTCAAAAACCCCAAACACTGTAGCGTGTTTATAACCGGGGGAGCTATTCCTCCACATGTGATCTGTTGCTAGCGGCAATCCCCACAAAAAATGCATAGAATGGAGGATGTCAACAGCGGACCACATGCACCACAAAGTTCACAATCATCATTGGAAAAGGCCAGGAGATGCAAATTTGAAAGCTTTATGAATACTTAGGCTCCTCTAATCTTGTCCAAAAAACAGCATTGGCTTCTTCTAAACAGCTGCCTAACACTCTGAAAATAAAGTGGTTGAGGCCCACAAAGTAGGATAAGGCTATAAGAAGATAGCAAAGCATTTTTAGGTTGCCATATCCTCAGTTTGAAATGTAATTAAGAAATGGCAGTTAAGAAACAGTGGAGGTCAAGAGAAGGTCTGTGTCATGCCCTGCTCAGGTTATGTGCGGAGGTCTGTTAGGTTAGCAGCATGTGTGTAGCCTTTTGTTTTTGTTTTGGAGTTGAGCTGTATCCGCCTCCCATCAGGTACACTGGGTGGGGTCATTGGTATGAGTTCAAATTACGCCCACTCCCAGTGTCCTGTGCGGGTTATAGCTTCTGTCTTCCTGAGATGAAGGAAGGAAGGATTTGCTGTTCCTGCTCACTAACAAGATAAGTTGGTTTTGTTTTTCTTGTGATTGTCTGTCTAGGCTGTTAGAGAGACGCCTACCCCCTCCAGGTCCTGAGGGAGCAGGCTGCCTCTTTCCCCGTTTCACCATTTTAGGGATTTTAGGGTATCTTCAGCCTAGGCACGGGGACACGTTCATTCCCACCTTCAGGGTCTGAACGTGGGCATAGAAGTCTTGGGAGAGCTGGTAGGGATTTGTCAGGAGGTGACCTTTATCCCCAGCTTCTTGCCTAGACACTTGTTTGGTTGCATTCTGTGTATCTTGTATCCTGTCCAGCGTGACAGTCTGGAAGACAAAGCAAAATTTCAAATTACGTAGGATTCTGACAAAAGCAAACCAGAACCCTCACTTGACTGCAAAGGACTTTAACCCCTTAGTGACCTCCCTTACATGTTTTTACGGCGGTCGCTAAGGGGCCTTAGACTGGGTCCCCCGTGCAGCGGGAAGCGGGGACCCGGCTCTCACATAAGAGCAGCGGTCCTGCTCTAACAGCCCGGATCTGCAAGAGTGCCGATCCGGGCTGTTTAACACTTCACATGCCACGGGAAATGGCGCCCGCTGCATGTAAAGTGCTGACAGAGGGAGCGGACTCCCTCTGTCTCCCATCGGCACCCCACAAATGCAATTTCGGGGTGACGTTGTGTGTGAAGGCTGCTTGGGGTCTGATGTAGGCCCCAGACCATCCTTCAGTAAATTCCAGCAGGCTGCACCACAGAGGTGCAGCCTGCTGGTCAATGTCAGAATAGCATTGCCATTAAAATGCAATGCACTATAGGGATAGTGCATTGCATTTTAAAAGCAATCAAAAAGCTGTCTGTTATAGTCCCCTTGTGGGACTATTAAGTGGTAAAAAAACAAAAAAAACCTCATTTATTTAATTTAAAAAATCCCATTTAAAAATGGTGCTTTTTTTTCCATTGAAAATGCGCAATGTGACTGACAGCCGGCTGTTCGGCAAAGCCAGCTGGCTGTCGGGCATAAGTGCTGTCTATCACAGCGAAGGGGCAGGGAAGAGGGTGCGGTTACCGTGACTTGAAGCAAGGAGTCCACTCAGGGAATCAATTTTTTTTTTCCTGCTTTTACCGCATCTGACTACAGGAAGAAAATCATCATTAGAAACACACTGCTGGCTACTTGAAGGTACTGCTGGTGGTTTGGGGTAGTTTTTGACGCTGACAGATTCCCTTTAACGTTATGCCTTTTTTAGATCATTTAATCTTCAACTTGCATAACTGTTCTGAGTAACAGTAATTTTGAACAGGGGTGCCCAAACTTTTTCATGCCACTGTATTTTTAATAGTCCTGAGCCACATTAATAGGTTTGGAAAAAAAAGTAGTAGTATTAACCTGCAAAAGATATCAGAGTAGAGCAGTTTTTACAAAGAACCCTTGCTGTCCAAGCTTTATAGAAATAATAAACATGCACATATTTTGTACTGGATACACGTGGATTTTCAGTTAGTAGACAGCCCTTCCCTACAGCATATTGTTTCATAACATCCTACTATGCTGTGTGTACATCCTAGTCAGTGTGTGGTCTGTCCACAAAACAATAGTATTCCAATAAAAAAAAGGCAATCTTACTATTCTCAACATGTTGATATTATGTTTGTGTGTACCATATATGTTAAAAAAACAAACCAATGTATAATTGAATCATGTACTTTCCCTGATGACACCTTTTCATTGTTTCAGAAGGATTCTTGCGTAATGTACACCTTTCCTTTGAGCATGTTCAAAAGTAACATGATTTCCAGGAATTGTAATGTCCTGCAATTTGGCATTTAATGTTGTGGGGTAAACTCTTAATAGATGTTATCAACAGAGTGTCAAGTACTGGAGGACCAAGGCAGACCTCCAGAATGTCTTGCAAACAGGACACAGGCAGAAACAGATCAGGGCCCAACAGAGTACTTTTTTACAAATGTAATAAAAGAACATGACAGTAAAGCAGGTTAAGCAATAGTGGTAGAACTACCACAGAACCAAGTGCACCAGCAGACCAGAGAAAAAACCCAGAGGGCGAAGAGCAAGTGAGCCCCGTTCTTCACAGAGCCCATGGTGGTGGGTATTAACTGGGCCGAGGGCTCACTGGTTGCACCTCCTGGAAGGTCCCGGTACACTTGGCTGCTACCTGTAGGAAACCACAGACAACAGGACTGGAACCCAAACAAACTGAGGACATGAATTAGACACCAAGACAAATGGGAACCAGCACAGATGCAGATGCCTGGACCCCATGTGGAATGGAAGCATGGCGGTCACAAGCAAAGCTGCACACAGACTAGAGATCCTCCCTTCGGAGAACCCAGGAGCCCTTTCAGGAAGGCAGGACAAACACCGGAACAGAAGCAGTAGGGCACTACAGGACAGACAAGGAACAGACTAGATCAGAAGCAGTAGACACTGCCAGGCTGGACATAGGACAGGATCAGAAGCAGTTTAGCACTGCCAGGCTATCAGACGCAGTTAGAGCACTGCTAGGCTATACAAGGAACAGAGTGGATCCAGACAGAGAACAGGTACAGAAGAACAGGCAAGGCATGGACAAGGATAACAACATCAATACAGAACAAGTACAGAAGATCAGGTAAGGGAATAACATCAACAACACCAGCACTATACCAGGTGATACCACCCAGAAGGGTAGATGGCAAAACCCCCTGGGTCAGAAGCAAGGGGCTGCACCCAGCAAGACAAAAGACACAATGACCCCCTGGATAAGCAGCAAGGTGCTAAACCCAGCAGGGCCCAAGACAGACTGACCGCAAGCCCCACAGCTCACATATAGATATAGATGCCATAACGAGGGCACCTGAAAAGCCACACCCAGGAACAGACCAGGGAAAGTTAGCCCCATAAGAACCAGGATTAACAAGAAGTACTGAACAAATGATACAGGCCGCAGCCAGCATGCATAGAAGAACCAGCATACATGGGAACACCCACAGCCAGTACACAAAGCGCATGCAGCCAGCCTGTATGGCACCAGTGACAGGAACTACAGAGATACAGACATGGAAGCCACAAACACAGGCCACAGTTCACACACAAAAGCCAGCCAGCACGCGGCCCCAAGCAACCAGCAATTACACAGGTGTCAGCCTGCAGCCAGTATGAGAGAGAGCCTGCAGCCAGCCTGCACGGCAACAGAGACAAAAATTGTACAGAGATGCAGACACGGGGAGAACACACATTCACAAGCAAGTTCACACAAGACACCGCAGCCAGCACGCAGTCCCAAGCAACCAGCATATACAGGAGTCAGCCTGCAGCCAGTAAGCGAGAGGGTATGCAGCCAGTTTACACGGCCACAACTGTCACAGTAAACTGCACCGTGACACAGAGATAAGAACCAAGAACGTTTCTTAAATGTTTCTTGAAATTCCTCAAAGAGTAGCTAAACCTTTTCGAATGTATGAAGGGGCAGAAGCACTGCTCAGAGCACTCTGCACCTTCGTCTTTCATTGGCTGGTTTTCGAGTAAAATTAGTAAGACTTTAATTTAAGTCAACTTTTATTAGGGTACTTTCACACTTGCGGCAGGACGGATCCAAAAGGCTGTTCACCATGTCGGATCCGTCCTGCGGCTATTTCGCCGTGCCGTCGGACTGCCGCTCCGTCCCCATTGACTATAATGGGGACGGGGCGGAGCTCCGGCGGTGCACGTCGAAAGGCCGCCGGACTAAAATTACTGCATGTCAGGCTTTTTAGTCCGGCGGCTTTCGCCGTGCATGGTGAACAGCCTGTCGGATCCGTCCTGCCGCAAGTGTGAAAGTACCCCTAGGGGCAAATAAAGGGAAAAAAATTGCACTATTTCTATTTATATTTTTTTAACGATCACCATAAATAATGTGTCCACTGAATTGAACAGTTTATAATTACAAGGATGCCAAATACTGTTTAGGGTGGGTTCACACTAGCATTAGGGATTCTGTTATGGCTTTCTGTTATAACATGGATATAACGGAAAATAACAGAATACCCAGACAGAATGCAAAACGTGAGCCTTTAAAATGCATTCCGTTTGCTATTAGGGCGTTTGCTATTAGGACGGAAAGCAAACGGAATGCCTTTTAAAGGCTTCCGTTTTGCATTCCGTCATGATACAAGTCTATGGGCAGAAGAACGGATCTTTCCTTCCGTCTTATGGATTCTCTTATTTTCCGTTATAACCATATAAGATAGGTTTATTTGCCTACTTAGGCATCTGTAAATAAAGTGATTAATTAACCTTGCCCTAGTCTGGTCCTAGAGTTATCCGTTATAACCATGTTATAACGGAAAGCCATAACGGAATCCCTAACGCTAGTGTGAACCCACCCTTACTGTGATATTTAATAGTAGGTAATGCATGTATTATAATAGTTTGTGATCCGTTATTTTTGTTTTGCAACATTAACTTTGCAGAAAAATAATAGATCGGTTTCAGCTATAGATTTTTTCTGCCATGTGATAAAAGTTAATTCACTTTGCTACTCATGTTAAATGTTGCAGATTTGCTGCACGAAAGTCCAAGACAACGAATCCTGAGCCTAGCTCACGCAATCACATGTGGATATAGCAAAATATGGTCTGTGAGTTCCTTGTCTTCACCAAAACTGATAAATTGGTCTTGTCTTCCAAAAAATCCATTTACTTCAGTATGCTTGTATATATGAAATCATCACCACCTGCAAGCTCTACTGTCCAATTGAGAATTTTTTTCTTCAAAAACATTGTCTTGTCTTCCATTATAACTCCAGAAAAGTAATCTGTGCTTTGTATTTTCACATGGTGGAGAACATGGTGGAGACACTACTAGTAAATATCACAGTGTGGAACGACATTGCCATCCACAGACAAATAGAACAGCTGTTATAGCCAGGGACAGTTCTTGTCTTTCACGGCCCACTTGGTCAATGTTTGGCATGCCACAGAAATGAGGACAGGTCCTATTTACATCTTCATTGTTTGTGCCGGTCTGATTTCCACACCAGGTGCTTGTCTACCTCCTCCCTCTACATCAATCTCAATGAACTTCCTCCCATCCCCAACAGAAATAGGACAGAGAGTTGCTTCCACTTCTCCTCCCTCCCTTCATATGTGTAAACTGAAGCGTTGCCATGCTGTCTTAGAACCGATGATGATCCCTGGGCGAGAGAAACCACATAAAGGACAGGTTGATAATTTGCTTCAAGCAACAAATTTACAGCTGGATGTCTACCCGCCAACTACAACTGGGCAAGATGGACAGCGACAATGGCAAGAAACCTGTGGCTGTGCTTCATTTGTGGGAAATAACACATACTCTCTGCATATCTCATGTGATAAATTCAGTGGTGCCAAAAATTGTGGCTTGCAGAAGGTGCTGACCATATCCTTGAGAGTATCTGCGCATATTGGTCTTTCTTATGTCACTAAGAACACCCATCTGGACTAAAAGGGAGGCAAAATTGTTTTATTACCAGGATACCCTCTGTACCCAGCTTGCTGAAGCTTTTTCTGAGCAGATGCCTATAGCCCAGGTCTATGACCAGCAGGTCGCTCTCCACTCAGCACCAGCAGCAGCCAATTCAGTTTAAAGGAAGTCTGTCACCAGAATTTCACCTTCTGCGCTGCTTACATAATGCTGTAGCACAAAATAAACTGTACCTTTGTTCTTTTCTTCTGATCTTCATAAGCAGCAAACACGTGGTTTTAATGATATTCAAATTAGGGTTTGCAAGTGCCAGGGGGCACTGTTTGGGCAGTAAGTGCCCAGGCCCCTCTGCCTTCTGCAATGCATAAATCCCCCCTAACACCTTGTCTGGCCCGCCCTATAATCCTTGCGTCATCTTGTTGAGTGGCCGAGATCCCACGCATTTGCAGTTTACCGCTAGGCCCAGTGTCAGCTATCCCTAGTAGAACGCATTAGCTGGTGCATGCGCACTGCTGTGAGAGATGCGGATGTCTACAGTGGTCATCACAGTGCGCATGCCTGGACCTGGCAGTGAACTGCACCTGAACCCCTCACAGTAGCTATGCCTACATTTTTCCCCTCACAGTAAAAATACCCACATTGTGCCCCCTCACTGTAGTAATGCCCACAGTGTGCCCCATCACTGTAGTAATGCCTACCTTACGCCCCGTCACTGAAATAATGTGCACCTTGTGCCCCCATCACACTGGTTATGCCCACCTTGTGCCCCCCTCACAGCAGTAATGCCAACAAGCTGCCCTTTTCAGTAGTGCCCTCTACCAGCTCCATTAATAAATAAATAAAAACACTGAATACTCATCTGTTTCACTGATGATCGGGCACACCCGGCATTCCCCAGCAGCAGCAGATGTGGTCACACACACATCGCGCTGCTGGGCTGTGTAGGAGGAAGCTGATTCCTGGGCCTGCACTGCTTCTCCCATACAGCCTAGGAATGCTAGGGAGCGCTACAGATGAGCGGTGAAGCAGGGAGTGGACGGCTTCTTCACCGTGTAAATGAACTGCATGGGCATGCCCTAGACCCTCTGCACCCAGGACACGTGCCTTTCTCACTCTTCCCCTGCCTTGCTGGAAGATACCTAGCAACCATTAATTATCCCAAAAACCTATCCCTGCCCTGTACTGTCATTTGACGGAGAATGTGGGGCTACTACTTGCTGTTCTCGCTGTACAGAAAGGTGTACACCATGATGAACGACTGGAGCAGCTGTTACAAGCAGGTACAGTAAATGTCTTTCACGGCCCACTGATTTAATGTTGTTTGTGGCAGTGGCGACACAGCACTGATCCGCAGCAATGAGACCAGGTCCTATTCCCCCGGTCCACACACTAACACACCCCCACAGGAACCTTAAAGGGGTTCTGCACTTTCATTTAACTGATGATCTATCCCCTGGATAGATCATCAGATTCTGATCGGCAGCGCCGCGGCCTTCTCACTGTTTACCGCCGGGCCGCGCGCCCACTGATGTCACGACTAGTATCAACTAGCGTGGGCGGGGCTAAGCTCTGTTCACTTGAATGGAGCTTAGCCACGCCCACGCTAGTTGATACTAGTCATGACGTCAGTGGGCGGGCGGCCCGGTGGTAAACAGTGAGAAGGCTGCGGCGCTGCTGGAGCGCCGTTGCCTTCTCAAACAGCTGATCGGCGGAGACACTGGGTGTCGGAGGATAGATCATCAGTTAAATGAAAGTGCAGAACCCTTTTAAACATCTCGACTTTGGCTTGCTTTCTTCTGCCACTCTCTACCATTTGTTCCCTCCAAGACCCAGATACTGCCACCACCCTATATAACACCACGATAAGTACAGCTCTGGACATTGTTGCCCCCTCACACACAACAAAACCCGAAAAATCAACAGACAACCCTGGCTCACTAACCTGACAAAAAAAAAAACAGACAAGCTTTCAGGGCTGCTGAGTGGCGATGGAAAAAATCCCACTCTAAGGATCACTTCACCACATACAAGCAATCCCTCCTCATTTTCAAATCCTCACTCGCTGATGCAAAACAGGACTACTTCTCATCTCTCATATTTTCCCTGTCCCACCACCCTAAACAACTTTTTAACACTTTTAACTCCCTTCTCGGTCCCCCAGCGCCCCCACCCTCTCCTCTCATCTCAGCTGAGGACTTTGCCACATACTTCAAACAAAAGATAGTCAACATCAGAGAAAGCTTCAGTGCACAGTCCCCACAGACCCTCTACACAACTGCTCAGTTCTTTTCTCCCAAAACCTGCTTCTCCACCATTACAGAAGAAAAACTCTCCACTCTACTCTCCAGATCACATCTCACCACCTGTGCACTTGACCAAATCCCATCCCACCTCATCCCTAACTTCACCACAGTGTTTATCCCAGCCTTATGTCACGAGGGTGTCAAGAACCACGCCTGACTCCGTTATACCCGGGGTCAGGAAGTCGCAGCGGTTGGCTGTGCGCTCTATGTAGAAAGATAGGGCTGTTTCTTTATGGTAGCTTTCTGGGTTTGCTTTGCAACCCTTTTTGGCTCACTCAGGGATCCGTAGCTCCTTCTCCTCAGCTGTTCCTTGTCCAGCACTCCCAACCTCCTTATATTCCCCTCTCCCACTTCTCTGGTTGCCAGATATAGAGCTTCCTGCCTGGACTTCTATACTGACCCACTGGAGCTGTGTTGCTGCGTTCCCTGGTTGTTGTTCCAGAACGTTACCCTCCGGATCTTGTCGCCCACCTGGGATTATATGTTTGTCTGTATTGTCTGTCCTCTCCTTGGTGTTTTCCTCTTAGTGTCAGTGGTGCGGACTAGTGATCCCACCGCCCCGTTCACTACCTAGGGCTCATCTAAGGGAAAGCCAGGGTTTAGGCACGTGATCGGCGTACGGGTGAGGAACCCGTCTAGGGACGTCAGGGCAGTCAGGTGCCAGCCGCAAGGTGAGTCAGGGGTCACCACCTTTCCCTTTCCCTTGGGCAGGGCCTTCCCTTTTCCCTCCCTTTGTGTGACGCCGGTCATTACACCCTAATTTATCTCTTCAACCTATCACTAACCTCTGGTGTCTTCCCCTCTGGTTTTAAACATGCTACGATTTCACCCATCCTCAAAAAGCCTTCACTTGACCCATCTTCTTTGTCCAGTTATCGCCCCATATCACTTCTTCCATATGCCTCTTGACCTACTTGAGCATCATGTCCATTCTGAACTGTCCTCTCATCTCTCCTCCTGCTCCCTCTTTGTCCATCTACAATCTGGCTTCCGACCCCGCCACTCAACTGAGACTGCCATCACCAAAGTCACCAATGACCTACTAACAGCTAAAACCAAAATACATTACTCTGTCCTCCTTCTCCTTGACCTGTCCTCTGCCTTTGACACTGTCGATCACTCCCTTCTGTTGCAAACTCTCTCATCTCTTTGCATCACTAACCTGGCCCTCTCCTGGATCACATCATACCTCACAGAGCGGACATTTAGCATCTACCACTCTTACACCACCTTCTAATCTCATTCCCTCTCTGTTGGTGTCCCGCAAGGCTCTGTCCTAGGACCCCTGCTCTTCTCTATCTACACTTTCGGCCTGGGACAGCTCATAGAGTCCCATGGCTTTCAGTATCACTTTTATGCTAATGACACACAAATCTACCTCTCTTGTCCAGACATCACCACCTTACTATCCAAAATCCCACAATGCCTATCTTCCATATCCTCCTCCTTCTCTCACTTTCTAAAACTTATCATTGATAAAACAGAATTCATCATCTTTTCCCCATCTTTCCCACATCCTCCCAACAGACCTATCGATCACGATCAATGGCTGCACACTCTCCTCAGTCAACCAAGTCCGCTGCCTTGGAGTGACCTTGGATTCTGCCCTCTCCTTCCAACCGCACATCCAAGCTCTTTTCACCACCTGCCGCTTCCAACTTAAAAACATCTCCTGCATCCTCGCTTTCCTCAACCTTGCGAAAATTCTTGTACATGCCCTCATCATCTCCTGCCTAGACTACTGCAACATCCTCCTCTGTGGCCTTCCATCTAGCACTCTTGCACCCCTCCAATCTATTCTCAACTCTGCTGCCCAACTAATCCACCTCTCACCCTGTTACTCCTCTGCCTCTCCTCCCTGTCAATCCCTTCACTGGCTCCCCATTGCCCAGTGAATTCAGTTTAAAACACTAACAAATACATACAAGGTCCTCCACAACCTGTCTCCTGCCTACATCTCTGAGCTACTTTCCTGATACATCCCTACACGCAATCTCCGATCCTCACAGGACCTTCTTCTCTCCTCTCTTCTTATCACCTCTTCCTACAATCGCCTCCAAAATTTCTCCCTTGCATCCCCCACACTCTGGAACTAGCTACCCCAACATATCAGACTCTCACCTACAGTGGAATCCTTCAAAAGAAACCTGAAAACCCACCTCTTCAGACAAGCCTACAACCAGTGACCCTGCTGCCTCTATACCACCATGACCATCTTTACCCTCACCTACTGTGTCCTTCTCCCATACATGTTGATTGTAAGCCCTCACGGGCAGGGCCCTCTCTCCTTCTGTACCAGTTTGTAACTCGTCTTGTTCATGCTTAGTGCAATTGTCTGTATTATGTATGTATACCCCTTTTCATATGTACAGCGCTATGTAATGAATGTAGCTTTAATAATAAATAATAAACATAATAATAATAATATTGACACCTCTAGGTTTATGTCAGTCTGGTTCTCATATCAAGTGCTTATCTGTAGAGTTGAGCGAACACCTGGATGTTCGGGTTCGAGAAGTTCGGCCGAACATCCCGGAAATGTTCGGGTTCGGGATCCGAACCCGATCCGAACTTCGTCCCGAACCCGAACCCCATTGAAGTCAATGGGGACCCGAACTTTTCGGCACTAAAACGGCTGTAAAACAGCCCAGGAAAGGGCTAGAGGGCTGCAAAAGGCAGCAACATGTAGGTAAATCCCCTGCAAACAAATGTGGATAGGGAAATTAATTAAAATAAAAATTAAATAAATAAAAATTAACCAAAATCAATTGGAGAGAGGTTCCATAGCAGAGAATCTGGCTTCCCGTCACCCACCACTGGAACAGTCCATTCTCAGATATTTAGGCCCCGGCACCCAGGCAGAGGAGAGAGGTCCCGTAACAGACAATCTGGCTTCATGTCAGCAGAGAATCAGTCTTCATGTCATAGCAGAGAATCAGGCTTCACGTCACCCACCACTGTAATAGTCCATTTTCATAAATTTAGGCCCAGCACCCAGGCAGAGGAGAGAGGTCCCGTAACAGACAATCTGGCTTCATGTCAGCAGAGAATCAGTCTTCATATCATAGCAGAGAATCTGGCTTCCCGTTACCCACCACTGGAACAGTCCATTCTCAGATATTTAGGCCCCGGCACCCAGGCAGAGGAGAGAGGTCCCGTAACAGACAATCTGGCTTCATGTCAGCAGAGAATCAGTCTTCATATCATAGCAGAGAATCAGGCTTCACGTCAGCCACCACTGCAACAGTCCATTGTCATAAATTCAGGCCCAGCACCCAGGCAGAGGAGAGAGGTCCCGTAACAGACAATCTGGCTTCATGTCAGCAGAGAATCAGTCTGCATGTCATAGCAGAGAATGAGGCTTCACGTCACCCACCACTGCAACAGTCCATTTTCATAAATTTAGGCCCAGCACCCAGGCAGAGGAGAGAGGTCCCGTAACAGAGGATCTGGCTTCATGTCACCAGAGAATCAGTCTGCATGTCATAGCAGAGAATCAGGCTTCACGTCACCCACCACTGCAACAGTCCATTTTCATAAATTTAGGCCCAGCACCCAGGCAGAGGAGAGAGGTCCCGTAACAGAGGATCTGGCTTCATGTCACCAGAGAATCAGTCTGCATGTCATAGCAGAGAATCAGGCTTCACGTCAGCCACCACTGCAACAATCCATTGGCATATATTTAGGCCTAGCACACAGGCAGAGGAGAGAGGTCCCGTAACAGACAATCTGGCTTCATGTCAGCAGAGAATCAGTCTTCATATCATAGCAGAGAATCAGGCTTCACGTCAGCCACCAATGCAACAGTCCATTGTCAGATATTTAGGCCCAGCACCCAGGCAGAGGAGAGAGGTCCCGTAACAGAGGATCTGGCTTCATGTCACCAGAGAATCAGTCTGCATGTCATAGCAGAGAATCAGGCTTCACGTCAGCCACCACTGCAACAATCCATTGGCATATATTTAGGCCTAGCACACAGGCAGAGGAGAGAGGTCCCGTAACAGACAATCTGGCTTCATGTCAGCAGAGAATCAGTCTGCATGTCATAGCAGAGAATGAGGCTTCACGTCACCCACCACTGCAACAGTCCATTTTCATAAATTTAGGCCCAGCACCCAGGCAGAGGAGAGAGGTCCCGTAACAGAGGATCTGGCTTCATGTCACCAGAGAATCAGTCTGCATGTCATAGCAGAGAATCAGGCTTCACGTCACCCACCACTGCAACAGTCCATTTTCATATATTTAGGCCCAGCACCCAGGCAGAGGAGAGAGGTCCCGTAACAGAGGATCTGGCTTCATGTCACCAGAGAATCAGTCTGCATGTCATAGCAGAGAATCAGGCTTCACGTCAGCCACCACTGCAACAATCCATTGGCATATATTTAGGCCTAGCACACAGGCAGAGGAGAGAGGTCCCGTAACAGACAATCTGGCTTCATGTCAGCAGAGAATCAGTCTTCATATCATAGCAGAGAATCAGGCTTCACGTCAGCCACCAATGCAACAGTCCATTGTCAGATATTTAGGCCCAGCACCCAGGCAGAGGAGAGAGGTCCCGTAACAGAGGATCTGGCTTCATGTCAGCAGAGAATCAGTCTTCATGTCATAGCAGAGAATCAGGCTTCACGTCACCCACCACTGTAAGAGTCCATTTTCATAAATTTAGGCCCAGCACCCAGGCAGAGGAGAGAGGTCCCGTAACAGACGATCTGGCTTCATGTCAGCAGAGAATCAGTCTGCATGTCATAGCAGAGAATGAGGCTTCACGTCACCCACCACTGCAACAGTCCATTTTCATAAATTTAGGCCCAGCACCCAGGCAGAGGAGAGAGGTCCCGTAACAGAGGATCTGGCTTCATGTCACCAGAGAATCAGTCTGCATGTCATAGCAGAGAATCAGGCTTCACGTCACCCACCACTGCAACAGTCCATTGTCATAAATTCAGGCCCAGCACCCAGGCAGAGGAGAGAGGTCCCGTAACAGACAATCTGGCTTCATGTCACCAGAGAATCAGTCTGCATGTCATAGCAGAGAATGAGGCTTCACGTCAGCCACCACTGCAACAATCCATTGGCATATATTTAGGCCTAGCACACAGGCAGAGGAGAGGTTCATTCAACTTTGGGTAGCCTTGCAATATAATGGTAAAATGAAAATAAAAATAGGATTGAATGAGGAAGTGCCCTGGAGTCCAATAATATATGGTTATGGGGAGGTAGTTAATGTCTAATCTGGACAAGGGACGGACAGGTCCTGTGGGATCCATGCCTGGTTCATTTTTATGAACGTCAGCTTGTCCACATTGGCTGTAGACAGGCGGCTGCGTTTGTCTGTAATGACGCCCCCTGCCGTGCTGAATACACGTTCAGACAAAACGCTGGCTGCCGGGCAGGCCAGCACCTCCAAGGCATAAAAGGCTAGCTCTGGCCACGTGGACAATTTAGAGACCCAGAAGTTGAATGGGGCCGAACCATCAGTCAGTACGTGGAGGGGTGTGCACACGTACTGTTCCACCATGTTAGTGAAATGTTGCCTCCTGCTAACACGTTGCGTATCAGGTGGTGGTGCAGTTAGCTGTGGCGTGTTGACAAAAGTTTTCCACATCTCTGCCATGCTAACCCTGCCCTCAGAGGAGCTGGCCGTGACACAGCTGCCTTGGCGACCTCTTGCTCCTCCTCTGCCTTGGCCTTGGGCTTCCACTTGTTCCCCTGTGACATTTGGGAATGCTCTCAGTAGCGCGTCTACCAACGTGCGCTTGTACTCGCGCATCTTCCTATCACGCTCCAGTGCAGGAAGTAAGGTGGGCACATTGTCTTTGTAGCGTGGATCCAGCAGGGTGGCAACCCAGTAGTCCGCACAGGTTAAAATGTGGGCAACTCTGCTGTCGTTGCGCAGGCACTGCAGCATGTAGTCGCTCATGTGTGCCAGGCTGCCCAGGGGTAAGGACAAGCTGTCCTCTGTGGGAGGCGTATCGTCATCGTCCTGCCTTTCCCCCCAGCCACGCACCAGTGATGGACCCGAGCTGCGTTGGGTGCCACCCCGCTGTGACCATGCTTCATCCTCATCCTCCTCCACCTCCTCCTCATCCTCGTCCTCCTCGTCCTCCAGTAGTGGGCCCTGGCTGGCCACATTTGTACCTGGCCTCTGCTGTTGCCAAAAACCACCCTCTGAGTCACTTCGAAGAGACTGGCCTGAAAGTGCTAAAAATGACCCCTCTTCCTCCTCCTCCTCCTCCTCCTCCTGGGCCACCTCCTCTTCCATCATCGCCCTAAGTGTTTTCTCAAGGAGACATAGAAGTGGTATTGTAACGCTGATAACGGTGTCATCGCCACTGGCCATGTTGGTGGAGTACTCGAAACAGCGCAACAGGGCACACAGGTCTCGCATGGAGGCCCAGTCATTGGTGGTGAAGTGGTGCTGTTCTGTAGTGCGACTGACCCGTGCGTGCTGCAGCTGAAACTCCACTATGGCCTGCTGCTGCTCGCACAGTCTGTCCAGCATGTGCAAGGTGGAGTTCCACCTGGTGGGCACGTCGCATATGAGGCGGTGAGCGGGAAGGCCGAAGTTACGCTGTAGCGCAGACAGGCGAGCAGCGGCAGGATGTGAACGCCGGAAGCGCGAACAGACGGCCCGCACTTTATGCAGCAGCTCTGACATGTCGGGGTAGTTGTGAATGAAACTTCTGCACCACCAAATTCAGCACATGCGCCAAGCAAGGGATGTGCGTCAAATTGGCTAGTCCCAGAGCTGCAACGAGATTTCGCCCATTATCACACACCACCAGGCCGGGCTTGAGGCTCACCGGCAGCAACCACTCGTCGGTCTGTTGTTCAATACCCCGCCACAACTCCTGTGCGGTGTGGGGCCTGTCCCCCAAACATATGAGTTTCAGAATGGCCTGCTGACGTTTACCCCGGGCTGTGCTGAAGTTGGTGGTGAAGGTGTGTGGCTGACTGGATGAGCAGGTGGAAGAAGAGGAGGAGGAAGCCGAGAAGGAGGAGGTGGCAACAGGAGGCAAAGAATGTTGCCCTGCGATCCTTGGCGGCGGAAGGACGTGCGCCAAACAGCTCTCCGCCTGGGGCCCAGCTGCCACTACATTTACCCAGTGTGCAGTTAGGGAGATATAGCGTCCCTGGCCGTGCTTACTGGTCCACGTATCTGTGGTTAGGTGGACCTTGCTACAGATGGCGTTGCGCAGTGCACACTTGATTTTATCGGATACTTGGTTGTGCAGGGAAGGCACGGCTCTCTTGGAGAAGTAGTGCCGGCTGGGAACAACATACTGTGGGACAGCAAGCGACATGAGCTGTTTGAAGCTGTCTGTGTCCACCAGCCTAAATGACAGCATTTCATAGGCCAGTAGTTTAGAAATGCTGGCATTCAGGGCCAGGGATCGAGGGTGGCTAGGTGGGAATTTACGCTTTCTATCAAATGTTTGTGAGATGGAGAGCTGAACGCTGGCGTGTGACATGGTTGAGACGCTTGGTGACGGAGGTGGTGGTGGTGGTGTTGGTGGTACATCCCCTGTTTGCTGGGCGGCAGGTGCCAACGTTCCTCCAGAGGCGGAGGAAGAGGCCGAGGCGGCAGCAGCAGAATAGGCCGAGGCGGCAGCAGCAGAAGAGGTAGCAGGGGGAGCCTGAGTGACTTCCTTGGTTTTAAGGTGTTTACTCCACTGCAGTTCATGCTTTGCATGCAGGTGCCTGGTCATGCAGGTTGTGCTCAGGTTCAGAACGTTAATGCCTCGCTTCAGGCTCTGATGGCACAGCGTGCAAACCACTCGGGTCTTGTCGTCAGCACATTGTTTGAAGAAGTGCCATGCCAGGGAACTCCTTGAAGCTGCCTTTGGGGTGCTCGGTCCCAGATGGCGGCGGTCAGTAGCAGGCGGAGTCTCTTGGCGGCGGGTGTTCTGCTTTTGCCCACTGCTCCCTCTTTTGCTACGCTGTTGGCTCGGTCTCACCACTGCCTCTTCCTCCGAACTGTGAAAGTCAGTGGCACGACCTTCATTCCATGTGGGGTCTAGGACCTCATCGTCCCCTGCATCGTCTTCCACCCAGTCTTGATCCCTGACCTCCTGTTCAGTCTGCACACTGCAGAAAGACGCAGCAGTTGGCACCTGTGTTTCGTCATCATCAGAGACATGCTGAGGTGGTATTCCCATGTCCTCATCATCAGGAAACATAAGTGGTTGTGCGTCAGTGCATTCTATGTCTTTCACCGCTGGGGAAGGGCTAGGTGGATGCCCTTGGGAAAGCCTGCCAGCGGAGTCTTCAAACAGCATAAGAGACTGCTGCATAACTTGAGGCTGAGACAGTTTCCCTGGTATGCATGGGGGTGATGTGACAGACTGATGGGGTTGGTTTTCAGGCGCCATCTGTGCGCTTTCTGCAGAAGACTGGGTGGGAGATAATGTGAACGTGCTGGATCCACTGTCGGCCACCCAATTGACTAATGCCTGTACCTGCTCAGGCCTTACCATCCTTAGAACGGCATTGGGCCCCACCATATATCGCTGTAAATTCTGGCGGCTACTGGGACCTGAGGTAGTTGGTACACTAGGACGTGTGGATGTGGCAGAACGGCCACGTCCTCTCCCAGCACCAGAGGGTCCACTAACACCACCACGACCATGTCCACGTCCGCGTCCCTTACTAGATGTTTTTCTCAGTTGTTATGGTTCACCACAACAACAAATATATTATTTGGCCCAATGTATTGTATTCAAATTCAGCGGGATATAAATTTGAGGCCTAGTATTTAGGCGCTGGGTGACCGGTATGGATTTAGTGACAGAATTAGACTTGGAAATGCACAGAAGCGTGTGTGTGAAGTTATTCTGAATGACCCTATGTGCACCTTCAATATGATCTACCCTTTTAGGGATAGATTTCAAATAGCTCTGATTATAGCAGAAACGACTAAATTATGAAATTGCTAAATTGGGAATTGTATTTCAACCCAGAACAAAAAATGTGCTTTGACGGACACTAAATAACTTTCCCAGCCACAACAGGACAGCGGTAACGAGAGATTTAGCGGGATATAAATTTGAGGCCTAGTATTTAGGCGCTGGGTGACAGGTATGGGTTTAGTGACAGAATTAGATTTGGAAATGCACAGTAGCGGGTGTGTGTGAAGTTATTCTGAATGACCCTATGTGCACCTTGAATATTATATACCCTTTTAGGGATAGATTTCAAATAGCTCTGATATAGCAGAAACCACTAAATTATGAAATTGCTAAATTGGGAATTGTATTTCAACCCAGAACAAAAAAATGTGCTTTGACGGACACTAAATATCTTGCCCAGCACAACAGTACAGCGGTAACGAGAGATTTAGCAGGATATAAATTTGAGGCCTAGTATTTAGGCGCTGGGTGACAGGTATGGGTTTAGTGACAGAATTAGACTTGGAAATACACAGTAGCGGGTGTGTGTGAAGTTATTCTGAATGACCCAATGTGCACCTTGAATATTATATACCCTTTTAGGGATAGATTTCAAATAGCTCTGATATAGCAGAAACCACTAAATTATGAAATTGCTAAATTGGGAATTGTATTTCAACCCAGAACAAGAAATGTGCTTTGACGGACACTAAATATCTTTCCCAGCAACAACAGTACAGCGGTAAGGAGAGATTTAGCGGGATATAAATTTGAGGCCTAGTATTTAGGCGCGGGTGACAGGTATGGGTTTAGTGACAGAATTAGACTTGGAAATACACAGTAGCGGGTGTGTGTGAAGTTATTCTGAATGACCCAATGTGCACCTTGAATATTATATACCCTTTTAGGGATAGATTTCAAATAGCTCTGATATAGCAGAAACCACTAAATTATGAAATTGCTAAATTGGGAATTGTACTTCAACCCAGAACAAAAAATGTGCTTTGACGGACACTAAATATCTTGCCCAGCAACAACAGTACAGCGGTAACGAGAGATTAGCAGGATATAAATTTGAGGCCTAGTATTTAGGCGCTGGGTGACAGGTATGGGTTTAGTGACAGAATTAGACTTGAAATACACAGTAGCGGGTGTGTGTGTGAAGTTATTCTGAATGACCCAATGTGCACCTTGA
The DNA here is from genome assembly GCF_014858855.1 of Bufo gargarizans. Taxonomy (NCBI): domain Eukaryota; kingdom Metazoa; phylum Chordata; class Amphibia; order Anura; family Bufonidae; genus Bufo; species Bufo gargarizans. The sequence continues at coordinate 440,850,179 of NC_058082.1, read as the reverse complement.
ATATTATATACCCTTTTAGGGATAGATTTCAAATAGCTCTGATATAGCAGAAACCACTAAATTATGAAATTGCTAAATTGGGAATTGTACTTCAACCCAGAACAAAAAATGTGCTTTGACGGACACTAAATACTTTCCCAGCTACAACAGTACAGCGGTAACGAGAGATTTAGCAGGATATAAATTTGAGGCCTAGTATTTAGGCGCTGGGTGACAGGTATGGGTTTAGTGACAGAATTAGACTTGGAAATACACAGTAGCGGGTGTGTGTGAAGTTATTCTGAATGACCCAATGTGCACCTTGCAATATGATCTACCCTTTTAGGGATAGATTTCAAATAGCTCTGATATAGCAGAAACCACTAAATTATGAAATTGCTAAATTGGGAATTGTACTTCAACCCAGAACAAAAATGTGCTTTGACGGACACTAAATAACTTTCCCAGCTACAACAGGACAGCGGTAACGAGAGATTTAGCAGGATATAAATTTGAGGCCTAGTATTTAGGCGCTGGGTGACAGGTATGGGTTTAGTGACAGAATTAGACTTGAAATACACAGTAGCGGGTGTGTGTGAAGTTATTCTGAATGACCCTATGTGCACCTTGCAATATTATCTACCCTTTTAGGGATAGATTTCAAATAGCTCTGATATAGCAGAAACCACTAAATTATGAAATTGCTAAATTGGGAATTGTATTCAACCCAGAAGAAAAAATGTGCTTTGACGGACACTAAATAACTTTCCCAGCTACAACAGGACAGCGGTAACGAGAGATTTAGCAGGATATAAATTTGAGGCCTAGTATTTAGGCGCTGGGTGACAGGTATGGGTTTAGTGACAGAATTAGACTTGAAAATACACAGTAGCGGGTGTGTGTGAAGTTATTCTGAATGACCCAATGTGCACCTTGAATATTATATACCCTTTTAGGATAGATTTCAAATAGCTCTGATATGCAGAAACCACTAAATTATGAAATTGCTAA